>NC_064820.1:49570530-49873560 GCF_024166365.1 Elephas maximus indicus
GACGCCAAGAGGTCTTCAAGGGCCTGGAAGATCCCTTCGCTCCCCAAGGGCCCGGCAAAGGGCAGCTGAACCAGCTGCTCGGGCAGAGGCGCCCCGGAGGTTGCCGGGCCACTTTCAGGGCCGGAGGGTGGCTGGGCGAGCAGAAGGGCCGGCCGCGGTGCGCACAGGGGGGCAGAGCCGGGTTTGCTCCCTGCGGCCCCCGGACCTCTGCGCAGCTGTGTCCGTAGTTTCTCCACCCCCTGGGCCTCATACCTTCCCCCGGCCCTGATGCCTGGTGCAGCCCCTTTGTCCTCCCTGCGACTACCGACCCTGCAGCTGCGCTGCTAACCATCCGAAACAAAAGGTGCGGTTCCCCTCCCTTAGGGCGGGCCGGGGGCGCTGGGGGGTGGGCTCGGCGCTGTCCTTTTCCCGGAAGCCGCCCGCCGCCCGCGGTTTGCGACCGCACGGCGCCACCTGGTGGTTAGAGAGCGTTGGAGCACCGGGAGACCCGAGTGAGGACGACCCGGGGGAATCCCGGAGAGGCGGAGACTTCACGAGAAGGGGGCCGCTCCCGCTCCTAATACGGCAGCTTCCGAGCGCAGTTAAGCTCTGCGGAGTCTACAGTTACTTCCTTCTTTCCCCGCTATTTTCTTTATTCCCCTCCAGTGAGCATATTTACTTTTCAGGTCATGCTGCTTAGCGTTTTCCCGCCTCCCACCACCCAGGACGTCTTCCACGACCACAAACTCGGGACACACTGACGCCCTCAAATAGGGCAGGGGCCCTGACTGTGCCTCTGGAAACGGACATATATAGTTTAACACTCACAGGGTGGAGTCAGGGAAAGGTTTACCGGAAAGCTGATGAAACTGAAGTCAGGGCATCTGCAAGGGCTCTGTGCATTTTTGTAATGTTTGCATAATTAAGATATTTCGGGTTGTCTTAAGTAGATCCTCTCCTTTTCCGCTTGTGAACAAGCTTACTGCTTCAGACAACCTTGATACTACCCTTGGTGGGCAATTTGGGGTCAGAAATGTGTATGGGGATTTAAAAGGGTGTGGCTGTAAAAGAGGAGGAAGGAACAAGAATGTTCTGACCGGGGAGGGAGGAGTAGGGGCTGATTGTGGGCTTAGTACTACCTGAGAAACTGCCTGTGTATCTCCTGATTTATTTTCTCTCTCTTCCCACCCTTTGTGATAGTAAGGTCCCAGCCTCTACTGTTGCTTCTTGCTCTCTTTGGTGTTACAGCTGTCTCTCTCAGTCTCCTGGTTCCAGAAGCTTCTCAGCAAAGGGATCCTGGGTCCAAAGGATAGTCTGGACTCCTGGGTCTTCTTTCCTGGTGGTGGTGACATCCTCCCGTTCTGCCTCTGTGATTACTCATTTTAAGCCTAGTGGAATTGAAACAGGCCACTCAGCCATACTGCAATCAACATCTCTTCCCCCTCTCTTTGTCTTGCCAAACACAATCTTGTTTTGAGCAGGAAGTCTCAGCAGGCAGTGGCTCCCCCACTGACTAGCCCTAGTTACACCTTGAAGCATTACAGATTGAAATCACATCCTTCATCTGACCCCCCCTCCCCAACCCCGAAATACAGGCACGGGAGGGCTAAAGGCAGAAAATTCCGGGTACCAAACCCAACCCCCTGATGCCATTGGAAAAGAAAAGCTCCCCAGCCCCCTTAGTCAGCGAGTACATGGCTTTAAGGTCACTAGACCCCACACGCTCCTTGTATGCGCAGACAATAAACTTGCCACTTTCTGTTTCCATTGCAATCAGTGTCCGTCTTATTTCAATTGGCTAATAAGACAGCGTTCGGTTACAGAATGGCAAAACTGATCAATCCCCTTGTTAAGGTTCCATACACCTTATTTTCATGGTCCTTCTCCCACAAGGATGCCATGTGCTTTATCTGCATTATTAGCAAGCTATCTAATCCCCTTGGTGGGCGACAATCACCTTATTTGCATAGTCCCACCCAAGGGTTGTATCCTTTTACCATTCTTATTCAATCTGTATGCTGAGCAAACAATCAGAGAAGCTGGACTGTATGAAGAACAGGGCATCAGGATTGGAGGAAGATTCATTAATAACCTGTGATATGCAAATAACATAACCTTGTTTTGGAAAACAAAGAGGACTTGAAGCTCTTACTGGTGACGATCAAAGACTACAGCCTTCGGTAAGGATTACACCTCAACATAAAACAAAAATTCTCACAGCTGGATCAATAAGCAACATCATCATAAACGGAGAGAAGATTGAAGTTGTCAAGGATTTCATTTTACTTGGATCCATAGTCAATGCCTATGGAAGCAGCAGTCAGGAAATCAAAGAAAGTATTGCATTGGGCAAATCTGCTGCAAAAGACCTCTTTAAAAATTGGTAAAATACAAAGATGTCACCTTGAGGACTAAGGTTTGCCTGACCCAAGCCATGGTATTTTTAATTGCCTCATATGCATGTGAAAGCTGGTCAATAAATAAAGAAGACCAAATAAGACTTGATGCATTTGAATTGTGGTGTAGGCTGAGAATATTGAATATACCATGGACTCTAAGAGGAATGAACAAAATCTGTCTTGGAAGAAATACAGCCAGAATGCTCCTTAGAAGTGAGGACTGTGTCTCAGGTACTTTGGATATGTTATCAGGAGGGACCAGTCCCTGGAGAAGAACATCATGTTTGGTAAAGTAGAGGGTCAGGGAAAAAGAGGAAGACCTCAACAAGGTGGACTGACACAGTGGCAGCAATATTGGGTTTAAACCCAGCAATGATTGTAAAGATGGCACAGGACTGGGCAGTGTTTCATTCTGTTGTACATAGATAGGGTCAATATGAGTTGGAAGCGACTGGATGGGACCTAACAGCAACGACCACGCATCTATGCCATCCATTACTCAAGTGGCACACCAGCTTTGTCACAAGGTCGCCTTTACTGGAAAAATCAGTAAAAATTTTTCTTAAGAATGTCCAAAAGGAGATATATCCCTTTGTATTCATCAGATTGGTAAAAATAATACTTTTGCAATTCACTAAAGATAGCACCGGACAATGAAAAAGGAAGACCAAAGAAGAACTGATGCCTTTAATTATGGTGTTGGTAAAGAATATTGAATATACTATGGACTATTTTTTATGGACTGCCAGAAGAATGGCCAAATCTGTCTTGGAAGAAGTACAGCCAGAATACTCCTTAGAAAGGAGGGTGATGAGACTTCATTTCATATAATTTGGGTATGTCATCAGGATGAACCAGTCCCTGAAGAAGGACATTGTTTTACGCTGTGTTCTCTAGAGGAGAAAAACCAGTGAAATGTAAATATATATATATATATGTAGAGGGTCAGAGCAAAAAAGAGGAAGACCCTCAAGATGGATTGACACAGTGGCTACAACAATGGGCTTAAGCATAACAATGATTGTGAGGATGGCACAGGAGAGAGCAGTGTTTCCTTTTGTTGTACATAGGGTTGCTATGAGTTGGAACCCACTCGACGGTACCTAACAACTATATATATATATATATATATGTATACATATATTTCAAGTAAGTGGCTCACGCAGTTGTGGAGGCTGGCAAGTCCCAAAACTGTGGATGAGGCATCAGGCTGGAGGCTTCTCCTGACTCATGTCGTTGCAGAGACTGATGAAACGGCAGATCAGATGGCAGGCTGCTGGCTCCTGGGGCTGTGGGAGCTAGTGAATCCCAAAATCTGCAGGTCAGACAGCAGGCTGCTGGCTCACATCCCAAGAAATGGAGGTGAGAGGGTGATAAGTCAGATGCAGGATTGAGAGACAGCGAGCTTTGCCAGAACATCCATATATATTGGATGTAGGCCACACCCCCAAGGAAACTCCCTTTTCAACTGATTGGCTGTACTTCTTCCAGGATAGATTTGTTCATTCTTTTGACAGTCTATGGTACATTCAATATTCTTCACCAACACCATAATTTAAAAGCATCAGTTCTTTGGTCTTCCTTATTCATTGTTCAGCTTTCACCTACATATGAGGCAATTGAAAACACCATGGCTTTGTTCAGGCGTACCTTAGTCTTCAAGTTGATATCTTTGCTTTTTAACACTTTAAAGAGGTCTTTTGCAGCAGATTTGCCCAATGCAGTGTGTCGTTTGATTTTCTGACTGTTGCTTCCATGGGTGTTGATTGTAGATCCAAGTAAAATGAAATCCTGGACAATGTCAGTATTTTCTCTGTTTATCATGATGTGGCTCATTGGTCCAGTTGTGAGGATTTTTGTTTTATGTTGAGGTGAAATCCATGCTGAAGGCTGTGGTCTTTGATCTTCATCAGTAAGTGCTTCAAGTCCTCTTCATTTTCAGCAAGCAAGGTTGTGTTCCTTATGAGGCATTTGTATTACTGCATCTATCCTCTTCCTTGACAGTGGGCTCAAGTCTTATCTGTGAGAGGGAGAGAGAATGCTGAGGACAATGAAGGAGAATTGGTGCTCATTTAAAACACCATCTACATTTATGACACACCTCTTTAAGGCTTCAAAAGTCTTGACTTTTAGGCCTGAAAAAGATGGTGATGGCACTTAGGCTTGCAGCTATCAGAGCAGGTGCAGCCAGGGACCAGTCAGAAAACTAAGATGAAAGAAAGAGAAAAAACTGAGAGGGAAGGAAACCATCCATCACGAAGCTTAAAAAAAAAAAAAAAAAAAAGCTGGAGAACTGAGGGGGGGAATCAAACTGCAATGGACATTCTGCCTTTTGTGCACCAGAGATTACCCCCCGCCCCGCGACCAGTTACCCCAAATACATTTACAAAAACTAAACATTTTGGCCCAGGTCCCTGGCCAGGAGTTCCTCCATCCTTTCTCACGTCGCCTTCATTTTGCATCCCCACAAGCAGGGTGCTGGCGCTAAAGGGGACATAGCTTCCAGCTATGGTTTGAAGGACCATAATCTCAGCCGCCTTGAAGACTTCTCCTGCCAGAGGATTATTTCAGGTGCTTTGGTGAGGGGACGGTGGATGTGGCTGGTTTCAATAGCTCAGCCAGTTTCGGCCTTTGACAACCTCTTGGCTGGAAGTTTCGCGGTTCCTTAGTGTTGGGAGCGAGCCCTGATGACACAGTGGTTCACAGCTTGGCTATTAACCAAAAGGTTAGCAGTTCGAATCCACCAGCCGCTCCCTGGAAACCCTATGGGGCAATTCTACTCTGTCCTATAGGGTCGCTGTGAGTCGGAATCGAGTGGACCGCAAGGAGTTTGGTTTGGTTTCAGAGTTGGGAGAAAAGCGGTCACAGCACCAGGGGAATTCATCAACATTGCTGTTCCAAATTCAGCCACTAGAAGGCAGTGCTGATCCCCCCCCAAAATTGCTGTCAAATGGATTCCGACTCAAAGCCACTCTGTAGGATGGAGTAGAACAGGCCATAGGCTGTAAATCATTACTGAAGCAGACTGCTGCGTCTTTCCCCCGCCTACCGGCTGATGGCAACCACCAAACCTGTTGGTTAGCAGGTGAGCACTTAACCACTGGGCCACCAGGACTCCTTCCCCGGAAAAAGGGGAAGGGAAACTCATTTTGGATGGCATGCCTAGCATGCTGGGGAAGGTGAAAGGAAGGATACCAAAACCAAACCAAACCCGCTGCCGTCGAGTCGATTCCAACTCAAAGCGACCCTGCAGGGCAGAGTAGAACCGCCCCATAGAGTTTCCAAGGAGTACCTGGCGGATTCGAACTGCTGACCTTTTGGTTAGCAGCCTTAGCACTTAACCACTACGCCACCAGGGTTTCTGAAAGGAAGGCTACGGGGGCAAATTTTGTAAGGCTGGGTAGAAAGTGTTCAAGAGCCAGGAACTATGTACTTCTGTAGGTGTGACCAGTGCTGACCACAGACATCCAAAGTAAGGCATGAAAATTACAGTAAAGTAAGATACAATCTAGGGAGAAGGAGAAATGGAATTTAAATCAACGTGTATTCCTTTTCACATTGTTTTTTACATTATAAAGACGCATTCATGGAACGAATATTTACTGAGCACCTATTATGTGTAAGGCACTGCCCTGGACACTTCACCTACATGAGTGAACGAAACAGACCAACATCTCTGTCTTTGTGGAGTTCACATTTAATGATAACACGTGCTTGGTGTAGGACATCTGGAAAATGCTGTATAAATACAAAAAGTAAAAAATTCCATCATTCCACCACCGAAGACAGCCAGTGTTGACACTATACTGTATTTTTTGTTCATTTTTTGCTACGCATGTACTCACACACATAGATATCTAAATCACACACTTGAGATTTTACTGTACCCTTCCTTTCACCTTACCCAGCCTGCTAGCCATGTCCGTCCAAAATAAGTTTTCACTTCCCTTTTTCGGGGAAAGGAGCCCTGGTGGCGCAGTGGTTAAGCGCTCACCTCCTAACCAAAAGGTCGGTGGTTCCCATCAGCCGCTAGACGGGAGAAAAAGATGCAGCAGTCTGCTTCCGTAATGATTTACAGACTATGGGCCTGTTCTACCCCGTCCTATAGGGTTGCTCTGGAGTCGGAATCCACTTGACAGCAACATTCCACCCCCCGGGGAAATCAGCACTGCCATCTAGTGGCTGAATTTGGAACAGCAATGTGTCAATTTTACTCTAAAAAACCCTTGTTTAAATAAGTTATACAATTTTTGAATAATGAATATGAAGCTGTTATAAAAATTGTCACATGGCTTTCCAGAAAGATTGTTAGTCAATAGATTGAGAGCTATCAGAGGTTTAAGATCAACAGGCCTTGGTATTGTATTGATTATGGATTATATGTGTGAGAGAAAGAGAAAAGTGGGAGAGAAAAAGACAAGGAATGTTTCTTAGACATCTGACTTGTTCCACTAATGGGTTGATGTGGGTATAAATAACCAAGAAAATGATCTCAGTAAGAGGAGTAAATCTGATGTACAGCATATGTGTTTTTGAGGTGCCTGAAGGACATTACAAAAGAGCCATGAGCCTGGAGCTGAACATTAGGGCCTGAGCTGGATGTTTAGATCTAGATTGTCTATTAAGCAAGAACACGGTGAGATCACCTAGCTAGAGTGAGTGGAATAAGAAGAGGATAGAGGCTGAGTTCCAGAGTACTCCCACTGTCTCAAAGACTTGTCCTTGGACTTCCTGGTCTGGGGGAGCCTGGGATGGCTGGGATGTCTTTAGGATATTCTAGGGTTTTCTTCTACTCTAGTGTGTACCTGAAGTGGCTCTAGAGGTCCCTGAATGAATCAACCCTTTGATTTATCTCTATTAAAATGGGCTTATGGTCTCAGAGTTAGGTGTTAATTGTAAGTTTACGCCCCATGCCCCCCGCATGTACATAAAAAAGAAAAAAAGGTACATATATCCCTTGAATTCAGGTCAAAGTTTTCCATAAAAGAAATCAAAATCATCCCTTGAGTTCAGTTCAGATTTTTCCAAATAAGAAATCATCCTATGAAAGCATGAAGGAAAACCATGTGCTGGAAATTTACTAACAGCTCTGCAAAGTCTGAAAGTTACATGTAGACTACAGCTTCAGGAATCCTAGAAACTGAACAGCGAACTCATATTCTGTTGTCTTGACTTTCAGGAGAAGCCAAATTAGTCATTCTTAAAAGAATTTAGTTTAAAACAAATGTCAACAAATATTTGTTGAATGTCTGCAATAAACCAAACACTGTGCTAGGCTTATGGTACAAAGATGAATGAGACCAGGGCCAGCTTGGGGTTGAGGGAGGCAGGAGGCCGGTCTTACTCTAGGTTTCATATACCTGAAGGGCCTCCAATACAGAGCTACAGTGACAAGGCTGAAAGATGGTAATTCTGCAACTTTAAACTTTTGTCCCCGTAGGGCACTATGAATTAATATTTTTAAAAATTCTGTCATTCATCTTTTGAAAACCATAGTTATATTGTATTATATTTCAATGTGTGAAAAGCAGAAATCTGTTAAATGTAAATATTTTAAATAGGTCACAGCTTTCAGAATGTTGCTTTGGAATTTTTTCATTTCTTCACATACCAGGAACGTCTAAAACTTGAAGTGGCCCTAGCCTATGGACCTCTGAGAGATCACAGACAAGACTCAAGAAACTTCTAATCTAGATTGGACACATCAACAGGTCATTTCAATACTGTCCGAACCTGAAGCTCTCAGATTCTATCCATGCATCTCTCAAAACAAAATAATTATAATAACAACATTAATGTCAACAACAGTAATGATTTGGCTGAAAACAGATCTTAAACTGCAATGTTTAGTGCTGAGGGGCAAAAAAGCTCAGTTACAACTTTCCATTTAGTCTTTATTTTTCAATTAATTCCCTGTTCCCTTTTGCTATTCCCTTCTTCTTTTTTTTTTTTTAAATAAAGTCTCAAAATATATTGAAATAGTTACTTTGTCTCTTTTTTCTGACTAATGTTATCTTATTGAGATTATGAGGCATCTCCAAATCAGGAAGAGACAAGTTATTTGGTTGGATATTGTATCAGTCAGAGTACTCTAGAGAAACATAACCAATAGGAGAAAAAACAAACATATATGTACATATACCTGTTGAGTTGATTTCAACTTATAGCCACCCTATAAGACAGAGTAGAACTGCCCCATAGGGTTTCCAAGCAGTGGCTGATGAATTCGAACTGCTGACTTTTTGGTTAGCAGCCATGGCTCTTAACCACTGCCCCGCAAGCTCTCTCCCTCTCTATATATATTTACTATATATATATATATTATAAGTATAACTATGTTCTTGGTGTTAGGTGCCCTTAAGTCAGTTCTGACTCATAGCCAGCCTACGTACAACAGAAGGAAACACTGCCCTGTCCTGCTCCATCCTCACAATTGTCGCTATGCTTGAGCCCATTGTTGCAGCCACTGTGTCAGTCCATCTTGTTGAGGATCTTCCTCTTTTTTGCTGACCCTCTACCCTACAAAGCATGAAGTCCTTCTCCAGGGACTAGACGACTGTAACAATTGTTGTGGCTGTTGTTGGGTGCTGTCGAGTTAGTTCTGACTCATAGTGACCCAATGTACAACAGAACAAAACACTGCCCAGTCCTACGCTATCCTCATGATCTTTGTTATGCTTGAGCGCATTGTTGCAGCCAGTGTGTCATTCCATCTCATTGAGGGTCTTCCTTTTTTTTGCTGACCCTCTACTTTACCGACCATGATGTCCTTCTCCAGGGCCTGATTCTTCCTGATAATATGTCCAAAGTATGTGAGACGAAGTCCCTCCATCCTTGCTTCTAAGGCGCATTCTGGCTGTACTTCTTCGAAGAAAGATTTGTTTGTTCTTTTGGCAGTCAGTAGTATAGTTAATATTTTTCACCAACACCATGATTCAAAGGCGTCAATTCTTCTTCTGTCTTCCTTATTCATTGCCCAGCTTTCCTATGTATATGAGGTGATTGAAAACACCATGGCTTGGGTCAGGGGTACCTTGGTAGTAAAGTGACATCTTTCCTTTTTAACATTTTAAAGAGGTCTTTTGCAGCAGATTTGCTCAAGGCAATGCATTGTTTGATTTCTTGACTGCTGCTTGCATGGGTGTTGATTGTGGATTCAAGTAAAATGAAATCCTTGACAACTTCAGTATTTTCTCTGTTATCATGATATGGAAACACTGGTGGTATAGTGGTTAAGATCTACAGCTGCTAACCAAAAGGTCGGCAGTTCGAACCCACCAGGCGCTCCTTGGAAACTGAATGGGGTAGTTCCACTCTGTCCTGTAGGGTCCACTATAAATTGGAATTGACTCGAAGGCAACAGGTTTGTTTTTTGAGGTTTTTTTTTTTTTTTTTATCATGATATTGCTTATTGGTTCAATTGTGACGATTTTGTTTTCTTTATGTTGAGGTATAATCTGTGGTGAAGGCTGTTGTATTTGATCTTTATCAGTAAGTGCTTCAAGTCCATTTCATTTTCAGCAAGCAAGGTTGTGTCATCTGCATAATGCAGGTTGCTGATGAGTCTTCGTTCAATCTTGATGCCTCATTCTTCATATAGTCCAGCTTCTCGGATTATTTGCACAGCATACAGATTGAATAAGTGTGGTGAAATGATATAACCCTGATGCACACCATTCCTGACTTTAAGCCATGCAGTATTCTCTTGTTCTGTTTGAACGACTTCCTCTTGATCTATGTACAGGTTCCTCATGAGCACAATTAAGTGTTCTGGAATTTCCATCCTTCACAATGTTATCCATAATTTGTTATGATCCACACAGTCGAATGTCTTTGCATAATCCATAAAGCACAGACAAATGTCTTCTGGTGTTCTCTGATTTCAGTCAGGATCCATCTGACATCAGCAATGATATCCCTTGTTCTACATCCTCTTCTAAATCTGGTTTGAATTTCTGACAGCTCCCTATTGATGTACTGTTGCAAGTGTTTTTGAATGATCTTCAGCAGAATTTTACTTGCATGTGATATTAATGATATTGTTTGATAATTTCTGCATTAGGTTGGATCATCTTTCTTTGGAACAGGTATAAATATGGATCTCTTCCAGTTGGTTGGCCAGGTAGCTGTCTTCCAGATTTCTTGGCATAGTACTTCCAGTGCTGCATCCATTTGTTGAAACATCTCAGTTGGTATTCCGTCAATTCCTGGAGCCTTGTTTTTTGCCAATGCCTTCAGTGCAGCTTGGATTTCGGTACACTGGCTCTGTGTATTCCTTCCACCTTCCTTTGATGCTTCCTGTGTCGATCAGTATTTTGCCCAGAGAATCCTTCACTATTGCAACTTGGGGCTTGAATTTTTTCTCCAGTTCTTTTAGCCTGAGAAATGTCGAGCGTTTTCTTCCTTTTTGGTTTTCTAACTCCAGGTCTTTGCACATGTCATTATAATCTTTTACTCTGTCTTCTCAGGTCAGCCTTTGATATCTTCTTTTCAGCTCTTTTACTTCATTATTTCTTCTGTTTTCTTTAGCTACTGGACGTCCAATGACAAATTTCAGAGTCTCTTCTGACATCCATTTTGGTCTTTTCTTTCTTTCCTGTCTTTATAATAACCTCTTGCTTTCTTATGTATGATATCCGTGATGTCATTCCACAACTCATCTGGTTGAGTGTCTTCTGCTTTTTTACCTTCAGTCTACCATACCAAGCACTGTGTCTTTCTCCAGGGATTGGTTCCTCCTGATAATGTGTCGAAAGTAAGTGAGACAACTGGAAGAGATCCATATGAGTGCCCATTCCAAAGACAGTTAATCCAATGGAACACAACAATTATCAATATCATCAATATCACACCATCCCTCTTCATTTTGTCATCCCAGGCATAATAGACTATAAGATTGTCTGATTCAAAATGGGCAATACCAGTCCATTTCAGCTCACTAATGCCTAGGACATAGATCTTTATGCCGTCCATTTCATTTTTGATGACTTCAAATTTTCCTAAATTCATATTTCATACATTTCACATTCTGATTATTAATGGATGTTTGCACATATTTCTTCTCATTTTGAGTCAAGCCACATCAGCGAATAAAGGCACTGAAAGCTTGACTCTATCCACATCATTAAGGTAGACTCTACTTTGAAGGGGCAGCTCCTCCCCAGTTGTATTTTGAGTGCCTTTCAACCTGAGTGGCTCTTCTTCTGGCACCATCTCAGACAACATTCTGCTCCTATTCATAAGGTTTTTGCTGGCCAATTTTTTTTTTAGAAAAATGCTGCCAGGTCCTTTTTCCTAGTCTATTGTTGTCTGGAAGCTCCACTGAAACCACCATTGTTGTCTGGAAACTCCACTGAAACCTGTCTACCGTGGGAGACCCTGCAGGAGTTTAAAATACCAGTGGCATAGCTTCCAGTTTCACACCAACACACAAGCCACCACCGTGTGACAAACTGACAGACAGAGTAGCTAAAGTAAATGGAAGAAATGATGAAGTGAAAGAGCTGGACAGAAGATTTCAAAGGGCAGCATGAGGAGACAAAGTATTATAATGATATGCGCAAAGACCTGGAGTTAGGAAACCAAAAGGGAAGAACAGGCTTGGCATTTCTCAAGCTGAAAGAACTGAAGAAAAAATTCAAGCCTTGAGTTGCAATATTGAAGGATTCTATGGGGAAAATATTAAATGACACAGGAAACATCAAAAGAAGATGGAAGTAATACACAGAGTCACTGTACCAAAAAGAATTGGTCTATATTCAGCCATTTCAGGAGGTAGTATATGATCAAGAACTGATGGTACTGAAGGAGGAAGTCCAAGCTGCACTGAAGGCACTGGCGAAAAACAAGGCACCAGGAATTGATGGAATATCAATTGAGATATTTCAACAAACGATGCAATGCTGGGAACGCTCACTCGTCTATGCCAGGAAATTTGGAAGACAGCTACCTGGCCAACCAACTGAAAGAGATTCATATGTGTGCCTATTCCAAAGAAAGGTGACCCAACATAATGTGGAAATTATCGAATGATATCATTAATGTCACATGCAAGTAAAATTTTGCTGGTGGTAACTGAAAAACAGTTGCAGGAGTCCGTTGATAGGGAACTGCCAGAATTTCAAGCTGGATTCAGAAGAGGATGTGGAACAATGGATTTCATTGCTGATGTCAGATGGATCTTGGCTGAAAGCAGAGAATACCAGAAAGATGTTTACTTGTGTTTTATTGACTGTGCAAAGGCATTAGGAAATTATGGATAACATTGCTGTCTTAGTCATCTGGTGCTGCTATAACAAAAACACCACAAGTGGATGGCTTTAACAAAGAGAAGTTTATTTTCTCACAGTAATATAGACTAAAAGTCCAAATTTGGGGTGTCAGCTCCAGGGGAAGGCTTGCTCTCTCGCTGTCAGCCTTCTCATCAATCTTCCCCCGGGACTAGGAGATTCTTTGTGCAGGAAACCCCCAGTCCAAAGGACACGCTCTGCTCCAGCACTACTTTCTTGGTGGTATGAGGTCCTCCTGTCTCTCTGCTTGCTTCTATCTTTTATATCTCAAGAAATTGCCTCCAGACACAATCTAATCCTGTAGGTTGAGTCCTGCCTCACTAACACAACTGCCACCCATCCTCCCTCATTAACATTACAGAGGCAGGATTTACAACATACGGGAAAATCACACAATACTGGAATCATGGCCCAGCCCAACGGATACACACATTTTTGGGGGGATATAATTCAATCTATGACAAATGCGAAGAATGGGAATTCCAGAAAACTTAATTGTGCTCATGAGGAATTTGTACATAGACCAGGAGACAGTTGTTGGAACAGAACAAGGGGATACTGAGTGGTTTAAAATCAGAAGTATGTGTCAAAGTTGTATTCTTTTGGCATACTTATTCAATCTGTGTGCTGAGCAAATAGAAGCTGGACTACATCAAGAAGAATGCAGCATCAGGATTGGAGGAAGACTCATTAACAACCTGTGATATGCAGATGACACAACCTTACTTGCTAAAAGTGAAGAGGACTTGAAGCACTTCCTGGTAAAAATCAAAGACTACAGCTTTCAGTATGTATTACACTTTAACATAAAGAAAACAAAAATGTTCACAACTGGACCAATAAGCATTGGAGTTCTCAAGGATTTTATTTTACTTGGATCCATAGTCAACACCTATGGAATCAGCAATCAATAAATCAAAGGACATATTGCATTGGGCAAATCTGCTGCAGAAGACCTCTTTAATGTGTTAAAAAGCAAAGATGTCACTTTGAGGACTAAGGTGCACCTGATCTAAGCCTTGGTATTTTCGATAGCCTCATATGTGTTTGAAAGCTGGACAATAAATAAGAAGACTGAAGAAGAATTGATGCCTTTGAATTATTGCATTGGGAAAGAATACTGAATATACTATGGGATGCCAGAAGAATGAACATGCCTGTCTTGGAAGAGGTACAGCCAGAATGCTTCTTGGAAGTGAAAATGGTGAGACGTTGCCTCACGTACTTTGGACATGTTTTTAGAAGGGACTGGTTCCTGGAGAAGTATATCATGCTTGGTAAAACAGAGGGTTAGTGAAAAAGAGGAAGATCCTCAACGAGATGGACTGACACAGTGGCTGCAACAATGGACTCAAACTTAGCGATGATTGTGACAATGGTACAGGCCTGGGCAGTGTTTTGTTCTGTTGTAAACGGGGTCATTATGAATCAGAATCAACTGGATGTTACCTAACGACAACATATTATGACCAAGTGGAATTTATCCCAGGAGTGCAAGGTTAGTTTAATATGCAAAACCAAAATCCACGTGATCATCTCAATTGATGCAATAGTGGCATTTGACAAAAGCCAACACCCTTTTGTGATAAAAGTGCTCAACAATCTAAGAATAGAAGGAAACTTCCTCATTCAGATAAAGGGCATCTACGAAAAAGCCATATTCAGCATCCTATATAATGGTGAAAGACTGGATGTTTTACCCCTAAGATCACAACATAGATGACCTACTCTCTTCACTTCTATTCAACACTGCATTGGAAGTTCTAGCCAAGAGAATTCGGCGAGAAAAAGAAATAAAAGGCATCTAGATTAGAAAGTAAGAAGTAAAACTATCTCTATTCATAGATAATATGATCTTGTGTATAGAAAATCCCAAGGAATCCCCTAAAACACTATGAGAACTAATAAATGAATTTGGCAAGGTTGCAAAGTATACAATCATACAAAAATAATTTGTACCTCTATACACTTGCAATGAACACTCCAAAAATGAAATTAAGAAAATAATTCTGTTTACAATAGTATTCAAAAGAATAAAATGCTTAGGAATACATTTAACAAAAGAAGTACAAAATTTATATTCTGAAAACTATACAATTTTGGTTGAAAACATTTAAAGATCTAAATAAATGGAAAAACATTCCATGTCCATGGATTGGAAGACATAATATTGTTCAGATGGCACGGTTTGATCTACAAATTCAATACCATCCCTGTCAGAATCCCAGCTGACTTCTTTGTAGAAATTGACAAGCCGATTCTAGAATTCATGTAGAATTGCAGGAGACCCAGAATAGTAAAACGCTGAAAAAGAAGAACAAAGTGAGAGAACTCATGTTTCCCAATTTGAAAACTTTACAAAGCAATGGCAATCAAAACAATATGGTACTGGACTAAGGATGTGCACATAGATAAATGGAATAGAATTGGGAGTCCAGAAATAAACTCATGTTTACGGTCAACTGATTTTTGACAAGGGTACCAAGAAAATTCAATGGGGAAAAAAGACTTTTCAAGAATGATTCTGTCGTGGATTGAGTTGTGTCCCCCCAAAATATATGTATGAATTTGGCTAAGCAATGATTCCCAGTATTGTGTAATTGTCCAGCATTCTGTCATCTGATATGATTTTCCTATGTGTTGTAAATCCTGTCTCTATGATGTTAATGAGATGAGATTAGTGGCAGTTATGTTAATGGCGCAGGACTCAATCTACAAGATTAGATTTTATTTTAAGCCAATGTCTTTTGAGTTATAAAAGAGAGAAGCAAGCAGAGAGACATGGTGTCATCATATCACCAAGAAAACAGCGCCAGGAGCGGAACATGTCTTTGGAGCCAGGGTTCCTGCACAGAGAAACTCCTCGACAAGAGAAGACTGATGACAAAGACCTTCCTCCAGAGCCAACAGAGAGAAAGCCTTCCTCTGGAGCTGGCACCCTAAATTCAGAGTTCTAGCCTACTAGACTGTGAGAGAATAAATTTCTCTTTGTTAAAGCTACCCATTTGTGGTATTTCTGTTATAGCAGCACTGTATGACTAAGACAGACACTGTGGAAACTGGATAACCAAAACCAAACCAAACCCATTGCTGTCAAGTTGATTCTGACTCATAGCGACCCTACAGAACTGAGTTGAACTGCCCCATAGGGTTTCCAAGGAGCACCAGGTAATTCGAACTGCCAACCTTTTGGGTGGCAGCTGTAATTCTTAATCACTACACCTTCAGGGTTTCCCATCCCATCGCTGTTGAGTCAATTCCAACTCATAGCAACCCTATCCACTAGGTGCTCCATTAGCCATCAGAGAGATGCAAATCAAAACCACGATGACATACAATTTCACTCCTACTGGAATAGCTAAGATTAAAAAAAAAAAAAAAAAAACCACAGGAAACAACACATGTTGGCGAGTATGTGGGGAAATTGGAACTCTTATCCAGTGCTGTTGTGAATGCAAAATGGTACAGCCACTGTGGAAAACAATGTGGCGGTTCCTCAAAACAGTAAAAATAGGACTACCGTATAACCCAGCAATTCCGTTCCTATGTATATACATAAAAAACTTGAAAGCAGAGACTCAAACAGAGACTTCTACACCAGTGTTCACTGCAGCACTGATCACAATAGCCAAAAGGTAGAAACAATCTAAATGCCCAACATCAGATGAATGGATATACAAAATACGGTACATACATGCAGTGGAATACTACTCAGCCAGTAGAAGAAACAGTGTTGATACATGCTGCAATATGGATGGAGACTGAAGGCATAATGTTGAGTGAAATAAGTCAGTCACAAAAGGACACATACTGTATCACCTCACTTATATAAAAACATAAGAAAAGGCAAAAGTATAGAAACCAAAGTTTACTAGTGGTTACCGGGGAAGGGGGGCGGGAAGTGAGGGGTTAACGGTGATGAAGAAATTGCATTGATTAAGAGTAGGGAAAACCGTGTGGCATAGTGGTTAACAGCTATGGCTGCTAACCAAAAGGTTAGCAGTTTGAATCCATAGGGGGCTTCATGGACACCCTATGGGGCAGTTCTACTGAGATCCTATAGGGTCGCTATGAGTTGGAATTGACTCAATGGCAACTAGTTTAATGAGTTTTTTTTTTTTATGTAGGGCTACATAATCGATTAATGTAATTGATGTCAATAAGGTGTACAGTTATAGAAGGTTGAATTGGCAAAACTTGTGTGATTGACGTATTTTCAATAATGACAAAAAAAAGGGGCAGGGGCAAAGGATCTGAGTAGACATTTCTCCAGAAGATATGCACATAAGAAGATGATCAACATCATTTGTCATCAGGGAAGTCCAGGTTTCCCCGAGGCAGGGTGCACCTTGTTACTGCTAGGCAGGAGTAGATAGATGTTCCAGCTCCCCACATGGTCTGCACTGACACTGCAGTGAGTTTGACCTCATTGCTGCTGGACAATGGTGAAATTCCTGACTCTCCACTAGGTCCCTCTAACATCGTCTTGGGGGAGAGGGAGGGCTACCTTTGTTAATGCCAGGGGGGCGTACTTGGCCTCCCCTAACAACACCCAGTGAGGGGGTGCCATTTTACAGCCTGGAGAGAGTCTCTAACTACCAGGAGAATAGCAACTGTTTATACCATGGATGTCACTAAATTTAATATTGTTGTTATGTCAAGATGAGACCATAGCTGAACTTGGACACTCAAGATTTAGCAGTCACATAGGACAACATTGCTGAAGAGAAAACTTCTGGGCCTGGGTTGTCATCCCCTGTTTAGCTTGCTGTCTTCTGTGATTTTTGCTACCTTCCCTCTGTCTTGCCTTCTCCCCCAGTTCCACAGGAATAATGGAGTACTCCACCACCCCCATTTAGAGTTTCTAAGCCAGTATTAGAGTTTGAGTACTATATGAGTAAATCTACCATCCATTCAATAACAAGTTGGGAAGCAACTAAATAATTGTCCTCAAATATATACCACCTTCCTGAGCCTACACATTGCCTGAAGGAGGAAAGAGGGAAAATTGCCCTAACAATCTTGCCAGTCTCTTATTTATGGCTTATTTAGAAAATTATATACCCATCCCACCCTCCTCAAAAAAAATCTGAATTTGTCATGATCCTTTTTTCAGTTTGCTGTATCTGTGGACTTATTGGGGGACACCCTGAATTTTCAGTTCCTTCTGGCAGTTGTAAAGATGACCTCATTTTTTGATCCAAATATAGCTTTTTAAAAATTCTAGCATGTAGAATATAAGCCCTATACTTGGACATAACAATGACAACCATTTACTGGACATTTGGTATGCTTTCCATGCATTAAGGAAGCTTGATAAAGTTAAACAACTTGCCCAAAGTCTCCCAGCTAGTAAATTGAACCCAGATTTCAACCCAGGCCATTTCTCAAACCAATGGTCTTAACTAGTATGCTATCTCCCTCCCTGTGTTACCTTGAAACACATAAAGGGATTCTGCTCAGGAGGCTAGAGCTATTTGTCATTTCCCCTTAAGTTTGAAAATTCCATTTAATTCTGGAAAAAATCCATAAACCGGTTGTTATTAGTTGGCACAAAATAGGTTTAACACTGTTCTCATTCATATGTCACCTGTTTTTTTTAAAAAACAAATCAACAATCAAAATGCTTTCATTATTTAGTACATGTACACACAATAAAAATGCAATTTAATTTTTTGCCTTTCACATAATTCAGTTTGTATCATGTACATCATTATATATTTGATCAATTAGCAAAGCAACGATTGTTCTTTATTCCCTTAAATATTTGTTGCGTACCTACTAGATGCCAAGTGCTAGGTTGGATTCTGGAAATTCAGTGCTGATTGAGACAGGCATGCTCACTGGCCTCCTGGACAGTTCTGATACTTCAGCTATTAGGGACAGAAAAAGTTCCTTTTCTTTTTAAAATTTTTATTGTGCTTTAAGTGGAAGTTTACAAATCAAGTCAGTCTCTCATACAAAAATTTATATATACCTTGCTATGTACTCCTAGTTGCTCTCCACCTAAAGAGATAGCACACTCCTTCTCCCTGCCCTCTATTTTTGCGTCCATTCAGCCAGCTTCTGTCCCCCTCTGCCTTCTTATCTCCCCTCCAGACAGAAGCTGTACACATAGTCTTATGTGTCTACTTGATCCAAGAAGCTCACTCCTCACTAGTATCATTTTCTGTCCTATAGTCCAGTCCAATCCCTGTCTGAAGAGTTGGCTTTGGGAATGGTTCCTGTCTTGGACTAGCAGAAGGTCTGGGGACGATGACCTCCAGGGTCCTTCCAGTTTCAGTCAGACCATTAAGTCTGGGCTTTTCTTTAACGAGAATTTGAGGTCTGCATCCCACTGCTCTCCTGTTCCCTCAGGGGTTCCCTGTTGTGTTCCCTGTCGGGGCCATCATCAGTTGTAGCCAGGCACCATCTAGTTCTGGTCTCAGGCTGACGTAGTCTCTGGTTTATGTGGTCCTTTCTGTCTCTTGGGCTCGTAATTACATTGTGTCTTTTGTGTTCTTCATTCTCCTTTGCTCCAGGTGGGTTGAGACCAATTGATGCATCTCAGTTGGCCGCTTGCTACCATTTAAGACCCCAGACGCCACTCTCCAAAGTGCGATGCAGAATGTTTTCTTAATAGATTTTATTATGCCAATTGACCTAGATGTCCCCTGAAACCATAGTCCCCAGAGTCCTGCCACTGCTACGCTGGCTTTCGAAGCGTTTGGTTTATTCAGGAAACTGCTTTTGGTTTAGTCCAGTTGTGCTGACCTCTCCTGTATTTTGTGTTGTCTTTCCCTTCACCTAAAATAGTTCTTGTCTACTATCTAATTAGTGAATACTCCTCATCCTCCCTCCCTCCCCTCCTCATAACCATCAAAGAATATTTTCTTTTCTGTTTAAACTATTTCTTGAGTTCTTATAATTGTGGTCTCATACAATATTTGTCCTTTTGCAATTGACTAATCTCACTCGGCATAATGCCTTCCAGATTCTCCCATGTTATGAAATGTTCCACGGATTCATCTTTGTTCTTTATTGATGCCTAGTATTCCATTACGTGAATATACCGTAATTTATCCATTCATCCATTGATGGGCACCTTGTTTGCTTCCGTTTTTTGCTATTATAAACAGTGCTGCAATGAACATGGGTGTGCATGTATCTGTTCCTGTAAAGGCTCTTATTTCTCTAGGATATATTCCAAGGAGTGGCATTACTAGATCCTATGGTAGTTCTCTAGTGGCGTAGTGGTTAAGTGCTACAGCTGCTAACCAAAGGGCTGGCAGTTCGAATCCGCCAGGCACTCCTTGGAAACTCTATGGGGCAGTTCTACTCTGTTGTATAGGGTTGCTATGAGTCAGAATCGACTCTGCGGCACTGGGTTTGGTTTGGTTTTTTTTTTATGGTAGTTCTATTTCTAGCTTTTTAACGAAGTGCTAAATCAATTTCCAAAGTGTTTGTACCATTTTACATTTCCACCAGCAGTGTGTAAGTATTCCAGTCTCTCCACAACCTCTCCAACATTTATTATTTTGTGTTTTTTGGATTTATGCCAGACTTGTTGGAGTGAGATGGAATCTCATTGTAGTTTTGATTTTCATTTCTCTAATGGCTAAAGATTGTGAGCATTTCCGCATGTATCTGTTAGCTACCTAAATGTCATCTTCAGTGAAGTGCCTGTTCATATCCTTTGCCCATTTTTTAATTTGGTTATTTGCCTTTTTGTTATTGAGTTTTTGCAGTATCATGTAGATTTTTGAGATCATACGCTGATCAGAAATGTCATAGCTAAAAACTTTTCCCAGTGCGTAGGTAATCTTTTTACTCTTTTGGTAAAGTCTTTGGATGAGCATAGGTGTTTGATTTTTAGGAGCTCCCAGTTATCTAGTTTCTCTTCTGCTGTTTGTGCATTGTTAGTAATGTTTTGTATACTGTTTATGCCGTATATTAGAGCTCCTAATGTTGACCCTATTTTTTCTTCCATGATCTTTATTGTTTTAGATTTTATATTTAGGTCTTTGATCCATTTTGAGTTAGTTTTTGTGCATGGTGTGAGGTATGGGTCTTGTTTCATTTTTTTGCAGATGGATACCCAGTTATTCCAACACCATTTGTTAAAGAGACTGTCTTTTCCCCATTTAACTGACTTTGGTACTTTGTCAAATATCATCTGCTTTTATGTGGGTGGATTTATGTCTGGATTCTCGATTCTGTTCCATTGGTCTATATATCTGTAGTTGTACCAGTACCAGGCTGTTTTGACTACTGTGGCAGCATAATAGATTCTAAAATCAGGTAGTGTGAGGCCCCCCACCTTGTTCTTCTTTTTCAGTAATGCTTTACTTATCCGGGGCCTCTTTCCCTTCCATATGAGGTTTCTCCATCATATTAAAAAATGTTGTTGGAGTTTGGATTGGAATTGCATTGTATCTATTGATTGCTTTTGGTAGAATAGATATTTTTACAATGTTAAGTCTTCCTATCCATGAGCAAGGTATGTTTTTCTACTTATGTAGGTCTCTTGGTTTCTTGCAGTAGTAGTGTCTTGTAGTTTTCTTTGTATAGGTCTTTTATGTCTCTGGTAAGATTTATTCCTGAGTATTTTATCCTGGGGGGGCTAAGGTAAATGGTATTGATTTGGCGATTTCCTCTTTGATGTTCTTTTTGTTGGTGTAGAGGAATCCAGCTGATTTTTGTATGTTTATCTCGTATCCTGATACTCTGCTGAACTATTAGTTTCAGTAGTTTTCTTGAGGATTCTTTAGGGTTATCTGTGTAAAAGATTATGTTATCTGCAAATAGAGATATTTTACTTCTTCCTTGCCAATTTGGATGCCCTTTATTTCTTTATCTAGCCTAATCGCTCTGGCTAGGACCTCCAGCACAATGCTGAGTAAGAGCGGTGATAAAGGGCATACTTGTCTGGTTCCCATTCTCAAGAGGAATGCTTTCAGACACTCTCCATTTAGGATGATGTTGGCTGTTGGCTATGTATAAATGCCCTTTATTATGTTGAGGAATTTCCTTCTATTCCTATTTCGCTGAGAGTTTTAATCATGAATGGGTGTTGAACTTTGTCAAATGTCTTTTCTGCATCAACTGATAAGATCATGTGGTTCTTGTCTTTTGTTTTTTTTACATGATGGATTACATTAATTGTTTTTCTAATGTTGATCCATCCCTGAATACCTGCTATGAATCTCGTTTGGTCATGGTAAATTATTTTTTTGATATGTTGTTGAATTCTATTGGCTAGAATTTTATTGAGGATTTTTGCATCCAAGCTCATGAGGGATATAGGTCTGTAATTTTATTTTTGTGGTGTCATTGCCTGGTTTTGGTATCAGGGATATGCTGGCTTCATAGAATGAGTTTGGGAGTATTCCGTCCTTTTCTATGCTCTGAAATACCTTTAGTAGTAGTCGTGTTAACTCTTCTCTGAAAGTTTGGTAGAACTCTGCAGTGAAGCTGTCTCAGGGTTTTTTTTTGTTGGGAGTTTTTTGATTACCTTTTCAATCTGTTCTTTTGTTATGGGTTTATTTAGTTGTTATACCTCTGTTTGTGTTAGTTTAGGCAGGTAGTGTGATTCTAAAAATTCCTCCATTTCTTCTAAGTTTTCAAATTTGTTAGAGTACAATTTTTTGTAGTAATCTGATATGATTTCTTTAATTTCAGTTGGATTTGTTGTAATTTTCCCATCTCATTTCTTATTTGGGTTATTTGCTTCCTCTCCTGTTATTCTTTTGTCAGTTTGGCCAATGGTTTATCAATTTTGTTAATTTTTTCAAAGAACCATCTTTTGGTCTTGTTAACGCAATTGTTTTCCTGTTATCTATTTCATTTAATTCTGCTCCAATACTCATTATTTGTTTTCTTCTGGCCCCTGAGGGTTTCTTTTGTTGCTCTCCTTGTATTTGTTCAAGTTGTAGGGATAATTCTTTAATTTTGGCCCTTTCTTATTTTTGTATGTGAGCATTTATTGATAAAAATTGATCTCTGGGCACTGCTTTTGCTGTTTCCCAAAGGTTCTGATAAGAAGTGTTTTCATTCTCATTGGAGTCTATGAATTTCTTTTTTCCATCCTTAATGTCTTTTATAACCCAGTATTTTTTGAGCAGGGTATTGTTCAGTTTCCAAGTGTTTGATTTCTTTTCCCATTATTGATTTCTACATTTATGGCCTTATGGTCAGAGAAGATGCTTTGTAATATTTTAATGTTTTGGATTCTGCTAAGGCTTGCTTTATGACCTAACATGTGGTCTATTCTAGAGAATGTTCCATCTGTGCTAGAAAAGAAAGTATACTTGATTGTTTTTGGGTGGAGTGTTCTGTATATGTCCATGAGATCAAGTTGGTTGTGGCATTTAGATCTTCCATGTCTTTATTGAGCTTCTTTCTGGATGTTCTGTCCTTCACCGAAAGTGGTGTGTTGAAGTCTCCTACTATTATTGTGGAGCTGTCTAGCTCACTTTTCAATGCTGTTGCAGTTCGTTTTATGTATCTTGCAGCCCTGTCTTTGGGTGCATAAATATTTAATATGGTTATATCCTCCTGGTATATTGTCCCTTTAATCATCATATAGTGTTCTTCCTTATCTTTTGTGGTGGATTTAACTCTAAAGTCTATTTTGTCAGAAATTCATATTGCCACTCCTGCTCTTTTTTGATTGTTGTTTGCTTGATATGTTTTTTTCCATCCTTTGAGTTTTAGTTTGTTTGTGTCTCTAAGTCCAAGGTGTGTCTCTTGTAGGCAGCATATAGATGGATCATGTTTTTTTTTAATCCATTCTGCCACTCTCTGTCTATTTATTGGTGCCTTTAGTCCATTGAAATTCAGGGTAATTATGGATAGGTATGAGTTTAGTGCTGTCATTTTGATGTCTTTTTTTTTGTGTGTTGTTGACATTTTCTTTTTCCCACTTAATTTTTCATGCTGAGTAGTTTATATGTTGTCTTTTCCTCTAATTCGTTTTTGTAGATTTTGTTTCTGCTGAGTCTTTATTTTTTTCATGTATTTTATTTTGATGAGTAGGATTGTTAGCCTCCTTTGTGGTTGCCTTAATATTTACCCCTATTTTTCTAAGTTTGAACCTAACTTTTATTTCTTTATATCACCTTGACTTCCTCTCCATATGAAAGATTTATGACTACATTTCTTAGTCCCTCTTTATTGTTTTAATTTTGTCTTCTTTCACATAATGACATTGCTGTTTCCCTGTTTTGAGCATTTTTTTATCTTGATTTTTTTGTGTGATTTCCCTATCTAGGTTGATATCTAGTTGCTCTGTCCTGTGTTCTAGTCTGGGGTTGATATCTGATATTACTGATTTTCTAACCAGAGAACTCTCTTTAGTATTTCTTGTAGGTTTGGTTTGTTTTTTATGAATTCCCTAAACTTCTGTTTATCTGGAAATGTCCTAATTTTGCCTTCATGTTTGAGAGACAGTTTCGCTGGCTATATGATTCTTGGCTGGGAATTATTTTCCTTCAATGCTTTATATACGTCATCCCATTGCCTTCTTGCCTGCATGGTTTCTGCCAAGTAGTCCGAGCTTATTTGTATTGGCTCTGATTTGCAGGTGACTTTTCATTTTTCCCTAGCCAGTCTTAAAATTCTCTCTTCATCTTTGGTTTGGCAAGTTTGACCATAATATGTCTTAGTGACTTTCTTTTGAGATCTACTTTATGTGGAGTTCGGTGAGCATCATGGATAGATATCTTCTCATCTTTCACGATATCAGGGAAGTTTTCTGCTAATAAATCGTCAACAATTCTCTCTGTATTTTCTGTTATCCCTCCCTGTTCTGGTACTCCAATTACTCGTAGGTTATTTCTTTTGATAGAGCCCCACATGATCCTTAGGGCTTCTTCATTTTTTTAAATTCTTTTGTCTGATTTTTCTTCAAATATATTGGTGCCAAGTGTTTCATCTTCAGTCTCACTAATTCTACCTTCCAGTTCCTCAGTACTGCTCCTCTTTCTATTGAGTTGTCTAATTCCATAATTTTATTGTTAATCTTCTGGATTTCTGATTGTTGTCTCTGTATGGGTTCTTGCAGCTTATTAAATTTTTCATTATGTTCTTGAATAACCTTTTTAATTTCTTCAACTGGTTTATCTGTGTGTTCCTTGTCTTGTTCTGCATTTTGCCTGATCTCCTTCCTGACCTCGTTCTTGATGTCTTGACAAGTCCTATATATTAATCTTTTGTATTCTGCACCTAATAATTCCAGGAAGGTACCTTCATCCAGAAGATTCCGTGATTCTTTGTTTTGAGAGCTTCTTGAAGCGATCATGGTCTGCTTCGTTATGTGATTTAATATTGACTATTGTCTCTGAGCCATTTATAAATTATCATATTAGTTTATTTTATGTTTTCTTACTCTGTCCTATCTTCTTGCTTTGTTTTGTTTTGATATGCCCAAATAAGTTGCTCGAGTGACCTATCTTGATTATTTTTGCCTTTGAAGCTCTAACGTCCTCTCACCAGATGGCTAGAGCTATTATCAGGTATAAGAGCCTAGGAGTCCATTCACTTTTCCTGTATGGATTCAGCTCAGTTGTCCAGGTAGTTGGCCATCAAGTGTGTGGTACAGGTTCTGTTCTACAGTCTTAGAGGGGCAGGGGTGATTGGAGTAGGTACAGGTACTATCTGGTTGCAGAAGGGGGTCATGCTCTGAACAAGGCAGGGGGCTGATAACCATCCCCCAAGTGTCTGTAAGAAAAGCATGTCCCTGCTCCATAGAGTGCACAGGCAGGTGGATTTTGCAGATGGACCATGGGCACCCAGTGCTTTTCGTTGTAAGGACTGGGAGGTACTGCTCATCCTTGGACCCCTGTCACGGGTGGCTAGATGATATGGGTGGAGCCACCAGTCCTTAGACCCCTGCTGTAGGTAGGTGAGGACCCTGTTTAATAGGCAAAGCAATGTGAAACATCAAACACCCACCTCTTCACCACACAGCTGAAACAGTTGCAGTCTGTCAAGAAGGGCCTATTCTCCTGAAACAGGCCCACACAGGTCCATGCAGGGGGGAAAGGTATTCAAAGTTCACAGGTCATTTATTCCTGGACAGAAGCCACTTCTGTCCTGAGCTCCCCACCTTAGTGGAGCTGGCGGATTATCTTTTCCCCCAGTTGTGAATTTATTCCTTCTCCAAGGCTGGGAGAATGGCTCAGGATGCGCAGCAGAGCCTATCTCAGGCCCAGGGAAATCAACGGCTACTAAAGCCAGCTTGGGGGCTGGGGGTGTGATAAAATAAATGCAAGTACTTAGCTTGTGCCAAGGCCACAGTTCTTCTCTGGTTCCGGAGGTGTGTGTAGGCTGTGTGGGCCTCTGTCTCTACCTGAGGAAACCGCATCCAAAATGCTACCTCCAGCCCTGCCACAGTCACTCTGGGGAATGGTGCCTGAGCATTCCCGGCGATTCAGTTCCGGTAACTCCTCTCTGTTTCTGAACCGTCTCTTCCTTCCCCTGCCACTCAGTCCATTTTCTAACTTTGCCTTTGATGTTCAGGGCTCTTAGCTTGTCATAAATATAATCATTTCACTTGTTTTTTTGGGTCTTTGTTGTAAGAGGGATAACCAGAAGTGTCTTACTACTCCTCCATCTTGGCCCTGCCTCCTACGTCACCTATCTTTTATATGCACCTGACTACCGAATGCTTCTGGAGGAAATCACAATGTCCAACAGGCTGCTATCATATAAAATCCTGAAGTCACCAACTTCTTGCTGATCCTGTTAATTCTACTGTGTTTCCTGTTGATATTTCTGTGATGTTACTTCTCCAAGACCAATTTCAAATCTTTTCTTGGCAGCTTCTACAATGGCTCCTAATGATCATGCCTCCTAGTATTCATGCCATTGTGTAAATACCTTCCTTTCAATGTGGGCTGGACCTGGTAACTTGCTTCTGTGAAGAAGAATTTGGCAAAAATAATGGGAAGTCACTTCTGAGATTAGGTTTCAAAGACTTTGGCTTATGTAGCAGTTAAGGAGCTTGGCTGCTAACCAAAAGGTTGGAGTTTACCAGCTGCTCCTGGGAAACCCTATGGGGCAGTTATTCTCCATCCTATAGGGTGGCTATGAGTCAGAATCAATTCAACGACAATTTTTTTGTTTGTTTGTTTGTTTTGTTTTTTCACTTGTTCTCTCTGATGGAATTCAGCTGTCATGTTGTATGCTGCCCTGTGGAGAGACCTACTTGGCAAATGATTGAGGGAAACCTTGCAAAGAACTGAAGTTTTCAGTCTAATAACCCAGGAGGAACTGAATTCTGTCATCTACTGCTTGGAATCAGATCCTTCTCCAGTCCAGCCTTGAGATGACTGAAACCTCAGCTGACATCTTGATTGGAGACTTGTGAGAAACCTTGAGGTCTCAGCTAAGCTGCACCCAGATTTCTGACCCACAGAAACTGTGTCATAATAAATGTTTGCTTTAAACCACCACATTTTGGGGCAATTTGTTGCACAGCCGTAGATAACTAATACATTGTCTTAGGTTGGGTTCTCTAAAAAAAAATAAAATATTATTTTTAGCTGGGTTCTCTAGAGAACCAAAACCAGTAAAGCCTTTGAATGTATATATAGAGAGATTTACATCAAGGAAACAGCTCACTCAATTGTAGAGGTTGAAACATCCCAAGTCTGTGGATTAGGATAGAGGCCTTTCCCAATTCACAGAGCTGCAGAAGCTGGTGAACCCAAGAGTGTCAGGTCGGAGAGAAGGGCTCCCACTCACAGGCTATGAAGGTTGGGGAATCCCAAGGTTGACAGGGAAGTCCATGAGGTTTCTCCTAAATCACGTAGCTGCAGGAGCTGGCGAGCCCAAGATTGGCAAGTCTGGGAGCAGGACTCTTGCTTGCAGGCTGTGAAGATCTACGAATCCTGAGATGGACAGGTAAGCTGTTAGCTCAAGTCCCAAGAACCGGAGGTCAGACAAGAGGGAGCTGCTGGATCCAGAACAAGCCAAAGCCTTGGCAAGACGAGCAGGAAAGAAGTAGGCTGCAGAAGGCAGAGAGATGAAGGCTGAGGGGAAGGTGAGCTGCCACGGGCTGTGCCCCTACCAGTACCACTTAGCAGATTCCATCGTGGAGATGATCACTTATCAGATTTCAACAGGGAAGTGATCACAGAATATACAACTGCCAAAACACTGAGAATCATTGCCCAGCCAAGGTGACACACAATCTTAACCATTACATACATCATTCAATTTCAGACTTCACGTACACACCATTTCTCTCCTGTTCTTGGCTTTTGGTAGATGACCTGGCCACCTATATCACGGAGAAAGTAGAGGGTTTCAGTTATGTAGGAATTCCCTCAACTTCTTAAAAGCAAATCTATGCTCTTAAGAACAGCTAATCCATTAATCCCTTCTGTGATGATGAAAGAGATTCATCCCGCCCCTCTAAGGCTGATCTGTTTACCTGTTTTCTCAACCTCATCTTCTCTAGTGTCTCCCTCTCTTGCACAATTAGCCCCTTTTGCTTTTTGTATTTTTATCATCTCCCTCTGCTGGATCCTTCCACATCAGCGTTAAAATTGCTCAAGTATCTCCCATATAAAAACACAAAAAATTAAAACTGGCTTGATCCATCACCCTCCATGGGTATTTCTTTCTTCCTTCACTTTTTTTTTTTTTAATTGTGCTTTAGGTGAAACTTTACTGCTCAAGTTAACTTCTCATAAAAAATTTATCCACATATTGTTATGTGACCGTAGTTGCAATCCCTATAATGTGACAGCACACTCCCCCTTTCCACCCTGGATTTCCCATGTCCATTCAACCAGCTTCTATCCTTTTCTGCCTTCTCATCCCACCTCTGGACAGGAGCTGCCCATTTAGTCTCGTGTATTTACTTGAACTAATAAGCACACTCTTCACGAGTATTATTTTATGTTTTATAGTCCAGTCTAATCTTTGTTTGAAAAGTTGGCTTCAGGAATGATTTTAGTTCTGGGTTAACAGAGAGTCTGGGGGCCATGACTTCTGGGGTTCCTCTAGTTTCAGTCAGATCATTGAGTCTGGTCTTTTTACATGAATTTGAGTTTTGCCCCATACTTTCTCTGTCAGGGACTCTCTGTTGTACTGCTCCCTGACAGGGAGGTCATTGGTGGTAGCTGGGCACCATCTAGTTCTTCTGGTCTCAGGCTGATGAAGTCTCTGGTTTATGTGGCCCTTTTGTCTCTCGGGCTAATATTTTCCTTGTGTCTTTGGTGTTTTTCATTCTCCTTTGCTCCAGGTGGGTTGGGACCAATTGATACATCTTAGATGGCTGCTCATAAGATTTTTAAGATCCCGGATGCCGCTCACCAAAGTGGGATGCAGAACATTTTCTTAATAAACTTTGTTATGCCAATTGACCTAGGTGTCCCCCAAAACCATGGTCCCCAGACCCCTGGTACTCTGTCCCTCTAAGTGTTTGGTTGTGTTCAGAAAACTTCTTTGGTTTAGTCCAGTTGTGCTGACATCCCCTGTGTTGTGTGTTGTCCTCCCCTGCACCTAAGATAATTCTTCTCTACTAATTAGGAATTCCCCCCTCCCTCTCTCCCCACCCTCATAGCCATCAAATAATTTTTTTTCCACGTTTAAACTTTTTCTTGAGTTCTCATAAGAGTGGTCTCGTACAACACTTGTCCTTTTGCGACTGACTAATTTCACTCAGCATAATGCCTTCCAGATTCATCCATGTTGTGAGATGTTTTGCGGATTCATCCCTATTCTTTATCGTTGCATAATGTTCCATTATGTGAATATACCATAATTTGTTTATCCATTAGTTCTTTGATGGGCGCCTAGGTTGTTGCCATCTTTTTGCTATTGTGAACAGTGCTGCGATGAATATATGGGTGTGCATATATCTATTCATGTGACAGCTCTTATTTCTGTAGGATATATTTCAGGGAGTGGGATTGCTGGATTGTATGATCCTTCTATTTCTAGCTTTTTGAGGAAGCGCCAGATAGATTTTCAAAGTGGTTATACCATTTTACGTTCCCACCAGCAGCATGTAAGTGTTCCAGTCTCTCCACAATCTCTCCAATATTTATTATTTGGATTAGTGCTAGCTTTGTTGGGGTGAGATGGTATCTCATTGTACTTTTGATTTCCATTTCCCTAATGGCTAATGATCATGAGCATTTCCTCATGTATCTGTTAGCTACCTGAACATCTTCTTTGGTGAAGTGCCTGTTCATATCCTTTGCCCATTTTTTAATTGGGTTATTTGTCTTTTTGTTGTTGAGGTTTTGCAATATCTTGTAGATTTTAGAGATTAGACCCTAATCGGATATGTTGTAGCCAAAAATTTTTTCCCAGTCTGTAGATTGTCTTTTACTCTTTTGGTCAAGTCTTTTGATGAGCATAAGTGTTTAATTTTTAGGAGCTCCCAGTTACCTAGCTTCTCTTCTACTGTTTGTGCATTGTTAATTATGGCTTGTATTCTGTTTATGCCATGTATTAGGGCTCCTAGTGTTGTCCCTATTTTTTCTTCCATGATTTTTTAGATTTTATATTTAGGTCTTTAATCCATTTTGAGTTAGTTTTTGTACATGTTGTGAGGTCTAGGTCTTATTTCATTTTTTTGTAGGTGGATATCTAGTCATGCCAGCACCATTTGTTAAAGAGACTGTCTTTTCCCCATTTAATGGACTTTGGGCCTTTGTCAAATGTTGGCTGTTGACAGGTGGATAAATTTACATCTGGATTCTCAACTCTGTTCGATTGGTCAATGTATCTGCTGTTTTACCAGTACCAGTCTGTTTTGACTACTGTGACCATATAATAGGTTCTAAAATCAGGTAGTGTGAGGCCTCCCACTTTGTTCTTCTTCTTCAGTAATGATTTACTTATTTGGGGCCTCTTCCCTTTCCATATGAAGTTGATGATTTGTTTCTCCATCTCATTAAAAAATGTCATTGGACTTTGGATCTGGATTGTATTGTACCTGTAGATTGCTTTGGACAGAATTGATATTTTCACAATGTTGAGTCTTCCTATCCATGAGCAAGGTATGTTTTTCCACTTATGTAGGTCTCTTTTGGTTTCTTTTTGTCATGTCTTGTAGTTTTCTTTGCATAGGTCTTTTATGTCTCTGGTAAGATTTATTCCTAAGTATTTCATCATCTTAGGGGCTATTGTAAATGGTATTGATTTAGTGATTTCCTCTTCAATGTTCTCTTTGCTGGTGTAGAGGAATCAAACTGATTTTTGTACGTTTATCTTGTATCCTGATAATCTGCTGAACTCTTCTATTAGTATCACTAGGTTTTTTGTGGATTCTTTAGGGTTTTCTGTGTATAGGATCATATCATCTGCAAATAGAGATCCTTTTACTTCTTCCTTACCAATCTGGATGCCCTTTATTTCTTTTTCTAGCCTAATTGCTCTCCTAGGACCTCCAGCACAATGCTGAATAAGAGTGGTGATAAAGGGCATCCTTGTCTGGTTCCCGTTCTCAAGGGGAATGATTTCAGACTCCATTTAGGATGATGTTGGCTGTTGGCTTTGTATAAATGCCCTTTATTATGTTGAGGAATTTCTCTTCTATTCCAATTTTGCTGAGAGTTTTTATCATGAATGGGGGTTGAACTTTGTCAAATGCCTTTTCTGCATCAATTGATAAGATCATGTGACCCTTATCTTTTGTTTTACTTATGTGATGGATTACATTGATTGTTTTTCTAATGTTGAACCATCCCTGCATACCTGGTATGAATCCCACTTGGTCATGGTGAATTATTTTTTTGATATGTTGTTGAATTCTACTGGCTAGAATTTCATTGAGGATTTTGCATCTAAGTTCATGAGGGGTATATGTCTGTAATTTTCGTTTTTCGTGGTGTTTTTACCTTGTTTTGGAATCAGGGTTATGCTGGCTTCAAAGATTGAGTTTGGGAGTATTCCATTCTTTCCTATGCTCTGAAATACCTTTAGTAGTAGTGACGTTAATTCTTCTCTGGAAGTCTGGTAGAGTTCTCCAGTGAAGCCATCAAGGCCTGGGTTTTTTTTGTTGTTGTTGTTGGGAGTTTTTTAATTACCTCTTCAATCTCTTCTTTTGTTATAGGTTTATTTAGGTGTTCTTCCTCTGTTTTTGTTATTTTAGGTCGGTAGTGTTTCTAGAAATTTGTCCATTTCCTCCAGGTTTTCAAATTTGTTGAGGTACAATTTTTCATAGAATAGTTATGATTCTTTTAATTTCAGTGGGGCCTGTTGTGAAATCGCCCATGGTATTTCTTACTCAGGTTATTTGCTTTGTCTCCTGTTTTTCTTTTGTCAGTTTGGCCAATGGTTTATCGATTTTATTGATCTTTCAACTCTTTCAATTTTTTTTTCTATTTCATTCATTTCTTTTCTAATTTTTATTATTGCCTTTCTTTTGGGGCCTGTGAGATTCTTTTGCTGCTCTCTTTGTATTTGTTCAAGTTGTAGGGTTAAAGTTTCGATTTTGACCCTTTCTTCTTTTTGGATATGTGCATTTATTGCTATAAATTGGCCTCTGAGTACTGCTTTTGCTGTGTCCCAAGGGTTCTGGTAGGATGCGTTTTCATTCTCATTTGATTCTTTGAATATCTTCATTCTGTCTGTCATAGTTATCTAGTGCTGCTATAATAAAAATACTACAAGTGGATGGCTTTTAACAAACAGAAGTTTATTTTCTCGCAGTAAAGTAGGCTAAAAGTCCAAATTCAGGGTGTCAGCTCCAGGGAAAGGCTTTCTCTCTCTGTTGGCCTTTTCATCAATCTTCCCCCAGACTAGAAGACCCTGGGTCCAAAAGTTGTGCTCTGCTCCTAGCACTGCTTTCTTGATGGTATAAGGTCTCCCACTCTCTGCTTGCTTCCCTTTCCTTTTTATCTCTTGAGAGATAAAAGGTGGTGCAGGTCACACTCCAGGGAAATTCCCTTTACATTGGATCAGGAATGGGACCTAGGTAAGCCTGTTACAATCCCACCCTAATCCTTTTTAACATAAAATTACAATCACAAAATGGAGGACAACCACACTATAATGGAAATCATGGCCCAGCCAAACTGATACATATATTTTTGGGGGGACGTAATTCAATCCATGACACCGTCCTTGATTTCTTGTATAACCTAGTAGTTTTTGAGCAAGGTATTGTTCGGTTTCCATGTATTTGATTTTCTTTCATTGCTTTTTCTGTTACTGATTTCTACTTTTATGGCTTATGATCAGAGAAGATGCTTTGTAATATGTTTTTGATTTTGTTAAGGCTTGCTTTGTGGCGTAATATGTGGTCTATGCTGGAGAATGTTCCATGTGCATTGGAGTACTTGGTTGCTGTTTGGTTGATTGTTCTGTATATGTCTATGAGATCAAGTTGGTTGAATGTGGCATTTAGATCTTCCGTGTCTTTACTGAGCTTCTTTCTGGATGTTCTGTCTTTCGCCAAAAGTGGTGCAATGAAGTCTTCTACTATTATTGTGGAGTTGTCTATTTCTCTTTTCAATGCTGTCAGGGTTTATGTAATTTGGAGCCCTGTCATTGGGTAAGTAAATATTTATTTCAGTTATGTCCTCCTGGTGTATTGACCCTTTAATCATTATATAGTGTCCTTCCTTATCCTTTGTGGTGGATTTTGCTTTAAAGCCTATTTTGTCAGAGATTAATATTGCCACTTCTGCTCTTGTTTGATTGTTCTTTGCTTCATATATTTTTTTCTATCCTTTGAGTTTTAGTTTGTTTGTGTCTTTCAGTCTAAGGTGTGTCTCTTGTAGGCAGCATATATACAGATTGTGTTTTTTTAATCCATTCTGCCACTTGGTCTCTTTATTGGTGCATTTGGTCCATTTACATTCAGCATAATTATTGATAGGTATGAGTTTAGTGCTGTGATTTTGATGTATTTTTTGTGTGTGTTGTTGACAGTTTCTTTGTTCCACTACTTTTCTGTGCTGAGTCATTTTTCTTTATGTATTTTGTTTTCAGCTTTTTCATTGCTATTGATTTTGTATTTGCTGAGTCTTTATGTTTTTCTTCTCTTTTATTTTGATGTGTAGGATTGCTAGTTTCCTTTGTGGTTACCTTAATATTTACCTCTATTTTTCTAAGTTTAAACCAGTCTTTCATTTCTTGATGTTGCCTTGACTTCTTCTCAATACGAAAGTTCCGTGACTACATTATTTAGCCCCTCTTTTTTTTGTTTTAGCCTTGATTTATTTTTGTGACTTCCCTATCTGGGTTGATATCTGGTTATTCTCTCCTGTGTTCTAGTCTTGGGTTGTTAGCTGACGTTATTGATTCTGTAACCGGAGGACTCCTTTTAGTATTTCTTGTAATTTTGGTTTGGTTTTTACAATTTCCTTAAACTTCTGTTTATTTGGAAATGCCATAATTTCACCATCATATTTGAGAGACAGTTTTGCTGCATATACAATTCTTGGCTGGCAATTTTTTTTCCTTCAAGGCTATATATATGTCATCCCATTGCCTTCTTGCCTGCATGGTTTCTGCTGGTAGTCAGTGTTTAGTCTTACTGAGTCTCCTTTGTAGATGGAGATGTAGACTCATTTATCCCTAGCTACTTAAAATTATTTATCTTTGGTTTTGGTGAGTTTGATCATAGTATGTCTTGGTGACTTTCTTTTGGGATCTACTGGGTGTGGGGTTCAATGAGCTTCTCATACAGATATATTCTCATCTTTCACAATATCACAAATCTTCAACAATTCTCTCTGTATTTTCTGTTATCCCCCTGTTCTTGTACTTCAGTCACTCATAGGTTATTCCTCTTGATAGAGTCTCACATAATTCTTAGAGTTTCTTCATTTTTAAAAATTCTTTTATCTAATTTTTCCTCAAATAAGTTGGTGTCAAGTGCTTTATCTTCAATCTCACTAATGCTGACTTCCATTGCCTTAATTCTGCTCCTTTGGCTTCCTATTGAGTTGTCTAATTCTGAAATTTTATTGTTAATCTTTTGGATTTCTGTTTGCTGTCTCTCTATGGATACTTGCAGCCTGTTAAATTTGTCATTATGCTTTGTATAACCTTCCTAAGTTCCTGTGTTGCTTCGCCTGTGTGTAACTTGGCTGGGCCTGCATTTTGCCTGATCTCCTTTCTAATCTCTTGAAGAACTCTGTATACTAATCTTTTGAATTCTACCTCTGGTAATTACAAGATCTTAACTTCCTCTGGAAGGTTTCTTTGTACTTTGTTTTGGTCACTTGCTGAAGCCATCATGGTCTGCCTCTTTATGTGATTTGATATTGACCATTGTCTCTGAGCCATCAATAAATTATTATATTTACTTATTTTATGTTTGCTTACTGTGTCCTAGCTTCTTGTTTTGTTTTGTTTTGATATGCCCAAATAGGCTGGTCATGTGAGCTACTTTGATTATTGGTATATTTGAAGCTATCATGTCCTGTCACCAGGTGATTAGAGCTGTTACTAGGTATGTGAGCCCAGGAGTCCGTTTACTTTTCTTGTGTGAATTCAGCTGAGGTGTCTAGGTCATCAGTCACTGAGTGTGTGGGTGCAGGTTCTTACCTACAGTCCTAGATGGGCAGGACTATGTAGAGGTGATTGGAGTAGGCACAGGTATCTGGCTGGAGTAGGGGGTTATGTGCTGAGCAAGGTAGGGGGATGATGTCTGTCCCTGACTGCTATGTGGAAGATGTGTCCCTGTTCCCTACAGCACATAGGTGGGTGGGTTTTGCAGCTCGACTTTGGGTACCCAATGGTGCTGGCTATAAGGACTGGGTGGTAACACTTATTCTTAGACCCTTTTATGGGTGGTTAGGTGGAGTGGGTGGATCCACCTGTTCTCAGGGCCTTGATGTGAGTAGGTAAAGACACTGCTTAATGGACAGAGCAGTTATCAAATGTTATGAATCTGCCACTCCCCCTAAGCTGCTGCAGTTGAAAATAGGCTTCAGGTATACCCCCTGTTGTACTGTGTTAATGAGGGCCTATGCTGTTGAAATGGATCCACACAGGTGTAGGCACGTGTGAAAGGCATTCAAATTATGTGTACCCCTTATGCCTGTGCCTAGGCAAAGGGGCTGTGCCTGACCTGAGTTCCCAACTTAGGGGAGCTGGCAGATTATTTTTGCCTGTTCGTTAGTCTGTTCCATTTCCAAAGCTGGGAGAATGGTTCAGGACACAAAATGGGTCCCACTTCCAACCCAGGGGGTGTGGCAATTGCTGAAGCTCGACCAGGACTGGAGCAGAGCAGGGAGGGGGTGAGTAAATGGGAGAGAGGTACGTCCCAGAAGGGGGAAGGGTTTTTTTGATCCCGGGGTAGGTTAGACACTTGCACTTAACTTTCGCAGATTCAGCATTGTTTCTTCCTCGTTCTGGAGGCTTGAGGAGACTCTCCACCACAGGGTTTCTTCCGGTGTGGAAAATGAGTCCAGAGTTCTACTGTTTGCTTTAGCACGCACATGCCCGCTGATCCAGCCTCCAGGGTGCCAGCCAGGTCAGATCTAGCAAATCCTTGCTGCTTCTGAACTGTCTCTCTCTCCCCCTGCCACTCCTTCTGACCCCGCAACTTTGTCTTTGATGTTAGGGCTCCTAGATTGTCGTATACAAAAGATTCACTTGTTTTTTCTGTCTTTGTTGTAAGAGGGACCACAGGAAGCATCTGACTACTCCGTCATCTTAGCCCCACCTCTCCTTTCATTTTTAAGTGAGAGTTATACATTGGCCATCTCAATTTCTTTACCTAATTATACCTTAACTTGCTTGGATATGGACTGTTCACTTCCCTACTCTTTCCACCAGAACTCCACTAAAACGGTTATTGCTAATTCTTCTGTCAAAGGCATCTACAATGCTAAATCTAATGGACCATTCCTACTATTTAGCTCGTCTACTTGGCAGCCTTTACCACTGCTGATCACACCTTTTCTTTTAAAACACTTTTATTTCATTGCCTCTTTGATGTCACCCTCTTCTGGTTTTCCTTCTATCTCTCTAGCTGCTATACTCAGTCCTTACAGGTTCTTCCTTTTCTTCTCAATCCATAAACATTACGTAATGCTTCTCAGGGCTAAAGTCTTACACCCTCTTCCATTTCGATCAGGAGTCCAAACTCAAACGCTTTAGGGACAAGGCAAGTAATATACAGACCCATAGATCTAAGTGCCTCTTTGACATCTCCACTTTGCTGTCTTGTTGAAATTATCCCTCCTATTCCTTTCGTCTCTCCTTAGCCAGCTCCCGCAGTTGCATTCCCTGTTTTGATATACGATACCACCAATCCACAGGCTCAAGCCAGAAATTTAGGAACTATCCTTGACTATTCCTTCTCCCTTGTTATGATTACATCCAGCAATATATATTTAGTACTTACAACATGCTTTAGAGCCATTGAATCAGCAAGCCCTGTTAATTCTATCTCCAGAATCCATCTAGCTCTCTATGTCGTATCTGCCACCATGGTCTTACCTAGATTGCTAGGAGCCTCACTATTCCTTGACTGTTGTCCCATTTAATCCATTTTCCATATTGGGGCTTCCCATGGATTGAATTGTGTCCCCCAAAATATGTGTATCAATTTGGCTAGGCCAGGATTCCCAGTATTGTGATTGTCCACCATTTTGTCATCTGATATGATTCTCCTATGTGTTGTAAATACTATGTCTATGATATTGATGAGGTGGGATTGGCAGCAGTTATGGTAATGATGCAGGACTCAGTTTATAAGATTAGGTTGTGTTTTAAGCAAATCTCTTTTGAGATATGAAAGAGAGAAGTGAAAAGAGACACATAGGGGACCTCACACCACCAAGAAACAAGTGCTGGGAGAATAGCAAGTCCTTTGGACCTAGGGTCCTTGCGCTGAAAAGCTCCTCTGCCAGGGAAGATTGGTGATAAGGACCTTCCCCTAGAACTATCAGAAAGAAAGCCTTCCCCTGGAGCTGACACCCTGAGTTGGGGCTTCTAGCCTACTAGACTGTGAGAGAATAAACGTCTGTTTTTAAAAGATATTCACTTGTGGTATTTCTGTTATAGAAGCACGAGATGACTAAGACAGGGCTGTTGTGTTGTTAGGTGCTGTGGAGTGAATTTTCACTCCTGGCGACCCCATACGACACAGTAAAACTGCTCCACAGGGTTTTCAAAATCGTAATGTTTACCAGAGCTTGTCTTTCTTCCAGCAGGGCAGCTGGGTGGGTTTGAACTGCCAACCTTTCAGTTAGCAGCAGACAGCCGACCTCTTAACTGTTACTTTTTTTAATCTTATGCTGTCATCACCCTGCTAGACCTTGTTCAGAGCCCTAAGTATTAAAAGAAAGTCTAACACCTTTAACATGGCTTACAAGGCCCCCCATAGGTCTGACCCAGCATCATGCTTTCTCCTTCTGGAATGCTTTAATTTTAACACCTTTGCATGTGCTGCACCCTTGGGTGGAACACTCAAACTTTATTTTGCTTCTCTTAGGTCACTGGCTTTCTTTGACCCCTAGATTACCTTGTTCTTAGCTTCTCATAACACTGGGCAGTCAATACCCAGGTGATTACTATTCAAATATCTATCTACTCTATCAGACAGATTCTGAGGGCAGGCACTACATGTGTTTTGTTCACAGTTGTATTCCCCAGCCCTTTACACAGTGCCTAGCACATTGTTGGCTCTCAATGACTATCGGCTACAAGGACTACACTCACCCTTGCATGTAGCTATTTGTGTTTTTGCCTAAACCCCATTCCCAAGTTACTTGAGAGAAGAGAATAAGTAAATCTCAAGTACCATATTATCCTCAGGAAGCATTTCTTCGTTTGAATGAATGAGTCAGTCACATGCATGCGATTATGGATCACCGGCCTCTATGAGTCAGAACTGACTCGACGGCAACGGGTTTGGTTTTTTGATTTGGGTCTCTGTGAGGAGGGACTGTAATAATAGCATCAAGTGTAAATAATTCCGAGCTGATCCAGGTTTCTGAGCATAGCAAACACGTGCGGCCCGCCCGGCGCGCCAGGGGCGGGCACAGGGGAGGAAGATCCTGGGTGGCCGGAACGTGCTCGCCCCCGTGGCAGTCGCAGCGCTCGTGCGCCGGCTGGACGCGAGCGGACGGAACACCGAGGCTCTCGCAGGGAAAATGGAGGGCGAGCCGCGGCCTAGGGGTACGGAAAGGTGTGGGGCGACTTACGCCCCGGGAAGGGAAAGCAGGGAAGTAAAGGATTTAGGGGAAAGCAAGGAGAGTGGGAGGGCCTGGAGCTAGGTAAGGCGGGCCGACCTATGGCTTGGGAGGAAAGAGGGCGGGGCGGGGCGGGGCGGGGCTGGGGAAGCCGCGGAATTAAAGCACGCTGGGAACGGCTAGCGAGTTTAATCTGAGCGTCTGGAGCGCCAGTCTGCGGGGAGGTTTGGGAAGTGGAAGAGCTGCGATTTAGGCTCGCCTTGCCCAGCCAGGCCTTGAATAGGCCTAACCCCACCGCAGTCGAATAGGTTCTTCCCAAAGCGCGCGGTCTCGCCCTCGGCGGGCGCCAAATCCTTGGCTCGCTCCGCCCCAGCCCTAGGAGGGAAGAGCGGGGGCGTAGCCTGCTTCTTCCTTGGTCGGCGCTCGGAAGGCGTCCGCGTCAGCCGGAGTTTGACGCGGTGACGCAGGACGGCGACGTAAGTGACGCGCAGGCCCGGGCCGCTCCTCCTTCCTTGAGTGAGTGCCGGCCCGGTCGGGGCGGGGGAGAAGAGGGAGGGCGGGGGAGGGAGAGGCGACCCGGGAGTCGTTGTGGGCCGCGGGCCGGACCGGGTCTCTGGGCGGCGGTAGCCCGGGCCGGGCGGGAGGGCTTGGCGGGCCGTTAGCGGGCCGCCGCTGCTGTCGGGTCCCCTCCCCTGCCGGACTTGCGCGCCCTGGCACCCGGAGCCTCCGGCGCTGCGCCCACCCCGCTCCAGCTCGCGTCTCCCGACTCCAATTAGGTCAGGCTGGGAGTCCCGCGGCCGCGGCTCCGGCCCCCAACGCGCGGCGGCCACCCGGCTAGCCTTTCTTTCTCCCCTCGCCTTCCTCTCCTCTTGCCTTACCCTCCCCCCTTCTTTTCACGTTGCTGGGGTTTTGTTTTTTGTTGTTTTATGTGTTAGGGGATTTGTTGTGCCTCAGTCCGAGCTCATGGGTGTACATTATCATGCTCCTCTTTTGTAGAGCAACCCGACGGCCATGGAGGCTGAAGAGACGATGGAATGCCTTCAGGAGTTCCCTGAACATCATAAAATGATCCTGGACCGATTGAATGAACAGCGAGAGCAGGACCGGTTTACTGACATCACCCTGATTGTCGACGGTGGGTAGGGTGGTGGGCAGAGGAACGATTTTGTGGCTTCAGTTTTTCCCTTCCCTCACCCACCTTTTATTCACCCGCTATGGGGTCTCTTCCAAAAGTCCGCGGAGGGTGTGCGTAGGGACCAGGGGGCACTTGCCTGTGTCCGCCATGGAGACCGTGCTCCCCAAGCTGTTCGGCCAGTCACGCTTTTAGCACAGTCTGGCGTTCATTGCTTTTTAAGTTCTTGCAGCCCCTTGAAGTTTGGTGTCATTGCACACGAGCACAAGCTGATGCCTTAGGAATAGGGAACATTTCTCTATTTTTTTTCTTTTTTTGGTTAATAATCTTCAGTTGATAAGCTTCTCTTGAGAAGTCTCTCACAGGAAGCATTTGGGAAGTGTTGATTCGTTTCTGGTTTCTCAAATGGTCTTGGAGGGAGAATGTGACAGATTCTTTTTTGCAGCAGTTGCTCCCCTTTGGGAGCCCCCAAAATAAAATAGAGTCTCTATTAGTCTTTCTCAGGGATTGTAAATATAAAGGAGGTGAAAATCTAGCTGTTTAGTGAACATAGGCTTCTCAAGGAAAACTTTTCTTTATTATAGGTCTGCTGTAGATTGGACTTGCAAATATTAGGCATATTAAAATGTTTTCCAGAGCAGACACATCCAAGTCTGTGATTATTCTATGGCTTTTTTTTCTCTCTTTCGAAGTGGTATGTAACTTTTATATTTAGCAGTTTCAAGTTAATAGGATATGCCTTTTACTCCCTCATTGAAAGTAACAGAAAGTGCTTCTTTTCAGTGGTATGAAGCACCTTATCTCCTGAAGTGCAATAAACTGGCCTTTATTAAACTGAGTTAGTAAGGCGTTTGAGGAAGATTACTGCTTCCTGTCTAACAGAGATTAAAATTTGCCAAAATAGCTGCCAAGAATATTGATTTCAGTTCAATTTATGTTTCCAGTAATTTATGTGTTTATATATTTACATTATAAAGAAAAACATGTTACTTTATATAGTTTTTTTTTTTTTTTTTAACTTGTTTATGGTTTTACACTTGCCTTTTGTGATTGTTTTTCTTTTTTTTCTTAGGGCACCATTTTAAGGCCCACAAGGCTGTTTTGGCCGCTTGCAGTAAGTTCTTCTACAAATTCTTTCAGGAATTTACTCAGGAACCTTTGGTGGAGATAGAAGGTAAATACTTCTTTTAAATGCAACACTTGAGTAAACATTATAACCAATGAAGAAGGTTTAAACAGTTAAATTAGCAAGACACCATGGGAAGCAGGCATCAGTAGTTCCTATTAAGTGACTAGATAAATTGTTCTTTTGGCACTTGAGAATTCTTACTTTTCACTAAAGTGCTTGGTAAGATGATCTGCCAGGAAAAAACTTAAATTAGATGGTGGATATTGGTCTCTTAAAGGAGTTTTATTTGATCTGAGGCCTTTTCCATTGCTGAAACCACCGGTCACTGTCATTTGAAAACCATGTTTTGGAAGTGAATTGTCAGCTCTGTTCAGTGGGCTTATGTTTCATACTGGTGGGGATGGTACAAGTTACATTAGAGGCCTTTGTACCAGCGAAAGTAGTGAGGTACTAGCACAGGTACAGTTGAGATCCAGAATATGAAATGGGTTGCCATAATGTGGAAAGGGCTAGGAAAGATGAACTGAAGTAGCATTCAGAGGACCTTCTAGTGATTATTGAATGTCTAGGATGGGAGGGGTCAGCCACTAGGTACTGCCCTAATTTTTGTACTTGATTGACCTTTTTGTAATAATAGCTACCATTTATAGGGTCCATTCATTTTTTTTTATTCATTCAGCAGAGGCTTACTAAGTGTATGAGTCCAGGCAGGTTCCTTTATTTATCCTAAAAGTGTGTTAATATGCTTCTAATGATTAATTGAAAATAGTGCATGCAGAGTGTTTCACATACTGCTTGGCACAAAGTAAAAGCTCAATAAATGGAGGCTATTTATCATATGGAATATCTATTGTATATTATGTATTGTGCTAGACCCAGGAGATGAATCGATGAATTACACATTCCTTAAAGAACTTGCAGTTTACTAGGGGATAAGCAACAGGTAAAGAAAAGGGAGCAGAAAGTGTTACAGAGGGTGTTATTGTGGAACGGTATGTCTGAGGATGGACAATAAGTAGTCTACTTTAGATAGAAAAAATTTCAAAGAGGAGTTGAGTTTTTAGCAGAATCTTAAAGTCTAAAAATAAGTAGCTCAGGCTGGGGTAAACATTGCTGGTAAAGGAAGGAGACAACTTGAGTGAAAAGCATTGGGGTATAAAAGTGCCCAACAAACTTGGGGAAGTAAGATCATAGGTTTTAAGAGTGTATATAGCAAAAGGTCAGTCACAATGTAGACAACTAAAAAAAATCAGTTGGCATTGAATTGGCTTTGTCTCGTGGCGATTCTGTGTTACAGTAGAACTGTGCTCCATAGGACGTTCAAAGGCTGGTTTTTTAGAAGTAGATTATTAGGCTTTTCCCAGGTATTTCTGGATCGGCTCGAACTTTTGGTTAGTGGTGAGTGTGCTAACCGTTTGCACTACCCAGGGACTCCCACGAAGTACACAGAGGGTCTTAATACCCTATGATAAGGAGTTTGAGCTTTTTATTTTCAAAAGTAAATAAAATATGCTTGCAAGTTTTTCATTCTTGGCACTACTGACATTTTGGGCTTGATAATTATTGTGAGGGGCAGGCTGTCCTGTGCATTCTAGGGGGTTCAGCAACATCCCTGGCTTAGATACACTAGATGCCAGTAATATCCTCCTAGTCATGATAATCAAAATGGTCTGCAGACATTGCCAAATGTTCCTGGGGAGGAAGGGGTGTACCACCCTAGTTAAGAACCGCTGCTGTAGACAAATTAGCACATGCAAATAAACAAAAGAAGAAAATAAAGATCTATAATCTTAACCACCCTGAAATTACTGCTAATGTTTTTGTGTATATATTTTTTCATGCTTTTTCTATACATAAAATTTGATGTAAAGTTTGTATTTTTAAAAAAAATGCAAGCCTAATAGCACTATAACATACATTTTTCAAAGCTCAGTGGTAGAACATGAACATGTCTATAAAAAATAAAATTTTTAATGGCTGCATAGTGTTCTAATGAGTGGATAGGCCTTAATTTATTTAATCTGCACTTCCACTAGTGAACATTTAGGTTTTTTACAATTTTGAATAAATATAAACATTGAAGGGACCAGTTAAGGATGACATAATCAGTTCGAGAATCGTAGTTCACTGGCAGCAATGTAGAGCAGTGATTGTCAAACTTGGCTTAAATGAAATATAAGAATGTCCAGGATGTTAAACAGATGAAAGTGGAGCTTCCCAGCTTGAAATGGGGATGAGAGGCACAGGCCTGCTTGATTTCTCTACCCCTACTTCTGTGGCCTCTTCAAAACTCCCCGAATCCATACCTGGTAGTTAAAAAAAGCAAATAAACTGATGTAAAGGAAAGATTTTACTGAAGGTAGAGAAGAGAAAGTTAGTCTTGATGAGAAACGAAGGCTGAGGATTTGATTGTGGTGATGAATTCGAGAGTAGATAGGGAGATAGAATTGAAAGAACTTGATTACTGCATTGGGGGAAGTTAAGAGGATGACTTCCAGGTTTCTACATTGGGTGACAAGTTAGATGATGGTGTCATTAGATTTTAAATACAGGGAGAAAAGCAGGCTGGTAAGGAAACAATAACGAGATGAGCTTTGGCTATGTTAAATTTGAGGTTATCAGTGGGACATAAGCTTAGGATGTCCAGCAGGTAGTTTGGACCCATGGGCCTTAAAGCTCAGGAAAGATCTAGGCTTTTCCATTCATTCTGTTGTTGCCGAGTCAGTTCTGACTCATAGTGACCCTATGGGACAGAGTAGGACCGCCCCATAGGGTTTCCAAGGAGCGCCTGGTCGATTTGAACTGCTGGCCTTTTGATTAGCAGCAGTAACTCTTAACCACTATGCCACCAGCGTTTCCAGATCGAGGCTTATAGACTTAAAACGCATCAATATAAATGGTGCTTGGACTTGAGTGGATGAAAGTATATGAATAGATTTATAGAGTGAGAAGAGGGCTAAGGACTTTGGGGCATTAAAATAAGGGTGTTTCCAAGGAACTGCTGAAAGGAGGCCACTATATGCCCATCTGAAATGAAGAATAATATGACAATTTAAAATTACAGTTGCTCTTGGTGATTAGAGGAGCCTTGGTGGCCCAGTGATTAAGAGCTATGGCTGCAAACCAGAAGGTTGGCAGTTTGAATCCACCAGCTGCTTCTTGGAAACCCTGTGGGACAGTTCTACTCTGTCCTATAGGGTTGCTTTGGGTTGGAATCGACTCGAGAGCAATGGGTTTGGTGTTTTGGTTATCACTGATAATAGAAGGACATCATGCTTGGTAGAGTAGAGGGTTGGTGAAAAAGAGAAAGACTATTAACAAAATGGATTGACACAGTGGCCCCAGCAGTGGGCTAAAGCATAGCAACAACGGTGAGGATGGCAGAGGAACGACTGGACGGTGTTTTGTTCTGTTGTACATAGGGTCGCTATGAATCGGAACTGACTAGAAGGCATCTAAAAACAACATCACTGATTAAGTGATCCATACAGCTTAATCAGCTCATGTGCTTGGTTGATTTTGTGTCATTAAAGAAGGAGGCTTTTATAATTACCTACTGAAGTTGTTGACAAGATTACAGTAATAAAGGAGACGGTTATATTTTTCTGTTGTTTTGGAATTTTCTCATGTAGATAACTTCTTAGTAGACAGTGGTAAACTCCTTGAAGTCAGGGGCCATCTCTTATTTATGTGTTTCCCAGTGACTCACAGTTGCTGGCAGTTAGTCTGGATTCAAATTAGAGTTACCGAATTTACAGTTAAGGCTGATAATGTACTTAATTGAAATCTATATAGTTTATCATTTTTTAATGAAATGCCTGCTTTCCTCCCACAGACACTAAAATGAAGCCCTTGAGCAAGTTTCCATCAGCAGTCACTCAGGATTTCTCAACCACAACACTGTTGACATTTTAGGCTGTTTGTTGACAAGCGCTGTCTTGTGTGTTTTAGGATGTTTAGCAGCAGGCCTGCTCTCTACCAACTAGATGCTAATAGCACTTCCCCACTTTTAACAATCAAAAATGTCTTCCAACTGTTGCCTAATGTTCTGGGGTGGGTGGGGGGAGAAGACCCTCCCCCTTGAGAACGACTGAAACACCTGGAAAAGTAGAGTCTTCTTTACCAAAGACTGCCTGATTTGGGGTTTGCTGTTGTATCTTTCAGTACTTCTGACCTGCTATGTCCTTAATTACATCAACAGCATACACAGACCTTCAGTATTCAAGTATATACAGACAAGAAAGGAAAATGTGAAAATGTTTTTTTTTTTTTTGCTAGACCCAGGTTTAAAGAATCATTTTGGCTCTGTCTTCTTAAGCCCTTCACTTTAGGATTACTATACTATCTGGATAGGTCGCTCGGCAGTAGAGAAAGTACTGGGCGTGTAATTACAAAGCCTGAGTTTTTGTACTATCTTTACTATTTGTCAGGTTTGTGACCGTGGACATCTTGGCTTCCTTTTTTTTTTTTTTTAATCTGTGAAATATGTCGGGTAACTGAGTGTTTCATGGATATTTTGAGTATTATGAGTCTCTGGATGTTGTTGAAATCCTCCGGAGAATACTGCAGTTTTGTTTCTTTTAGCAGGCAGTCAACCTAGTTAGGTTCAGACTGCCTTCTGGCTATGGATCCGATGCCAGTTTATTAGTTTTCAAAACCTGGAGTGGTGATAGACTCCACAGTGCAATTCTCAGAGTCTTTGCTGTGCTGCTTTGGGTCAGTTCTATGTTCATGCAGCCCAGGTGGTGAGCCTGAGCCTGCCTACACAGATTTAGAGGATCCCTTTCTGCAGCTCCCTCCTCTCCATGATTTCCTCTGCACAGCTTTTCCTGGTCCTCTGGCTGGAAGGCTGGAGTTTTAGCCTCCCTATGCTGTTGTACACTTCCTGCAGCGGGGTCCATCTCCTGAATGAAGTGGCAAGAGAAGGAAGGGAGAGAAAAAATAAAAGGAATTCCTTCCACACTCTTCAGTTCTTCAGTCAGAGAGAAGGACTTTGTTAGAGTGTGGGTGCCTGCTGCAGCTGCGGCCAGCCGCAGGTGTGCAGCATCAGAACTGGGGCTCGCCCTGAGGCAGGGACGAGAGAAGGAAAATGCAGGGGTTTTCTCTCCCCAGTGTGCTTGCTTCTGTGTATTTTTCAGAGTCTCACATATTTGTTTTATGTATTCTGTCTAGAGTTTTTAGATGTAATTAATGGGTGACATGGGGTGGAATGTGCTTTATTCATTTTAGCCAGAATTGGAACAATCTGTAAAATACGGATAATGACTTGTAGCAGTGGTTCTTATCTTTAGCTGCACAGTAGGATTACCAGGGGAGCTTTTTCAAATACCAATAGGCTGCATCTCCAGATAATTAAACCAGTCTCCGTAAGGTAGAATCCAGGCCTCTGTATTTATGAATTTCCTGAACCGGTTGCTGTGGAGTGGACTCCAACTCACGGCATCTTTGTGTGACACCCCATGTGTGTCAGAGTAGAACTGTGCTCCATAGGGTTTTTAGTGGCTGATTCTTTCGGAAGTAGGTTGCCAGGCCTTTCTTCAGAGGTGCCTGTGGGTAGACTTGAACCTCTAAACTTTTGGTTAGCAGCCGAGCACGTTAACCGTTTACACCAGCGAGGGATCTTGTTATCTGAGGTGTGGTCCAAGGATCAGTAGCATGGGTATCACCTGGGAGCTTGTTAGGACTGTAGACCCTCAAGCGACTGAATCAGACCTACTGAATCAATCTATTTTTAACAAAATTCTCAAATGATTTCTAAAGCAGGACTGCCCTGGTATGATTCCAGTGTGCAGCCAGTGTTGAGAACCATTGCCTTATAGTGTTTTGTGAAAGCAAATGACGTGTGTAAAAAAAAACTTTAAATTGTAATATGCTCTATGAGTGTAAACTATTATCTCTGTTTTCTGGGTCCCTGGTGACTTACCTTTGATTAGAACCATAGGTTCACCCTTGGCTTCCAATCAAAATTGTCCTTAAAGCCAGTTGCATCTCAGCTCAGCTCTGTGACTTGGTTTTACACCACATATAACCTTCAACAGATATTGCCTTGCTCAGAACACATAGCCTCCTCCTATTCTGAACCTACAATTTTCTAAATGCATTTTTTTCCTCCCCCTCCTGAAACCACAGGTCAGTAAGCTCCTAGTTTCTCTCTAATAGCTGCTTTACTGTCATGTCCAGAAACTTTATCCCCTAGTATTGAGGACAGAACATCCAAGTCCATGTTCATTCATTTTTGTAAGTAGGAGTTTTCCATCAATTTGGGAATTTGCCAAGACTGGAGAAATTCCAGAATGCTGCTCCCTTTTGCATCTTTCTAAGCATTGCTGTCAGGGTGAAGATTCAGGTTAAGGTATTCATATTAACACTTTTCTTAGAGACTCTCTTAAAAAAGTCGTATCCTTCTGCACACTCCTGTTGATGAGAAAATGGACTGAGATTTATAAGTTCCCAAATTAGTTCTGATAGAGAGTAAAATATTTTTGAAACCATGCATCATCTACCACTGCTTTGCTTACCTGGGCAGGTGTTAATGAGTTTGTTTCATGTTAGCTAGTCAGGCCACTGAGATTTTCCTAGGACAGTGTTGGGCCAGCCACGTAGGAAGCACCTGGATTCATATAGATATACATCCCTTGCGGTCAAGTTGATTCCTACTCATGGTGCTCTTACAGGACAGCTTCCCAAGGAGTGGCTGGTGGATTCGAACTACTGACCTCTTGGTTAGCAGCCTGAGCTCTTAACCACTGTGCCACCAGGGCTCTGAGATATGTCTTGGAGCCCTGGTAGTGAGTGCAGTGGTTTAGTATTGGGCTGCTGATCAAAAGGTGAGCAAAATCCACAGGCCAACCTTTTGTGGGGCAGTTCTGCTCTGTCCTATAGGGTCCCTGTGAGTTGTAATTGACTCAAGGGCAACCGATTTCTTACACTTAACCTCTTTGCCCTGACAGCAATGCTTAGGAAGAAGCTCAAGGGGGCAGCATTCTGTAATTTTCCCATTTATTCCTACTTTGTGTACCTGCTTTTCATGAAGCACAGTGTTGAGTACTATGAGGTGAACTTAAAGAGAAAAAATAATTTTCCTCAAGAGGAGTCCACGAATTGTAATAGGACAGGTACAGAGCGCAGCCTGGAGGAAGTAGTAAATGTTTCTTGAAGATGTGGCATTATAGTGGAGACTTAAAAAATGATAGGATTTGTACAACCAGATGTAAAGTGATTTAAGCATTCAGAAAGGAGAGTAATGGTTAATAAAGGGAGGGAAGCTGTTAGAAAGTCCAAGGTTTGAGGAATAATAAATAATTTGGTTATGATGTAGTTTAAAATTTGAGAGGCAAAATGGTGGTAAATAGAAAAATAATGTGAAGGGGTCTTGAAATAAAGGCAGAGAGGTACTGCACCTGATTTACTCAGCTCTGGAGAACCACTGAGGATTTTGACACTAGACTGACACAGCTGCAGTCTGCCTGGCAGGAAACATAGCATATTTGACATGTAATACTTAACCAACAAATATATTTGGGTGATAGATCTTACTGTTGTGTAAAAGCCTTTGGAAAAAGCCTTAGTTTGTTAGCGCTGGAACTTCGCTACGATATTACTGTACTATTAGTGAGAATTCTGCCAGGAAATCTTTGAAAAATAAAAGCACTGAGCTTTGTCTTTGCTGAGCGTTAAAAGCTTTGAATCAGTGTGAATGAGTGTTAATGTGTATCTTCTTTACAGGTGTCAGTAAGATGGCCTTTCGTCATTTAATTGAGTTCACGTATACAGCAAAGTTAATGATACAAGGAGAAGAGGAAGCCAATGATGTGTGGAAAGCAGCAGAATTTCTACAAATGCTAGAAGCCATTAAAGCCCTTGAAGTCAGGTAATTACTTTATTCCTTTAGTAAAGTGCATATAGCCATATTTAGTCATTTTCACCATGCAGTGAAGAACTGACGTTTTGGAATTAAGAATATTTAAGCATCTATAAAAATTCTTCTGGATACTGATTATTCTTTCACTCACACGTGATTTCGTGCTCTTAAGTGAAAACTGTCATAAGAGTAAGTAAAGTAGCTTCTTTTGTATCTAATAAAATGAGGACTAGGCAGAATCTCCTAACAGCTTTTAAGGAGTAGTACTCTGCATCCCTGTAAACCTTTTTGTTGGATTTAAGTTGATCGTTTCTACGAAGTCTTACTTGAAGGATTTGAGAAGCCTGTTGGCATAGTGATTAAGAGCTATGGCTGCTAACCAAAAGCTCGGCAGTTCAAATTCACCAACTGCTCCTTGGAAACCCCATGGGGCAGTTCTACTGTCCTGTAGAGTTACTGTGAGTCGGAATTGACGACAATTGGCTTGGTTTTTTGGTTACAAAGATTAATGTAGTACTGCTTTAAAATAAAGTGAGGAAATCGGTGAAGATAAAATAAATAGACCAGGTTGGGGCAAGGAGATAACGGTGAAGTTAGAAATAAGGTAGCAAAAATGCGTACCATTTAGGTCTGTTTACTTGCCAGATGGGCTAACCTGAGTTCTTTCACACCCAGTACAATGAAAAGAAGAGTAGTTGAAGAGAAAAAAGTAGTCAGATATGTTATTCATGGTTATAAAATGAGAACATATAGGATCTTTTAAATGCGTGTAAAAAATGCTAAGTGCAGTATCTGGCATGTAGTGTTCTAAATGTGAACTATTGTTACTGTAATGGCCTGCTGATGCTCTTTCTTATAATGACCCTCAGTGTAGGCCGTTGTCATGACACCAAAGCGCAGTGTGGTAAAATCAGTTTCACATGGGGCAAAATGATTTAGTCCAACTCACTGGTGTGGTTTAATTGAAAGATGAAATTTAGAAAAAATTATAAGAAATAATTGAACTGTAATCATCCATAGATAATATTTCTCCTAATGAGTTTTTAATTAGTTTGATGACAGAGTTCAAGATTAAACTTTTCTGTCAAGAACTTGGTGTGTTTATATTTTCTGATGCTTAGTACCTGCCACATAGTAGATGTTCCGTAAACATTTGTGAATGGATGGTTGCGTCCATGCATGCTGATTAAGACCGGATCATGCTGTCCTATAGGGAGCTGAGACATGGGTAGCAAAATAGTGGTATACTGAAGATACATACCCTATTAGAAGGCAGTCCCTCCTCCAGATGGAGGCAGGCTAGGGAATAAATTGTGGGTGGAGCATATCAGTTTTTTGATTAAATCTTGAATGAGAACCTTCTGGAAAGTTTTGTCTGTGGCCTCTTTGCTACTTAGTATCTCAAGGGGAAAGTCTTTGGCAATTTGACAGAACAGTAGAACCTATTCTGTAACACTGGCTTAGGTTGGGGTTTGGAAACTCATTGAGTTCATGCGTATATATTCATTGGGAAATGAAGGTGAGAACAGCTGGGTACAGTTACTTCCTCAGGCAGGCCTTTCAGAGGTTCTGAATAGTAATTACAACATGAGTGCCTTTCAGGATAAATACAGTAACGTTCCATTGTTTCTTGAACCAAATAGGCATACAATATACTCTGAAGAGTTCCTTTTAAAACAGGAAGCCTGCAGTGTTACATATTGGCTGTTGATAATAAGTAAGGAACGCTGGGGCCTCAGTGGCTAAGTGCTTGGCTGCTAACCAGAAGGTCGGAGGTCTGAACCCACCATCTGCTCCACAGGAGAAAAATGTGGCAGTCTGCTTCGTAAAGACTTAACAGCCTTTCAAACCCTATGAGGCGGGATCAACTGGATGGCAGTGGGTTTTGTGTGTGTGTGTGTGTGTGTGTGTGTGTTTTTTGGTTTATAATACAATAAAAAAAAAATTATTTATACCCACTGTCACATATGCTCTTATTTGATCCTTCTGTCTGCCAGATCATTATTTCTAGTTTGCAGAATAGAAACCTGAGGCTCAAGGAGGTTGACTTGTTTGGAGTCATATAGATGGTAAGTAATAGAGCTAGGACTTAAACCCAAATCTGACCCCATGTCTAAAACTCTTCATTGTACCGTATGCCTTCCCAACAGTTAAAATTTCCCACTGATGTTCCACAGTAAGTAAATTTAAGCAGCACACAGCACAGTAAATCAACGTGTAATACGGTCTTCAGTTGTTTGTGAAACCAGCTATATTATACACTAGTTATAGCTGAGGATTTTCCCAGCAGATTTTAGGCTTCTCTGGGAAGAACAGCAGAGGTCTATTAGTTATTTATTGCCGCATAACTGTCCCCAAACTTAGTGACCTAAAACATCAACACTGTATTATTTTTTAAGATTCTGTTGGTTGACTGGGCTTAACTGGGCAGTTCTGCTCCACTTGTTACTGGCTGATGTCACTCATGTGGCTGTGCTGAGCTGGGAGCTCAGGTGTTGCCTGATAGTTGGCACTGATCATTGCTGAGGTGCTTCCGTTTCTTCGACATGGTTTTTCCAGCATGATAGCTTGGCAGCTAGAGTCCAAGAGTGTGAAAAAGGAAGCTGCAAGGTCTTATAAGAACAAGGCCCAGAAATCACCCAGCATCATTACTGTGGCATTCTCTTGGTCAAAGCAAGTCACAGAGCTAGCCCAGATTCAAGGAGCAAGGGAAACAAATCCTGTATCTTGGTGGGAGGAGTGGTGCATTGAAGTGTTTGAGACTGGTAGGGGCTACCTGGTCATGGTTACAATTATAGTTACTTAGTGTCTTTTCCTCCACTTTATCAAGGGAAAATATAGCAGGCATCTGGATCCTGTGAGAGATTGAGCATGTCAGCTTTCAAGGCTTATGGGCTTCAGCATATGCTCAGTGATGCCAGTTAGCCCGCATGGTCGCTCAGCTGTTGGTATCAGACAGACAGGATTGGGGATGTGTTTAGAATCATTGAGGAAGAAGCCTGACAGTGGGGATGGCTTTATAGTCTAAGGTGAAATATTCAGTTTCAAGATTGGAAAGAAAATCAAATAACTCAGTAGTAGCAGCTGCTGTTTTAGAGATCTGTTTACCTATCCCTCCCTTTCCAAACACATAAACCAATACATATGTATTCTACATCATGCTATATTTAGCAGGCTAAGGGAAGTTCTAGTAACTGCAACAGCTAAGGTCCACATTGGTTTAAGGGCTTGGATTGATTGGTATAAGTGTAATTTAAAATCTTAAATTATTTTCCTCCATAGATTATTGTGTTGCCTTTCCATCATCTTACTGCATTTTGGTCTTTTATGTTAAAATTTTAAAGGCGGGACAATTGTAGTACAGTGTGAGTGATAGCATAGTATGCATAACCCTAGTGCTACATGAAATCCTTTTAGGTAGAAAATGAGCAATCATTTCATTTTAGTTTTTACATACCGTGGGTTTACATTTTATGCAAATATTAACAGCACCTAACTTTATAAAAATTCTTTAATATAAATTCTGGAACTTTTTTTTTTTTTTAATGGCAGGAATACTTCGGTTGGTAAGCAAAACTATTCCCCATCTTGTCATTATTATATGAATTGTGGTGTTTATGTGTACTAGAAACTGAATGATTTGGGGTCTCCAGTGTTTTCTTTCTTTAAGAGTAACCATTCTAATTTAATACCTTATGTCCTGTAATGTATCATTTGATTGTTATTGAGTGGTGGAGCTAGTACTAAAACATGTATGCCCAAATTAACTTTTCAGATCCTAAGAAGTCAGACCACCACCATGATGTAATTTAGGATTGTGTACCCATTAAGAAGGCTAGGAGATATAAAAGCATGAAATATAAACAATATTTGTAAATTTATGCATCCTAAGAGCCATTCTCCAGTGTTTCATTTACTTCTTTGAAAACTAGTTTTTTATTTTGTGAGTTTAAATCATGGAAGTTCTTAAGGAACTTGCACTTTGAATTAAATGTGACTATCCAACTGCCCGTAAAGCCACAGATAAGTGGATATTGCAAAAATCAATAGCTTCACTGATCAGCATCAAACCCAGCCTTGGCTTCAAGCTAAGATAAACTTGGGTTCAGATTCTAGCTACCTTGAGCAAATCAGAACCAAGTAGTTTTTTTTTTTTTTAGTTGTGTGCATCAAATGGCGCATAAAAATGATGTTTATTTACTATGTGCTTTGGTTAGTGGGGGAGCATTTATTGGCTGAGGACCTTAGCAGCTCCCTTCATTTCATACCTCAGTTCCCTCATCTGTATTCTGGATATGATAGTAGTTAGGTTGTCGTGAGGCTTAATTTATTGTTGTAAGATGTTTAGAACAGTGACTGGCATATAGTAGGTGCTCAGTAAACCCATTTTGAATTATCCAGATATTTATATACACTCACACATTGGGTGTGTGTGTGCATGTGTAAATTTTTTAGTGGTGGTGGTGGTGTGTGCCTTCTAATTGATTCTGACTCACAGTAACTCTTAGGGCAGAGTAGAACTATCTCGTGGGGTTTCCTTGGCTGTAATCTTTACGGGAGCAGATTGCCAGATCTTTTTTACTGCAGAGCAGCTGGTGGGTTGGAACCGCTGACCTTTTGGTAGCAGCCTAGCGCTTTAGCGATTGTGCCACCAGGGCTCCTTTTTCTAGTGTTAGTATGTTGCATTTTGAGTTACTCGTAAGTTTCAGGGACTAACCCAAAGCACATCAGTAAAAAACGAGAGTAAAAACTTACTCAAATGAATTCTAAGTGATAAAGTTAGTTTTGTATATTCTAGAATGTAGGTGACATGGTTAATTTATACCCACTAATTTTACACTCGGTTATCTGTGTCTATTGAGATATTATCTTTATCTTTCATGGGATATTAATATGCTATAATATATTGTATTACACTGATTAATTTTTATATGTTAAACCACCCTTGCATTCTTGGGATAAATCCCACTTGGTACGATGTATAAACCTTTTCTACGTGTTGCTAAATTCAGTTTGCTAGGTTTTTTTTTTTTATTGTGGTGAAAACAGGGCTTTGAACAGTTTAATTTGGCTTGAGGCCCTGCAAGTTGATTCAGCATATCTGGGGTAGAAATGCAAATTCTCAGCAGCGGGTCAAACCCGACTGAACTGGTTTGAAGCCGTAGGTGAAAATAAACGTAACAAAACATGTCATCTCAACAATTTCTACATGTACAATTCAATGATATTGATTACATTTTTTAAGTTATGCAGCTGTTTTTGCTATCCTTTTCCATATCATTCTGCCACCATCAACATAAACTCAGTCGTCTGTCCCTTAGTATCCACGGGACCCCCATGGATACCAAAATCCGAGGATGCTCAAGTCCCTTGGATAAAATGGTGTAGTATTTGCATACAAGCTACGCACATCCTCCTGTATGCTTTAAATCATCTTCAGATTACTTACAATACCTAATACAATGTAAATGCGACATAAATAGTTGTTATAGTGCATTGTTTAGGGAATAATGACAAAGTTTTTTCTCCCCAAATATTTTTGATCCGCGGTTGGTTGAATTTTCAGATGTGGAACCGTCAGATAGGAAGGGCCAACTGTGCTCCCTAAGCAGAACCGCCCCTTTTCCTACTCCCTCCCACCCCTGTAACCAGTAATCTTTGGTTTCTATATATTTACTTATTTCATGTAAGTGAGATCACATAATATTTGTCCTGTTGTGACTTATTTTACTCAGTGTGCTGTTCTCAGGGTTCATCCATGTTGTGGCATGTATCAGGACTTTATTTTTCTTAATGGCTGAGTAGTATTCCATGATGTATATATACCAGATTTCTTTATCCATTCATCTGTTGATGGACATTTCTCTTATTTCCACCTTTTGGCTATTGTGAAAAGTGCAGCAATGAACATTGGTGTACAGGTTCTTGTTTTGAGGTTTTATTTTGTCTGATATTAGTATAGCTACTTGAATGTGTGTGTGTGTGCATGTGCATCCTTTTACTTTCAACTTATTATTTTTTTTTTAATCTAAATTAGTGTGTCTTCTGTAGACAGAACCTGAAGTGTATGTCTTATAGACAGCATCTTTTTACTTTTGGTTCCTACATGCTTATTTCACATGAGTGACGTCATACAGCATTTGTCTTTTTGTGTCTGACTTACTTTGCTCAGTGTAATATTCTCTAGGTTGATCCATGTTGTGACATGCATCAAAATTTCATTCCTCTTTATAGCTGAGTAATATTCCCTTGTACATGTATATCACATTTTGCTTATCTATTCACCAGTTGAGATAACAGCACCTTTTCTTTAATTATGCTTGTTTGCGGCAGGGATCTGAGTTTACCAGGTCTTACTCAGAAATAAACAAACATAAGAAAGCTGGTTAAGAAGTAGTTTATGATTTACCGTGTGCTTCTGTGTGTGTGCTAGAAAAAACAAAATAGAAACAACTTCTTTGTTACGAGAAGCACATCTTTTTCATATTTTAATTTCTTTCAAAATTGGAACCCAAAAAACCAGACCCACTGCCATCGAGTCTATTCCAACTCACAGCAACTTTATAGGACAGAGTGGAACTGCACTGTAGGGTTTCCAAAAAGTGGCTGGTGGATTTGAACTGCCGACCTTTTGGCTAGCAGCCGAACTCTTCACCACTGTGAATGAAGCCTCTTTAAATTGAGTGGCTAGGCAGTAGTCCTGAGTTAGTTTCAGCTATGTCAGTTCAGTTATTTGCATTATTGATACCAAAATGATTATACAGGGAGTTGATACTAAAGCAGAAAGTTATTGTGGAATTGGACCATTCCAGTGTGGGGCATTAATTTCATGTTAATGGAGCAGTTATCCGTTATCAGAGGGATGATCTTATTTTCTCTTAGAAAGCAGTAACACGAGCTTTATAGGACCTGAGAATGGAAGATACGTGATCTTAACAGGCTGAACAATTTGGGATTAGATTAATTTAGTTGTGGTTAAATGGACTGGTTAAGACAACTATATATTGAGTTGATTTTTGTGTAAACTTACTTCCTGCAACAGTGTAGATTCAAAAGATGCTGTCACCACATTTGCTGTATGGAAGGGTTTTTTTGGAGTATACTGTACACTTTTTCAGTGACATTGAAAAAAAAATGCTAGGGCCTTATTTTGCTTTGGTAGAATTGCATCATTGTTTAAGGTTTCTGTTCTCTCTTGGAAACCCTGGTGGCATAGTGGTTAAGTGCTATGGCTGCTAACCAGAAGGTTGGCAGTTGGAACCCACCAGGTGTTCCTTGGAAACTATGGGGCAGTTCGACTCTGTCCTGTAGAGTCGCTATGAGTCAGAGTCGTCTTGATGGCAGTCAGTGTTCTTAGTTGCTTATGGATGTTTCTTCCCCAGCCTTATTGGGGGATAATTTACGTACAGTGCAATTCACCCATTTTAAGTGTAGAGTTTGATGAATTTGGTCATCATATACACTGTTGTCACCATCACTGCAGTCACAATATAGGGACATTTCCATCACCCTAAAAAGTTTTCTTATAACCCTTTATATATAGTTGATAGTGATCCCCCCAGCCCCAGGCAACCACTGATCTGATTTTTATCACTGTAGTTTTGCTTGTCTAGAATTTCCTATAAATTAAATTTCACTTACCAAATTGTTACAGAGATTTGTCAGCGTTGTTGTGGATATTACTACTGTTTTGTTCTTTTTATTGCAGAGTAGTATTCTATAGTATGGTTTGTTGTTAGTTACTGTTGAGTTGATTCTGATTAATGGTGGCCTTGTGTGTACAGCGAGAACTGCCCCATAGGGTTTTCAACAGCAGTTTATGCCTCCGTCATCAGTTGATGGACATTTAGGTTGTTTTCCGGTTTTTTACTAATGGAATAATGCTGTTGTGAACATTTGTTTATAAGTCTTTGAGCAGACATATGCTTTCATTTCTCTTAGTAATTGCGTAGGAGTGGAATAGCTGGAAAACAGTTTTTAAAAAAGTGGTTGTATCATTTACATTCCCACCTGTAGTGCAGGAGAGTTCCAGTTTTGCCACATCCTCACCAGCACTTAGTCAGGTGTTTTTTTTTTTAAATTTAGGCTGGGGCTTGGCAAACATTTTCGTAAAGAGCCACATAATATTTTACACTTGTGAGCCATACATCTGTTGCAGCTGCTCAGGTCTGCTGTTGTAGCATCAGTGCAGCCATAGGCAATATGTAAATAGACCAGTGTGGCTGTGTGCCGGTAAAAGTTTATGTACAGAAAATAGCTTGCAAGGCTGTGTGTTGACTCCTACTTTAAGCAGTCTAATGGGTGGGTATATGAGAGCCATGGGTGGTGCAGTAGTTAAGAGTTCGGGTTACCACCAGCAGGAGAAAAGACCTGACCGTCTGCACTTGTAAGGATTACAGCCTGGGAAACCCAGTGGGACAGTTTGCTCTGTCCTGAAGAGTGGTTGTGAGTCAGAATTGACCCCTGTGGCACACAGCAGCAGCAGCAGCAATGGGTATATGGTGGTATATGATTATAGTTATTATTTTTTTTAACAGTTTTAACAAGGTATAATTGATGTATACTAAGCTGTGTATATTCAAAATATTCAATTTGATGCGTTTTGACATATACCTGTGAAACCATTACCATGATCAAGATAATGAGCATATCCATCACCCCCTAAATTTCCTCACGGCCTTTTGTAATCCATTTCTCTCTCACTACCCCTGTCCCCTTCGCCAGGCAAGCACTGATGTGCTGTCTCTGTAGATTATTTTGCGTTTTTTAGAATTTTACGTAGGTGTTAATCATATGGTATGTACTTGTCTAATTTCTGTCACTCACCATAATTATTTTTGAAATTTCATCTGTACTGCTAAATGTGTGGTAAAAAAAAAAATTTTTTTTTTAAATGTACCGTTAGCTAATTCCTTTTATTTGCTGAGTAGTATTCCATTGTGTAAAGGAACCCTGGTGGCGCAGTGGCTAAAACAGTTGGCTGCTAACCTAAAGGTTGGTGATTCAAAATCACTAGTGGCTCTGTGGGAGAAAGATGTGGCAGTCTCCTTCCGTAGAGATTTACAGCCTTGGAAACCTTATGGGGTCACTGAGTCAAAATCGACTCAACAGCAGTGGGTGTTCCATTGTGTAGATATATGACAATTGTTTATTTGTTTGCCTATTTGATGGACATTTCGGTTGTTTCTAATTTTTGGCTATTACAGATACAGTGACTACAAACATTATGTGCGGGCCTTGGTGTGGACATATATATGCTTCAGTTTCTCTCAGTAAATACCTAGGAATGGAATAGATGTATGTTTAACTTTTAAGAAACTGCCAAAGTGTTTTCCAAAATGGTTGTGCCATTTTATATCCTAACCTACGGTGTATGAGAGTCCAGTTGCTCTACATCCTTGCTAATACTTGACATAATCAGTCTTTATCATTTTATCCGTGCTGTTGGATGCGTGGAAACCCTGGTGGCATAGTGGTTAAGTGCTACAGCTGCTAACCAAAAGGTCGGCGGTTGGAATCCACCAGGCACTCCTTGGACACTCCATGGGGCAGTTCTACTTTGTCCTCTAGGGTTGCTATGAGTCAGAATCGACTTGACGGCAGTGGGTTTGGGGTTTTTTTTTGGGTTTTATTGGATGTGTGGCGGTTTTAATTTGCGTTTCTTTAGTGACTATGTTGAGCATTTTTTCGTGTTTATCTGTTTATTTTCTTTGGTAAAGTGTCTGTTCAGATCTTTTGCCCATTCCTTAAATTGGGTTGTCAAGAACTGAAGGGTCTGAGATTTTACCCTGTTTGTAAGCTAATAAATTGGCTTGCCACAGTTTCATGGATGCTAGAAGAAGACAGACTCCTGAGTCAGAAAGAAAGGACTTTGTTACTACCTAGCAAGCAGCATGACCTTTATATTCCTATCGATTTTCCCTGCCCCAGAGTCCCACAAGGTGACACAAAGTGGCCCAGGTGCGTGCTGTGCTCACAGTGGGCTTGTGTTACAGTTGAGGAACCCTGAGCTTTAGGAAACAAATCTTCTGTAAAGAGTTGCAAACAAACTTGCCCAACCTTTTCCCCAGAGGGGGACTTATCTTTATTATAATGGACAATAAATAAAACTGGCCTCTGCTCTGGAGGAAGACACTACTAATTTCCCAGTCTATTTGCTGTACAGAGGACCTTGAAAAGGTAGTCTGGAATAAAAGATTATCAGTACCTTTGTTCACAAGACGTGTAGGAACACATAAGATCCAGAGAGAGTTGTCACTCAGCATTGTCCTTGTTTCTGTATTATCTTGGCTTCTGATAAATTTTCCCATGAGTACTCAGCGACTCTGATTAATCTGACTAACAGGGATTGGGAACAAATCCATTTGTTTTATCTCATACTGGATTTAATTAAGACTACTATCAACAGGACTCCAAGCAGCAGAACGAGGCCACCCTACAGTACTGACCCTTAATAACTGTGTACCCTGACTTCCCCTTTCCTCTTAAGGTCCTGGACTCAACCAACTGAACAAATACCATAAGACATCAGGATCTACCTCTAGGTGGCTTTCTCCTTTAGTTTTTGTATTGACTTTTCCACTATTAACAGCTCAAGGCATTGATCTAAGTATAGTAAGACGTATTAGCAATTGTACAAACTCTGCATTGGCCCACAGGGTGGAAGTACGGGGCATCTGTCATCCATAATAACCCTAGCCAGTGTTTTTTTTTTTTTTTTAACTTTTATTGAGCTTCAAGTAAATGTTTACAAATCAAGTCAGACTGTCACATATAAGTTTATATACACCTTACTCCATACTCCCACTTGCTCTCCCCCTAATGAGTCAGCCCTTCCAGTCTCTCCTTTCGTGACAATTTTGCCAGCTTCCAACTCCCATCCCCCCTCCAGACAGGAGATGCCAACACAGTCTCAAGGGTCTTTCTGGTACAAATAGCTCACTCTTCATCAGCATCTCTCTCCTACCCACTGTCCAGTCCCTTCCATGTCTGATGAGTTGTCTTCGGGAATGGTTCCTGTCCTGGGCCAACAGAAGGTTTGGGGACCATGACTGCTGGGATTCCTCTAGTCTCAGTCAGACCATTAAGTCTGATCTTTTTATGAGAATTTGGGGTCTGCATCCCACTGATCTCCTGCTCCCTCAGGGGTCCTCTGTTGTGCTCCCTGTCAGGGCAGTCATCGATTGTGGCCGGCACCAACTAGTTCTTCTGGTCTCAGGATGATGTAGGTCTCTGGTTCATGTGGCCCTTTCTGTCTCTTGGGCTCATAGTTACCGTGTGACCTTGGTGTTCTCCATTCTCCTTTGATCCAGGTGGGTTGAGACCAACTGATGCATCTTAGATGGCCGCTTGTTAGCATTTAAGACCCCAGACGCCACATTTCAAAGTGGGATGCAGAATGTTTTCATAATAGAATCATTTTGCCAATTGACTTAGAAGTCCCCTTAAACCATGGTCTCCAAACCACCCCCGCCCTTGCTCCACTGACCTTTGAAGCATTCAATTTATCCCGGAAACTTCTTTACTTTTGGTCCAGTCCAGTTGAGCTGACCTTCCATGTATTGAGTATTGTCCTTCCGTTCACCTAAAGCAGTTCTTATCTACTAATTAATCAGTAAAAAACCCTCTCCCACCCTCCCTCCCTGCCCCCCTCGTAACCACAAAAGTATGTGTTCTTCTCAGTTTATACTATTTCTCAAGATCTTATAATAGTGGTCTTATACAATAATTGTCCTTTTGCCTCTGACTAATTTCGCTCAGCATAATGCCTTCCAGGTTCCTCCATGTTATGAAATGTTTCACAGATTCGTCACTGTTCTTTATCGATGCATAGCATTCCGTTGTGTGAATATACCACAATTTATTTATCCATTCATCCATTGATGGACACCTTGGTTGCTTCCAGCTTTTTGCTATTGTAAACAGAGCTGCAATAAACATGGGTGTGCATATATCTGTTTGTGTGAAGGCTCTTGTTTCTCTGGGGTATATTCCAAGGAGTGGGATTTCTGGGTTGTATGGTAGTTCTATTTCTAACTTTTTAAGAAAACGCCAGATAGATTTCCAAAGTGGTTGTACCATTTTACCTTCCCACCAGCAGTGTATAAGAGTTCCAATCTGTCCGCAGCCTCTCCAACATTTATTATTTTGTGTTTTTTGGATTAATGCCAGTCTTGTTGGAGTGAGATGGAATCTCATCGTAGTTTTAATTTGCATTTCTCTAATGGCTAATGATCGAGAGCATTTTTTCATGTATCTGTTAGCTGCCTGAATATCTTCTTTAGTGAAGTGCGTGTTCATATCCTTTGCCCATTTCTTGATTGGGTTGTTTGTCTTTTTGTGGTTGAGTTTTGACAGAATCATATAGATTTTAGAGATCAGGGGCTGGTCGGAGATGTCATAGCTGAAAATTCTTTCCCAGTCTGTAGGTGGTCTTTTTACTCTTTTGGTGAAGTCTTTAGATGAGCATAGGTGTTTGATTTTTAGGAGCTCCCAGTTATCTGGTTTCTCTCTGGCCAGTGTTTTGAAGCCGACCTGAATGCCTTCCAGAACTAAGCCAGTGATCAAATAGGCTTAAGTCAGGGACAAATTTTGTACTACCTTTTTGAATTGGATGACTACCATTATAGGGAAAACTGTCTACAGGGTGTGCATGAATAATGAATCAGTTATTAATCTCTTAAAACCAATCCTGAGGTACAAATCATTGTGTTTTTGGGAGGGAAGGAAGTTAATACCTAACTTCTAAACAAGTAGAGTCTCAGAAGTACATACGGTAGCTTGGAAAGAGTATTGTTTATGATTGTTGGGGCCCCCAAATTGGGACCTACATCAGTTAGGGACACAGGTTGCCTGTGTGGCCTCCTCCTTTTCCAGTTCAGTTTGAGTGACTGAGTCTAGTCCTTGTTTTTGGAGGGACTGAGGGCAGTCAGTTCAGTCTGTCGTGTTCATCAGCAGCACCTGAATGCCAGCTGAGTGGTGTTTGTTTGCCTCATGGACTGAGCCTTGCTGTGGAAGTGGTAATAGGGCAAACATCTTGTACTTTGTATGGGAGGTGGGGAGCTTGGCCATCACCTGGTCTTACCAAGGAACTTTTTGGTGAAGTTAAGGGAAATGGTGATCAAATCATGGCCAGAGCCATCTGACGGGGAATAGAATACCCAGCAGTCATGTTTCCTACTTTAGCTTATTTGGACCAGTGTAAGTGTATCTGGTGAGCAGTATATTCAGCCAAGTAGTCATCCTTCTTACAATCTAAGAACATACCAGTCCAACAAGAGAATGCAGGTTGCTGAACCAGCATTAAGTTTAAATCTGCTACGCCCCCTTTTATAATGACATGTGCAAAGATCTGGATATGGAAAACCAAAGGGGAAGAACATGCTTGGCATTTTTAAAGCTGAAAGAACTGAAGAAAAAATTCAGGCCTCGAGTTGCAATACTGAAGGATTCTACAGGGAAAATATTAAATGACACAGAAAGCATCAAAAGAAGATGGAAGGAATACAGAGTCAGTATACCAAAAAGAATTGGTCAACGTTTAACCATTTCAGGAGGTAGCATACGATCAGAAACCGAAGGTACTAAAGGAAGAAGTCCAAGCGGCACTGAAGGAAATGGCAAAAAACAAGGCTTCAGGAATTGATGAAATACCAGCTGAGATGTTTCAACAGGTGGGTGTAGCCCTGGAAATGTTCACTCGTCTGTGCCAAGAAATATGGAAGACAGCTCCCTGGCCAGATGACTGGAAGAGATCCATATTTATGTTTATTCCCAAGAAAGGTGATCCAACCAAATGCAGAAATTTTTGAACAATATCATTAATATCACATGCAAGTAAAATTTTGCTGAAGATCGTTCAAAAGTGGCTGCACCGGTATATCAACAGAGAACTGCTAGAAATTCAAGCAGGATTCAGAAGAGGGCGTGGAACGAGCGATATCATTGCTGATGTCATATGGATCTTGGCTGAAAGCAGAGAATACCAGGAAAATGTTTACCTGTGTTTTATTGGCTATGCAAAAGCATTTGTCTGGATCATAGCAAATTATGGATAACATTGTGAAGAGTGGGAATTCCAGAACACATAATTGTGCTCATGAGGAACCTTTACACAGACCAAGAGGCAGTTGTTTAAACAAGGAGCTGCTGCATGGTTTAAAGTCAGGAAAGGTATGTGTCAGGGTTGTATCCTTTCGCTATACCTTTTCAGTCTGTATGCTGAGCAAATAATCCAAGAAGCTGGACTACATGAAGAAGAATGTGGCATCAGGATTGGGGGAAGACTCATTAACAACTTGTGATATACAGATGAGAAAATCTTGTTTGCTGAAAATGAAGAGGACTTAAAGCACTTACTGATGAAGATCAAAGACCACGGCCTTCAGTAAGGATTACACCTAAACATAAAACAAAAATCCTCACAACTGGACCGATAAGCAACATGATAAAAGGAGAAAAGATTGAAGTTGTAAAGGATTTCATTTTACGTGGATCCACAGTCAACACCCGTGGAAGCAGCAGTGAAGAAATCAAAAGATGAATTACATTGGGAAATCTGCTGCAAAAGACCTCTTTAAAGTGTTGAAAAGCAAAGATGTCACCTTGAAAACTAAGCTGTGCCTAACCCAAGCCGTGGTGTTTTCATTCGCCTCCTATGCATGTGAAAGCAGGACGATAAATAAGGAAGACTGAAGAAGAATTGACATCTTTGAATTATGGTGTTAGAGAAGAATATTGAATATACCATGGACTGCCAAAAGAACGAACAGGCGTGTCTTGGAAGAAGTACAACCAGAATGCTCTTTAGAAGCAAGGATGATGAGACTATGTCTCACATACTTCGGATATGTTATCAGGAGGGACTAGTCCCTGGAGAAAGACATCATGCTTAGTAAAGTAGAGGGTCAGCGAAAAAGAGGAGGACCTTGGATGAGATGGACTGACACGGTGGCTGCAACAGTGGACTTAAGTACAATAATGATTCTAAGGATGGCGCAGGACCGGGCCTTGTTTCATTCTATTGTGTATAGTGTCACTATGAGTAGGAACCAACTCGACGGCACCTAACAACAACAACAAGACCCATTTTAACCAACTTATCACCTGGAGGATATACAAATTGGGCTAGTCCAAGGTTGCTGTTAGGGTAAAGAAAAACATAATGCTTGGGAATGATCAGGGTAGTATTATGAATTTTCCAGTTAGGTTTATCTAACTTCCCACCCCTTTTATCTTGATCATTACCCAGGAAGCAGCTGAGATGATCCCATTTCTGGGGATGACCAAATTCAAGGACCAAAGTGATATATACCCAAATTTTTGGACAAAGAGGAAGTGAGGGAAGTAGAGTCAAATCTTTTTGAGTCAGTATTTGAGGAGGCAAGTAACAGTTTCCTAGGGGCTGCCATAACAAGTCCAACAAAATGGGTATCTTAAAATGACAGAAATTTATTGTCTCCCAGTTTTAGAGGCTTGTAGTCTAAAGTCAGGGTATGGTCCCTGTTCTGAAGGCTCTGAGGGAAAATCTTTTCCATGCCTCCCTCTTAGCTTCTGCTGATAGCTATTGATCCTTGGCATTCCTTGGCTTATAAATGCACCACTCCAAATCTCAGCCTTCATGACACGTGGCCATCTCCCCTTGTGTTGCTGTGTATCTTTTTTTTTTTTTTTTTAAGTAAGAGCGCCACTCATATTGGATTACAACACACTCCATTCCAGTATGACATCATGTTAACAGATAACATTTTCAAAGACCCTATTTCCAAACAAGGCCACATTCACAGGACTTCACCGTATCTTTTTGGGAGACACAATTCTTAACAAGGCTGTTCCAGTATTCTACACAGTACATGTGGATGGTAGTGAGTGTGAAAGAAAGGTCCATCTTTATCTTGACTCTCAGCCCATTATTAGCAACTTTTGTCTTTTGCTAGATCATTGTCAGACTGCAGATGGTCTAGAAAGCTGAACATATGACAGATTGGTTTCAGAGGCCAGAGTCAGCTAATTGGGCTGGAATGGCAACAGTATAACCTGAAGAAGTATCATCAGCAGTGAGGCATCACTGATAGTCCAAAGATGGGGTCAAAGGATTGGTGTAGTCATTCTGCTGGAAATGGGTGGGCACAGTGCCCTGTGCGACGTGGCCTCCTTCATCACAAACAGGCCAACTTTGGGCAGAAATTATGAGTCTGGCATGGAGTGGCACCCTCTGCGTCAGAAACATAAGGTCCTTTACTTTGTGCCCAGTCTGTGATGGTGGAAGCGTTGCCATGACCAAAACAATGTTGGAGCAACTGCTGTTTCTTTCTATAGCTACGTTTCCAAAGATAGATGTCTTTAATCTGCCAAGACTTCAATCAGTAGTCTTCCAAGTAGCAGACCAGACACCTAAGCCATTGGAAACAGCCCAAGAGTCAGTAAAAAATATAACAAGGTTCATTTTAGGGAATATTGGCCAGAGCTGTGAGAACAGCCTTGGTTCTGCCCACTGAGCAGAGCCACCATGTCCACTTTTGGTTTTCCATAGCTGGTATTGAGGCTGAGCAGCTGCAGCATTCCAGTGAACACCAAGTTTCAGTTTAGCCAAACCATCAGTAATCCAGGTCTAGACATTTAGGGAAACCTTGTGAATCAAGGACCCCATTGAGCCAGTGGCTTTACCTTGGTCAGCAGAATTGGGGAGCTGCCACTTTTTCATGTAAAACCAAGAGGCCAGCTGCATTCTTGAATATACCATTTCCATTTGATGAATGTGGCTTGTTGGACCTGTCCCATCTTTTTAGTCATGGAGTCTGAGTCAACCCATTCACAAATGGGAATATTAGGCTGGAGAGTCACACGGCCTCTGTGAATCAGACATCAAGTTTCAACAAGAGCCCAACAGCAAGCTGATTGCTTCTTTTCAAAGGGGTTTTTTGTACTTTGTAGCCATGTCAGGAAGTCAACAAATCCAAAACTCAAGAAATACTTTTGTGTGAAGGCTGCCTCGTTTTTCCAGAAGCTCTAATCCACAGTCATCATTTTAAGAGACTTGTAGCTTAAAGAGATCCTTAGAGTTATGAGGCCCCAGAGATAATGTATCTCAGCTCGTTGGACAGCTTCCAGCAGCCTCTTGGATTGGCATACCGCTTGAAGAATGCTGATTTGCAGATTAGGTGATATAAAAGAGCAAGTAGAATGCCCAAGTGAGGTAATACTGTCTCTAGAATTGAAAAAATCTGATAAGATGCTGAGCCGCCTTTGGTGATGGGAGAGAAGAGGTGATGAGACAGTAATTTTTCCTTGGCTGCCGGAGGAATTGAGCGTGGTAAATCCACCTGCACAGGCCCAAGAAAATTAACTTGGTGAGCAGGCCTCTGAATTTTATCAGCAATGCATGCTGCTGGTGGTGTGATAGCACTGTATTCAGGCCCTTTGAGTCTGAGGTTTTGACTTGCCAGTCAGTGAGGCATTATCAATATAGTGTAAACTTTGGCCACCAGAAGGTACAGACACTCATGCTAAATCCTGACCCTCTGTTGGTGGCAAGTATCAGGGAGGTTTTTTCCATTAGTACTTCTCTATGTTTGGCTCTTCCTAATCAGGATAATCCCCTCTGGTTCTTATGGGATAGGGAAGTAAATGCGTATAATATACCAATTTGTACTATATATTCAGATGTAGAAGCAACAACAGTACATAAAATCAGCCCAAAGGGACCCACCCACAAGATCAGGATAGCCTCCCTTTCCTGCTGTGGATTTTGCCCAGACCCCATCAGTTGAATGCAGGCACCTCTTCTCCCCATGGGACTGGGTAGAATGATGAGTTGAACACCTGTTTCTGGCAGAGCCATTAAAAGTTTGAGTCCCTCTCTTTACGAGATTTTTTCCAGCGTATTTGAGTGTGTATATGTTGCCTTTGGTCTCACTTGAAAGTAGGGAGACCTCACCTCCATCCATATTTATCTTTAAAGCAGCTGAAGTCAAGGTAGAGGAGAGGAAGAGATCAGGTGGTCTGGAGAGAGAATGACTCTGTGCCAGTAAGCAAAGCACATTTACTTTTGGTTTCAAGCAGTGTGGAAGCTGCCTGTAGCTTGACCAAACAAGTCTCCAGTGTTTTTGGCTGACCCCCAGAGCCCTATATTAAGGCAGTAAAGTTGTCATTGTTAACACTTATTTAGGGGACCTCTTGATTCAGCATCCCTGTCCACATTGCTTTCTAGTTGGGCTGTGAGGTTTATGCTTTTTGGCTGATTCAGGCTTGACTTGCGGAGTGATGAGTTTTTTTAAGGAGTACACCTTAATCTGAGACATTTGGTGCCCTGTTACCATGATAACATCTCTTGTGTTTTTGCATGTTTTTTAATTAATTTTTATTGTGCTTTAAGTGAAAGTTTACAAATCAAGTAAGTCTCTCATATAAAAATTTATATACCCCTTACTATACATTCCTAATTGCTCTCCCCCTAATGAGGCAACACACTCCTTCCCTCCACTCTCTCTCCTCATGTCTATTCGGGTAGCTTCTGGCCCCCTCTGCCTTCTCATCTCTCCAGACAGGAGATGCCAACATAGTCTCATGTGTCTACTTGATCCAAGAAGCTCGTTCTTCACCAGTATCATTTTCCATCCCATATTCCAGTCCAATCCCTGTCTGAAGAGTTGGCTTTGGGAATGGTTCTAGTCTTGGGCTGACAGAAGGTCTGGGGACCATGACCTCCAGGGTCCTTCTAGTCCCAGTCTGACCATTAAGTCAGGTCTTTTTTTACGAGAATTTGGGGTCTTCATCCCACTGCTGTCCTCCATCAGGAGTTTTCTGTTGTGTTCCCTGTCAAGGCAGTCATTGGCCAGGCACCATCTAGTTCTTCTGGTCTTGGGCTATATAGTCTCTGGTTTATGTGGTCCTTTCTGTCTCTTAAGCTCGTAATTACCTTGTGTCTTTGGTGTTCTTCATTCTTCCTTGCTCCAGGTGGGTTGAGACCAATTGATGGATCTCAGATGGCCGCTTGCTAGCATTTAAGACCACAGAAGCCACTCTCCAAAGTGGGATGCAGAATGTTTTCTTAATAGATTTTATTATGCCAATTTGACTTAGATGTCCCCTGAAACTATGGTCCCCAAACCCCTGCCCTTGCTACAGTTGCCTGGTTTAACATAAGGATTAGGGAAAGAATTTATCTAGATTTTTTTGGGTTCATTTCTCATTTTCCAGTGGCTCTTCTTCTTCAGCTTTGTACACCCAATTGAGCAAGAAGGCTCTATTACTAGTCAGTGCCTCATCTGTGGTTTCCCACAGAAGCTTGTCTCAAGGAAATCTCCTTAAGAGGGCCAGAGCACCCTTTTAGTATCCAGGGCCCACTGCAAAAAAACTCTGAGATCTTTTACTCTCATCTCTAAATGGATCTAAGATGGGCACGGTAAACTGCTGGAGGTGTGTCATTCTTGCTTGACAAGCATTAAGTCACCCTCTTGCATGTGAACCAACCAAAGTTCTAATGACTCACCTGGTCTCTGCCCATAAAAAAAAAGAAACTGCCCATAGGTGGTTGTAAATTTCCCTGCTTTTACACTTGGTATAGGTGCACGTCACTGTAACTTGTCTGAAAACAGGTGGAACCTTTGTCCCTCTTACCAATATGAATCTTAGTTGTTCTGATGGAACAGACCAAGGCTGATCACCAGCTTCTCAGGGAAGGTTCCCTGTCTTCTCCCTGCCCCACCCAGAGGGGAGTTTGTAACAACCAGTGCACCATGCCAGCAACTACCCTTGAATTTACTGCCCATACTCATTCTGCAACCATCTTCTCAGTTTCTCCTCATTAATTGCAATAAAGTGGAGGACCAGCTATTGCCTGGTTGACCATATGATTTGGTCAACATGTTTGCTTCTGGTTCTGGTGGACTTAACCTCAAGTCCCTTTAATCACTCTGTAAGGCCTCATCCTTCCTTTTCCAGAAAGCCTCATCTATTTCAATGTCCTATTCTCATTTCTAGAAACTTGCAGGAACTCTGAGGGGTCTCAGATTTTATTCTGTTTGGCAAGCCAACAAGTTAGGGTCCCATCATTTCATGGTTGCTGGTGAAAGACTTTCCAAGGCTGCTGCAGGGTCAGAGGCAAAGGACTTTATTACTCTAGTGCAGCAAGCAGCATGAATTTCATATTTGTGTCAGTTTCTTCTCCCCTCTTAAGTCCAGTGGGGGTGACACAGAGGGGCAGGGGTGGATTCTGTGCACAGGGGGTTTACATTACAGCTGAAGAATCTCCAGCTTGGGAAACCCAAATCTTTTATAATGGCCTGCAGGCAGACCTGTCTCACCTCTTCCCCTCTAGGGACATTATTTTATTGGACAGTAAAAAAAAGTTCCCTCTGCTCCAAAGGGAGACACTGTCTCTTTTCCAAGGCTATTGGCTGTACTGCAAACATTCTTAAAAAGACAGACCGGAACAAAAGCTGTCAGTGACTGTTCACAAGACATGCAGAGACACAAGAGACCCATGGAGACTTGTCTCTAAACAGTTTTTTATGGCCTTTACTGAGTTTATTGAATTGAGAGAATTCTTTTTATTTTCTGGATACAAGCCCTCTGAGAGATGTATGTTTGCAAAAATTTTTTCCAGTCTCGCTTGCCTTGTAAAACTATTTCCAAGGGCAGAAGTTTTTAATTTTGATGAAATTCATTTTACCAGTTTTTCTGTTACGGTTTCTACTTTTTGTATGTTGTTTAAGAAACCTTTGACATAATCTGATGTGACAAATTTTTCTTTTCTAGAAGTTTTTAGTAGTTTGAGTTCTTATATTTAAGTCTGTAATCCCTTTTCAGTTAATTTTTTGTGTAGGGTGTGAGGTAAGAGTTGAGGTTTTTTTTTTTTCCCATGCAGATACCACTTGTTCCAGTGCCATTGTTGAAGAGATTATCTTTTGTCTATTGAATTACTTTGGAAAATTTTTCAAAAAGTAATTGATTATATAAGTGTGGGTCTATTTCTGGACTTTATTCTGTTCCATTAATCAACCTGCGTATTCTTTCATCAATATCACGTTGTCTTAATTACTATAGCTTTAAAGTAAGTCTTAAAATCGGGTAGTATAAGCCCTCCAATCTTGTTTTCTGTCTCTTAATATAAATTTTACCATCAACTTGTCAATTTGTTCAAAAAAGCCTGTTAGGATTTTGATTGGCCTTATAGACGTTTTTAATCCATACATTATGTGTTTCAGGAACAAAGAAAATGCAGCTCCACTTGAGGAAAATAACACAGGAAAAAATGAGGCAAAAAAAAGAAAGATTGCAGAAACTTCCAATGTTATCACTGAGTCATTGCCATCTGCAGAATCAGAACCTGTTGAAATTGAGGTGGAGATTGCCGAAGGCACAATCGAAGTGGAAGATGAAGGCCTCGAAACATTAGAGGAAGTGGCTTCTGCCAAGCAGTCTATAAAGTACATTCAGAGCACAGGTTCCTCCGATGACTCTGCTTTAGCTCTGTTGGCGGATATTACCAGCAAGTACCGTCAAGGTGATAGAAAAGGGCAGATTAAAGAAGAAGATGGCTGTGCATCTGACCCCACAAGCAAACAGGTAGAAGGTATTGAAATTGTGGAACTTCAGCTGTCACATGTGAAGGACTTGTTCCATTGTGAGAAATGTAACCGTTCATTTAAATTGTTTTACCATTTTAAGGAGCACATGAAATCACACTCCACTGAGAGTTTCAAGTGTGAAATATGCAATAAAAGGTATCTTCGGGAGAGCGCCTGGAAACAGCACCTCAATTGTTACCACCTGGAAGAAGGTGGAGTCAGTAAGAAGCAAAGAACTGGAAAAAAAATTCACATATGTCAGTACTGTGAGAAACAGTTTGACCACTTTGGACATTTTAAAGAACATCTTCGAAAACATACAGGTAACTAGGAAATTTTTTATGTTAAAAGTATATTTTTTCCACATTCTCTCCAAGTCTTAAGTGCTAATAATCCTCTTTTTATTAATACCATAGAGACTAGCTCTTGTATTTTCTAATGTGCAGTTTACACATTGTTTATATAATATTACTTTGGAATATTGGTTCTTAAACAGCAAAATCAGTATCAGCTCTGAAAGAAACTGTCACTCTTAATACTTTGCCAATTTTTTTTTTTAAAGAATGTGAAACATGGTTTCTGATTTATTTACTACACAGTCATAAGTCATTAAATCCTAATTGCATTGAATTTTCAGTATTTTTATATTTTCTCTGTCATGTTAACATGTTACATAGATGAGTACATATAATGCACACAGTCCCTTATATGTTTATACTGTTGTGTACATGTAGTCTTTCTCTGTTTTGACCTGGTAAATAAGTAAGCAGTATAGCTCCATCTCCCCACCATCTCTCCAAGGGCAGAAGTGTGAGGACTCGTGGACAGTCAGGGAGATGAGAAGGATAAGGTCTTCATACTGTTCCTTGTCCCGGGAGCCATCTTGGGCATGAGGGAGACATCCCAGAGAGGTTACTTTTGGGCCTCTGACCCTCATGGTTTTGCATCCCCTATGCCTGTTTTTTCTCTGTCAGTTCTCATTCCCCAAACATTCTTTCCTGGTCTCCTGTACCAGACACAGGAGCTACCACCAATGACTTGAATCTTGGGGAGTCCCTAAACCTGCTCTAACGGGAGTGTGGAGAGAGCAGTTATATTGGGTGTGTTAAGTGTCCTACGTCTGGACATGTGTTCCCAAATCCTTGTTACGTGTGGTGATTAAGGCCTTTTAGACTCTTAATATATAATAAATACAACATTGGGTATCTTACACTGTTTAGAGTTTTTCTCTTTGGTATCGGAATTGGAATAACTTCTGGTGAAATTTTTTTTATAGACCCCTCACCGTCCAAAGTTGCTCATTACACACCACTTGAAACTGAGGAAGCGAATAAATTCAGATAATATGGTACCTCGCACTATGTATGTAGACTCTTGGTATCAATACTCAGGAACTGAACGAACAGATGAATAGCAGGGGAATCTCATCCTGTACTTAAGGCTCAGTGTAATTTTAAAAGGCTTTAAGGTACTATTGGTGCAGTGGTTAAGAGCTATGGTGAGCTATGGCTGCTAACTAAAAGGTCAGCAGTTCAAATCCACCAGCTGCTCCTTGGAAATCCTATGGGGCAGTTCTAACCTGTCCTATGTGGTCGCTGTGAGTTGGAATCAACCCAACAGCAGTGGGTGGGTACTAGGCATTTAGAAATCTTTGGGGAAATGCTTTCCCATTTTCAGACATTGTGTGTATCTGTCTGTTGTGTATTTGGGGACTGTCTATAGTTATGTCTTTCGGTCCTTAAAAAACAAACACTCATCTATTTTAATGGTCTGTTGATGTGCCTTTTTTTTTTTAGGTTAACTGGATTAATTTTGTGAAAGGGTTGATATACCAGCAGCACATTAAATTAGTGAATAAATGTTATTGAGTAGCTAATGCACTTTGATAGAAATTTGGTGTAACGTAACAGTCACTTTTGTATTATTTCCTAGGAATGTCTCTTTTGTCTAAAACGTTGTCTAGTGACATTTACCTATTTGAAAATTGGATAGCAGAGACCACTTTGGAAGTTTGTAAATGTGCTTTTCGGGTCTTGTGCTTTGTATTTTGGACTGGACTATGAAATATGTTGTCTTTCCCTCCAAAATGATGAGATAACTTAGTAGTTGTTACAAATTGTAGAATCAGATGCCAGTTGGAAGAACAGTTCAGCACATAAATCAAACCGATTGTTTTCTTTAAACTCAGCCAGTCGCTATACTAATAATTAGTAGTGACAGGATAGTTGCAGATATAATCAATAAGTGAATTCAGGAAGAGCATAAGTAAATAGTTTTAAATTGTGTTTAAGTTAATAAAAGGTGGGTCATTTTTCCCTTGAAACAAACTGAGTGTAATGGTAAAGATGATCCTGTCCCTCTGCCCTACCCTCAACCCATAGCGACCCCGTAGGACAGAGTATAGCTGTCCCGTAGTGTTTCCAAGAAGTGGCTGGTGGATTCCATCTGCCGACCTTTTGGTTAGCAGCCTGAGCTCTTAACCACTGCACCACCAGGGCCTTCATGTCCTACCCCCTGAAACACACGTATACATGTCCCTGGGTTTTATATTTTGTGAAATTTTATTAGATTAGCAGTTTGATTTCTTGTGTATTCTTGAAACATGCACTGTTATCTGTGGCCTGATTTACAAAATTTGAATTGTTACTTGACCTCTGCATTATTTTGTCTCCATTTGGAAAATAGTAATAATACCAACATGCTAGGCCAGGGAGATATGAGAGTTTTAGAGTCCCTGTTATGTTGAGGAAGAGAACAGGCAGAGTCACAGTGTAATGGGCTAAGTGCTGATGGAGGTGAGCACAGAGTCCTGTGGGAACGTCTGCCTGGGCATTGATGGAAGGGGGTTTACCCCATGATGACTAAAGGGAAAAGAAGCCAGAAGAAGGGCATTCCAGGCAAAGGAAATGAAACATACACAGACATAGAGGAACGAAAGGAAGCAGCCGGTTTCGGGCACTGCTGGTAGTTTGTTATGGCTGAAGGATTGAGTCCAAGTAGAAGAATGCTAGGATATGTGGCTGAAGAGGTAGAAAGGACTGACCCTGAAGCTTGCGCCCAGGCGTCATGGGGGATCTACAAGTGGCTTAAGGGCAAGAGGAAGAGAGAATGCTGGGAAGTGAGGCTGAGCTCATGTAGTTCTTTTTGTAAGTGCTGTAAATGAGTTCGAATTTGATCCTGAAGGTTCTGGGGGCCATTTTAAAGGATTTTAAACCAGGGAGATACCTGATCAGGTTTATATTTTAGATGGATTATTGACAGGTAGATTAGAGTGGGCTGAAACCTGCTTGCTCTAATTAAAAAGCTGTTGGTGTAATCTAAACAAGAATGAGGATTTGACTAAAGGCAGTGGTAGTGGAAATGTGTTGTACATTTGAGTAACACTAAGTAGGCAGAGGAGCCCTGGTGGCCCAGTGGTTAAAAGCTCAGCTGCTAACAAACAGGTCGACAGTTCAAATCCACCATCCGTTCCTTGGAAACTGTGGAGCAGTTCTACTCTGTCCTAGGACATAGGAGGTTGACTCGATGGCAACAGGGTTTTTTTTTTTTTTTTTTAAGTGGGCACAATCAACAGGATTTGGTGACCAGCTAGATAATGAAGGCTTTCTGGTCTGGGTGGTGACATTATTGGAGGTATTACTAACTTAGAAAGGAGAATATAGAAGGATAGGCAGTTTTGCAGGGGAGGGTATCAGACATTGACATATATTCCTGTGGGACACCCTGTGTGAAAGAGAACCCTGAGGTGTCTTTTAACCATATTTTCAAATAGCCGTCCCCTAGTTTCCCAGAGAGGCAGTGTGGTATCCTGGAAAGAATGTGGGCCCAGAAATCAGAATTCGATTTCAGCTCTAGTTCTGACTTTTGCCAGTGTAATGAACCTGATGGATTACTTACCTTTGGGGTACTTTCCTTTCTTTGTAAAAAAGGATAATCGTACTTACTTTGCAAGGTTGTGACAAATCAGAGATAATGGTAGAAGCACTTTGTAAACAGTACTGCCTGTATCTAAAGTTGAAATTTCTAGATTTTATTGGACTTAACTAAACTTTTTTTTTTTAAATAAAAAGATTAAGTTAGTGTGCAATGAAAAGTGGATCTCTTTCCTACTTCAGCAGTTCTCTCCAGAAGCTACTACTGCTATCGTTTTTTTTTTTTAATTTATCCTTCTAGTTGTATTCCTTGCATTTTCAAGTAAACACGCATACACCTACTTAAAAAAAAAAACAAAAACGAGCATGCAGTACACAGTGTTAAGCCGTTTACCTTGGAGTCTTTTATTTTTTTTTTTTTTAAACATGAAACATTTATGAATCTATTTAATCCTTTTTTGCTGTGTATGGGTATAACCTTAATTTACTTAACCACTCCCTCCATCGATAGACATTGAGGTTGTTGCCAGTCTTCTGTTATTGCACACTATGCTGCAATAAGCATATTTGTACATATATCCTGTTGCACATGTTCAAGTAATTTAAATATTTTAAGAGCAGAATTCCCACATTAAAGAATACGTGCGATTTAAATCTTGGCAAATTTTATGAAATTGTCCTTTGAAGAGGCTGTGCCAATTTATATCTGTAGGTTTCATTTATAGTAAAATAATAAGAATAACAACAACAAAAAAACTATTAATAAAACCACAAAACTTACCATTGTATTTAGCAATCTCTCCAACATTTTTGGAATTGAGAAGGAGTTTTTGTACCAATACTAATTCCAGGTGATTAGATTGTCTCTCCCAAATTAATTTTTTAATCACATGAAAATTGCACAAAATAAACTATAAATGTTTTGGCAGGGGAGAAAAAACATGGCTCAGAGTTATTTGGCAGTGTCCCTTCTAGTGACATACGTGGGCCTCATTCTGGGACCTCACCACTATGGCTGCACCTCTGAAAGCTTAGTTCCATTCCCTACCAGCAGCATCCTATCCCTTGAATTCACTCAGTCCTTTTCTTACTCTGTGCACTGCTGCCTTATTTAGCCTTTCAGTCTCTTCATCCCCCTCTGTACCTAGTTTATTGCCTCATTTCTGGCTTCTCTGTCCTTTCTGGACCTTGTTGTATAGTACTTGAGTCTCTGTTTCTGGTACTTTAGCATATTCCCTTGGTTTTTGACTCTATCTGCTCTAATAAACCCTTTATCCTGGAATCATTGCAACCATTTACTCCTACTTCCTGATTGCTGAGCACTACTGGAGAAAATTCATATCTCAGACCTTAAATTAGGCCCTTTGGTGTCTGCTTTATATCTTTCTTTTCCTAACTGCTATTCCAGACCTTCACTTGAGACCTCTGCCCACACCCCACCTCTCAGCAGATGACATGCCTGTCTTCTTGCCACCAGCCTACCTGTGGCAGCATCCATCTTTGTTGTCTCCTCCTCCCTTAGTCTAGAAGAAGTTTCCCTTTGCTTCTTCACTGTGCATGTTCTAGATCCCATGAAATTTGATGTCCACGACTTGTGTTCCTGCTGTCATTCCCACTCTTCCTTTCCTTCCCCATTGTGTCTCCTCTTCCCCACAAATAAACAAGCCTCCCCTGGCTTAAAGAACCCTCTTAGTGACTTGTCCCCATCTAGCCACCTCTGTTCTTTACTTCCAAGCCTTCTTGAAAGAATTCTATACTGACTTTTCATTTACTTGTTTCTCACTCACTCTTTCATCCACTGTGGTCTGGCTTCTGACCCACCACAGCACTGACAGTTTTGGTAGCATTGTTGTAATCCCCTATTAATGTCTTAACCTGACATCTCTCTTCAATTTGGCACTATTTACTATCCCTATTCTTCTAAAATTTCTTCTTTAATTTCCCTCCGTATTCTCTTCTAGTCTTCCTTCTGCTGGCTGTTCATTTCCATTTCCTTTGCTGGCTCATCTATTTGCTGTTTTAACTTGGTGATTCTTTTATCATACAACATAATTGAGAAATTTCATCCTCCCCTAAGATTTTTATTACCACTTAAATAACCCTTATCTATGAATCAGTCCTCCCTTTTTTTGGCACCATGCAGCTGCCTACCAGACATCTTTACTCTGCTCCGTGGGTACCTCAAACTCAACGGAAACAACGGAATTTATGCTCTTAACCAGCATACCCCACTCCAAACCTGCATGGACTCTTGTGTTCTTTATCCTGGTTGGTATTCTAAGCCAGAGGTCTGAGAGTCAGTATTGATCCCTCCTCACTCCCCACCTGTCATGCTGTTTAACCCTCTGTCTCGGCCTAGAATGAGCTGCTTTCTTTCCTTCCCACATTCAAGGCAGAATCAAACGCCCCCCCCACCGCCCCATAGGCTACTGCACACGTTCCCTGCTCCTTTACCTACACTGCATTGCAATTGTTTGTTTTCATGTATTTCACCTTCACACCCTGGCCTGGGATATGAAGTCTTTGAAAACAAGGACAGTTTATCTTTTCGTCTCCATCACCCAGCACAGGATCTGGCATACAACACTGTAAGGGCTCAAAAAATGCTTGTGGAATGGATAGTGCTGCGTTTTCTTGAATTTGAGATGGATCTGGATTTTTATCTAAGGAAAAATACATAGTTTTTTAAGAAATACAAAAACATGGAAAAGAATTCAGATCAAAATTTTATTTCTTCATCAGATGACAGGTACAATTATAATAATCCTTAAAGACTTAAGTTATTTCTGCCTCTGGATATGGTAAAAACATCTGAATTATAAATTCTGATCCTCAAGAATATGTTATTAAAATTAACCAGAAAGAAAAAAAGTCTTAAAAATTTATTTGCTTTTACTGTTTTTCTTAATTTATCAGTATGTGTATATTTTTCTCTCTTAATAGGTGAAAAACCCTTTGAATGTCCAAATTGTCATGAACGATTTGCTAGAAATAGCACGCTCAAATGTCACTTGACAGCTTGCCAAACTGGAGTGGGGGCAAAAAAGGGAAGAAAGAAGCTTTATGAGTGCCAGGTATGTGTGAGTATATTCTGTCCTTAACAAAGGAGTCCATGCCTGAAATATTTAAAAGTGAAGGATAACCACTTCACACCCATTAGGGTGGCTGTTATAAACAGAAAATAAGTGTTGGCGAGCATGTGGAGAAATTGAAACCCGTTACTCATCGCTGGTGGGAATGTGAAATGGTTCTCCCCCTGTGGAAAACAGTTTGATGATTTCTCAAAAAGTTAAAGTTAGGATTACCAATGGCCCAGCAATTCCACTCCTAGGTACGTATCCAAAAGGCTTGAAGGCAGGAGCGGAAACAGATACTTGTACACAGTGTTCATTACATCATTACTCATAATAGCCAAAAGGTGGAAACAACCCAAGTGTCCATCAGCAGATGGATGGATAAATAAAACGCTCTGTATACATCCAGTGGAATATAAACTCAGCCATAAAGAGAAATGAAGTTCTGATACATGCTATGACATGGATAAACCTTGAAAACATTATGCTGAGTGAAATAAGTCAGACACAAAAGGGCAAGTACTGTATGATCCCACTGACATGAAATATCCAGGATAGGCAAATGTTTGTTAGTGGTTACCAGGGGTGGGTGGGAGGGGGAAAGAGGTGGGTTTTACTTAACTGAGTTTCTGTTAAAACGGTGATGAAAAAAAATCGGAAATAGATAGTGGTGGTGGTTGTATAACTTGATGAATATAATTAATGTCACTGAATTGTACACTTAAAAGTGCTTAAAGTGGTGGATTTTTTGTTAGATATATTTTACCACAATAAAACATAGTGAAGGATAACAGTGTAAAGCAAAGGTATGGAGCTGATGTGTTGGAAAGAAATGAAAGTGGAGAATATCATTGCCTTGATTTTATAAGGGGAATTACAATAGTCTTTTTATACAACCTTAGATGACAACCAGTATCAACAAAAATTATGTTCCATATGACAGGCAGTCTGAAGCTGAGGTTATTCTTAACTATAGAGCAATCATTAGAATTCCCAAGGAGGGGAGGGTAAAGGAGGACAGGCAAACTAGCTGTAATTGGATATTCTTCCATGATTAATCCATTTTTTTCTCAAATAATATAGTGGATTTAAATGTTGATCTCCTGGGGGAAATTACAGTATTGTTACTTTATGTTCCTAGAATTTATGTGATGCTTAAACCAATGAAGGCAATATTAAAAAGTTTCTCAAAGTATGTTTAGGAAGTTAACCAATATATCAGCTAAAAGACTAAAGAATTAAGAAATAGCTTGAACTAGATTTTTGCAAATACCGTATTCATAACATTTGCAGGAAAAAATCAACTTTTTCTTACAGAGAATAAATGCATCTATTTTTCCTTCTGTTTGAATGTAAGTATTGTTAACACCATGTGTTTGATTCTTTCAGGTCTGTAACAGTGTGTTTAACAGCTGGGACCAGTTCAAAGATCACTTAGTAATTCACACTGGAGATAAACCCAACCATTGTACTCTGTGTGATTTGTGGTTTATGCAAGGGAATGAGTTAAGGAGGCATCTAAGTGATACTCATAATATTTCAGAGCGTCTAATAACTGAAGAAGTTCTTTCAGTAGAAACACGTGTGCAAACTGAACCTGTAACGTCAATGACAATTATAGAACAAGTTGGGAAGGTACACGTGCTACCGTTGCTTCAGGTTCAGGTGGATTCAGCACAAGTGACTGTGGAGCAGGTCCATCCAGACCTGCTCCAGGACGGCCAAGTACACGAGTCACATATGAGCGAGCTCCCAGAGCAGGTCCAGGTGAGTTATCTGGAAGTGGGTCGGATTCAGACTGAAGAAGGTACAGAAGTACATGTAGAGGAGCTGCATGTCGAACGGGTAAATCAGATGCCAGTGGAAGTACAAACTGAGCTTCTGGAAGCAGACTTGGATCAAGTGACCCCTGAAATCATGAACCAGGAGGAGAGAAAGCCTTGCCAAGCAGGTCCTGCTGAGGACACCAGGGAAGATCACGAAGATGCTGAGGGTTTAGAGACTGGATCAGCAGTGGATTCGCAGGCTGAAAAGGCAGGGAATGAGGACAGAACAGTGATGCCAGTTTTAGAATGAAATAACAGACGAATATATTTTTTAATTTACATGTTGAGTTTTTCAGCTGATTATGGGCAGTGTGACTGTCCTTGTTGACAGAAAAGTGGACCAAAGTTAACTGTTGTGCTGACTGTTTCTATTGAAACACACTGGTTTCTACCCCACTTAAGGCCACAGAGGAGGGAACTTTCCCATAAGTGAACGGGAAACTTTGAGAAGTCTATATCTGGAAACATAAATGCATCATAATTCTTACTATATAGTTGGGTACGAATGTATCTATTTTCATTGTGGTAAGGGTTCTCCCTTCTCTTTCCCAGGTCATGTTCTTCCTCAAATTTTTTTCCCTGTTGTAAAATCAAATGTAAAATCATTAGAATACGAGTTTATGTATTCTAATGCATGTTAGAAAATTGAATATATAGGAAACAAGGCTGCATGAAGAAAAGTGCGTTGTTACTGTGCAGTTAAATTTTGGCTTCTGGCTTCCTTTAGTTTGAATATTCTTGTCTACCCCAGTAGTCACACAAGCCATCTCTGCAACAGGAACAGAGTGGTGGTGGCAAAATTTCTAGAATGTTTAAAAAAAAAAACAAAACCACACCCATGTGCCTTTTCAAAACCAAGTAAGCTTCTGTAAAGCATCTCTGGTTCTTTCAAAGTTTGTGTGGTAAGGAGCAATGTAGATGATGCTATAGCGTTTTATATTTTTGCTTACAAATGTCAACCACCAATTCTTTTTCATTTAAGTTAGGTTGAGAAATTTCATTTAATGGCAGCTGAAAGGGCCGTTTTCAATTGGGAAAATTCATTTACATCTGTGGTAAACTTTATTTTGATGAAAAGTTTGCACTAGTATTTTACCACCAGATGAAAAAAAAGGATGAGCATCATTTAAAAAATTAATGTATTTAAAATAAAGTACAGAGAAAAACGTGTATATATCAGGCTTTGTTTTGAATGGAATCTTTTTCCCCGATCCTTCATGTAAAGATCTTGTGCTATACCTTTTAAAGCCATACAGATAAGAGTGCTAAACTGTGGACTTAAAAGTAGGTGTGTAAATATTTTTAATCAGTATTACTTGGAAAATAAAATATAACAACCACATAAAATAAACCAATATGCTATTTTCTTTACCTGTTGAATATTGGGAGATATTTACATTTTTAAAGTAAACTTTAAAATAATGTGTTCGTGACTCTTTTTTTTTAAGATACCAGTGTGGAAATTGATGTATGATCAGAGATGTTTTCTCATGTGTCTTTATGCACCTGTTTTAATATGACTAACACATGAATTGAGAGATAAAATCCTCAGTACACTCTTCCAGCCTCTGAAAAATCAGCTTAAAAAAAGGGGTAGGGTGAGGAGAAGTTGGTGTTCTTTGCAGTTTTTACATGGTGGGCACAATAGCAAATGGGATTTTCCTAGTAGAGCTTATTTAAACAAATACCTTCTCCATTAGTGAAGGTGCTAAGTTTGGTAATCCTGATGTTAAAAACTGTCACATTTATGAAGTATACTGAACAGAATGGCTTCCCACCACTGAGAACTCAGATGTAGAGAGGACAGGAATAGGGAGTTGCATTTTTCTTTTTATTTTAAGAAAAAGGTCCAGAACATTTACATGTTTTTCTGTTTAGTTACCTACTGCAGAGCTTACTGGTATTTGTGTTTTTTTCCTTTGAAGTTAGAAAATACTGATAATGGAATTACCTCATATCACATTGAACTTCCAGTCTGCCTTAGATGTCCATATTCCTGAGTGAGAGGTAGGTTAAAAAAAATAACAGTGGACTCAAACGTGTAAATTAATAGTTGTTATCTAGTGAGTTTTGAATGCTGAAAATTGCTCATGCTATGCCCTTAAGCCAAGAAGGTTTATTTCTAAACATAATCTTCCAAGAGCTCTGTTCAGCAGGTAGAGATGAGGGCAAAGGCACATCAGAGCGTTACAGATGCTGAGTTTTCAGATTTGGCCAGGCCTTTCAAGACAGATTTGAGGGGTGGATGTATAATTTCCTTTTCCTAGAAAGTATAAAAGCTATTGGTGTGCTCAGAGTGCCAGTGAATCGTATTGCAAGAGGAGAGGAAAGCTACCAAGTGATGATAAACCTTACATTGACTAGCGGTTTGCAGAACATTTAACATAAAACAGCTATTAAAAATCATGATGTCTATTTGCTTTAAGTACTGAAGTGTTTTTGTTCCTACAGTGTTTCTCCCACTTTATTATAACTTGGGATTTAGGTACGTCTCAGGAGTCCTGGGAAACCCTGGTGGCCTAGTGGGTAAGTGCTATGGCTGTTAACCAAGAGGTCAGCAGTTCAAATCCACCAGGCTCTCCTTGGAAACTCTATGGGGCAGTTCTACTCTGTCCTATAGGGTTGCTATGAGTCAGAATCTACTTGACGGCAGTAGGTTTTTGGGTTTTAAGGAGCCCTGGTGGTCTAGTGGTTAAGAGCTCAGATGCTAACCAAAAGGTTGGCAGTTGATTTCACCAGCTGCTCCTTGAAAACCCTATGGGGCAGTTCTCCTCTGTCCTCTAGGGTCGCTATGAGTCTCAATCGACTCCTACTCAATGGCAGCAGGTTTTTTTTTTTTTTTTTAAGAGCCCTGGTTGCCAGGTGGTTAAGCACTCATGTTAACTGAGAGGACAGTGGTTCGAACCCACCAGCTGCTCTGTGGGAGAAAGATGTGGCAGTCTGCTCCCATAAAGATTGTTGTCAGGTGCCGTCAAGTCGGTTCCAACTCAGTGACCCCATGTACAACAGAATAAAACTGCCCGGTCCTGTGCATCCTCACAGTCAGCCTTGGAAATCCAATGGGAGCTGTTCTACTAGGTCCTAGAGGGTCGCTGTGAGTTGAAATCGATGGGAAGGAGCCTTGGTGGTGCAACTGTTAAGCGCTTGGCTGCTAACTGAAAGGTTGGTGGTTTGAAGCCATTCAGCGGTTCTGTGGGAGAAAGATCTGGCAATCTTCCATAAAGGCTACAGCCTAGAATACCCTATGGGGCAGTTCTACTCTCACATGAGGTCGATATGAGTTGGAACCAACTCGACACCTAACAGCACAGTGTAACAGCTGGATAGCAGAGAGTGTAACTTTGGTCACTACATAGGAATTCCAAGTGCACTGCAGACTGATAGGTGAGCTGCTTCTGTCTCCCCTACCATCTGAGATACAAAACAGAACTGAACACTAGTATCATACACTTAAAACCTAGAAATCTTTAATATGTTTAAGAAACAAGGCTTTTTGTGGTCTTGAAGAGTTAAAGACTGCCATCTTTATACACTACAGAAAGTAGTAATATTTTCATGAGAATTTGATTCTGCTCCTTCTACATTCAACTTGGAATTAAAGATTTCAGGATTTAGAAGAGTCCACAAAGGTCCTCTAGACTACCCATTTTGTAAGTAACCTAACAGTGTTGACTGAGCCCTAAAGGTAGATAAAGCGTTCACCAGAAGATTTTAATACAGTTTCAGTTTGACATGGGCTGATTGTCTTCAAGAAGTGATCAGACGATCGTTAAGGTGTTCACGTGAAAGTAGTGTTCTGTAACTGCTATGTGGTCACGAGTTAGAATCTACTCAACAGCAACTAACAACAATAATGTGCAAAAGTAAAATTTACAAGGAAAAATTAAAAATTTTAAAACTTTTAAAATTAAAAATGACAAAACAGATTGATGGCATACACTATTTTAAAGTCTTGCCTTTTGAGGAGAGGGTATCCCTTTAGAAACAAACTTTCTCACACAGAACCCTTATCCTGCACAAACAGATGAACACTCTTCATAAACTGAGGAAGCAGTCATCGCAGTGGCCAGTCCCTGGAGCTGTCCAAGGTTTATTTTTTGCTCTTCCTGTTCAGCAGAAGGTAGTAATAAAGAGCACTGACTTTGGAGTCAGACTGCTGGGGTTTGAATCCCAGCACTACCATTGATAGCTGTGTGACCTGGAGCAAGTCCTATAACCTCTCTGGGTCTCAGATTTCTCATCTGTCAAAACGGGCCTGGTAATAAACAGGTTAATATTTATAAAGGCATTTAAAACAGTGCCTGGCAAATAAAAGGAATCTTTGGGTTTCGTACTTGGGCAAATCTGCTGCAAAAAGGCCTCTAAAAAGTGTTAGAAAGCAAAGATGTCACCTTCAAGACTAAGGTGTGCTTGACCCAAACCATGGTGTTTTCAATCATCTCATGCATGCAAAAGCTGGACAATGAAAAAGAAAGACCAAAGAAGAATTGACACCTTTGAATTATGGTGTTGCAGAATAAATATACTATGGACTGACAAAAGAACAAATCTGTCTTGGAAGGAATACAGTGGGAATACTCCTTAGAAGCAAGGATGGCAAGACCACCTCTCACATTCTTTGGACAAGTTATCAGGAGGGATCAGTCCCTGGAGAAGGACATCGTGCTTGGTAAAGTAGAGGGTCAGTGAAAAAGAGAAAGACCCTCAATGAAATGGAATGACACTGGCTGCAACAGTGGGCTCAAGCATAACTATTGTGAGAATAGTGCAGGACTGGTTAGTATTGTACATAGGGTATGCGTAAGAACTGACTCAATGTAACGACAACTTTCTAGCAGAAAAGTGTTGTAGACACAAATTGTTTTCCTTCTCAGCCCTTTTGCACTTGTCAATAACCCATTGCCCTGAAGTCAATTTCGACTCATAGCAACCCTATCAGACAGGGTAGAACTGGCTGGTAGGGTTTCCAAGGAGTGCCTGGTGGATTTGAACTGCCAGCTTTTCTTGGTTAGCAGCAATAGCTTTTAACCACTAGGCCACCAGGGCCTCCACTCTTGTCAGTACTGCCCTGGATAATCATGAATACAAGATCAGGGAGCATAAGGAGGTGGAACGGGTCCTCACAGGGCTGTGAGTTAGGGCAACTAGTCCTGGCTCTGCCATTAACCAGCTGTGTGACCCTTGCGAAGTTACCTGACCTCAGTTTCATCCTCTAAAACGAAGAGCTTAATCTTCAGTAAATATGTTTAATATTCTGTGAACTTTATTCCTAGCTCTACACTCTAAGTAACTTGGTTTACTGTTTGTAAACTGGAAAAATAACATTTGGCACCCACCATTAGCGGATGGTCATACTGCGGAGTGGGCAAGAGATTAAGGAGACGTTGCCTAAGTGGCACCAAAATAAATGGGCCTGATGTATATACTAGGAATTCAGGGTGCATTAGCACTTCTTTCTGCAGAATGCAAGCGCTGCCCGACTCGCCCAGAGGAGCTGTCACGGTGGTTTGCTGGAAACCCCCGTTCTGTTGGGAGGATAATGGATAGCGGTCTCCCAAGGACACGGAAACCCTAAACAGGCTGGAGCGGCTTAGTATGAGGCTTGAGTTGATGGAAGCTGTGTCAACTCGCTTTCCACTGTGTCGCCGCCTCCCTTCCGCGCTCTAGGACGGGTCTCCCTCTAAGGCAGACCTGGACCCCCCGCCTCGAGTGTTTGCGAAGGGTGTCCCCTCGCCGCGCGCCCCCTCCCTTCCGCGCCACCCTCCGGGCTACCATAGAAACCAGCCGAAGAGGTCCGGGCCCGCGTCCGGGTCCCCGGCCGTCCCTTCCCTTCCCATCCTCCCCTCCGGGCCGGCCCCCCGCTCCCGATTGGTCCCTTCGGGGAGCGTGGCGGGGCACCTCAGACCCCGCGGCGGAGCTGAGGAGGGGGCCCGGCGGGCGGAGTTTGCTGAGGCCACAGTCGGTCAGGTCGGCCGCTCCTGACAGCTCGGGAGCCTCGAGGGCAGCTGCCGCCGCGCCCGCGCCCCCACGCGCCACCGGCGCCCGAGCCCGCACCCGCGCCAGCACCATCCACCCGAGCACCCGGCGCCGCGCAGACACCCAAACCCCCGAGCCCACCGCGCGACGAAGGTAAGCTAGGGGCCAGAGGGCTCGCAGTAAGCACCCCCTCCCCGCCCACCCTGGCCTGGGCCAGGCTGCATACCTGGTAGCTGGAGAGGGGCGCCTTTCCTTTCCGAAGCGGCCCAAGGGGAAGGAGAGACGCAACTCCCTGCGCGGGTAAGAGTGAAATGGGTCAGGAGAAGATCAGGCACCCTTTAGGGGCACCCCCCTCCTCCGCCGATCAGCGTCGGAGGAGAGGGCGTTACAGCCGGAGGCGAGTGTGCGTGCGCGTGTCCCTGTCTGTGTATCATGTGAGCACCCATGTCCTTGTGTTGTGTGAGTTCCCGTGTCTGTGTATCGTGTGGGCACCCGTGTCTGGGTGCGCGTGTGGGCATCCGTGTCCCTGTGTTGTGTGGATTCCCATGTCTGTGTATCGTGTGAACACCCACGTCCGTGTATTATGTGGATTCCCGTGTCTGTGTGTCTTGTGGGCACCCGTCTCCGGGTGCGCGTCCATAGGAGAGCAGCGTAAAGACTCATTGTGCGCTCGGAGGGTGCGCTGGATGGAGCCCTAATCTCTGATGGCTTGATCCTCCCTTGGCCGCGGCCTGGGACGGGCGGTGGAAGGAACTGACTTCTAACGGCTGTGACCCAGGGGAATGAAACCTCCCACCACACCCCACGCCACGACGCTCCCTAAAGAAAGATGCTTCGTTTGAGAGGCCACGCGAAGTAAGGAAGAACCTTAGTTCCCTTTCTTAGATGTCGCTCTGGGAGTATTAGGAATAGGAAAGGATCTCAACAGTGGCATTTTAGCCATTTTTGGTCAGCTTTTGTGTGCATGCCACAATATCTGGGCAGGTGGAGAAAGCAAGGCAATAGATAAATTGCTCTTAGCCCAGATAAGGCCCCCGAAGAATCAGCTGTCTGCGCTTTTTTTATCTTTCTCCTTTTCTTTTTCTCCTCCTATTTCTTTCTCTTTCCTCATCCCTCACTCCTCCTTATCCCCCTTCCGTCATTTTCCCCCACCACACTGTTTTCTAACTCTTGAGTTTAGTAGACAAGAGGGCCCTCTGTTAGACCCACCCTCCCCCACCCCATTCCTCATCCCCTTTCAAAATAAGAGCAAATGAATCACATTTTAAGCTCTCACCCGTGCAGTTCAGACAAGTTTGGAAATTAAACAAATAGTGTTTGCACAGGAGGCGTGGGAATCCAAAAGGGAAACAAACAAAACCAGACCCCCCCAAAAAAAAATCTATCCCAAGTTGAGTCAAGATCTCAAGTGGGAATCTAAAACGACTATTTGTTTCTGATTTTTTTAACGTGCAAAAAATATGTTTCACTTAAGCTTGCATCATCAGCATTCAGTGTGATTCACAGAGGGCTTCAAAGGATGGTTTCTGTTAGTGTTGCAAAAGCACTTCTAATTTCGGTTGCCATGGTAACCGAAGAAGTCGCCCTGCGTTGTTGAGAGGCTGCCTGGCTAGAACTAGCAACTATTCTTGAGGGCACCTCTTAATGTCCCCTCATGTCGCCATGGTAATAATAATTGAGCTTATAAAAATGATACTTGTTTCTTTTCCTTGAAGTACTAAATGCTCAAGGCAGGTTTCTTTTCTTTTCTTTTTCCTTTTCCTTAATTTCATCTTTTCAGAGTTTGCAATTTATGCAACAGATCTTTCCCTCAGACAAATGAGTGTAAATACTACCCTCGAGCAAGTCAAATGACCCAAAAGGGACAGGCTGCCCCAGCTGTCTTCCCACAGCTCACTGCTCTAAGAGAAGGAGGAGGGGAGTGTTTGATGTTCAAGGAATCGTGGCCTGTGACCAGATCTCCCTGCCAGATGACATTTAATTTTGGAATTCTAATTAGCTTTCCAATGAGGAGGTGGGAGAATGTGGGTGGTGGTCGAGGGGGAGGCTAATGGGGAAAAAGCTCTCTGTGTTCTTGTCCTGGTGTTGGGTGCTGTTGAATCTGTCTAATAAAGCCTTCATGGGTTTATTTTTGGCTTGACCACTCTTAAGTGGTGAGCTTGGAAAAACCTTCAGAGAGGCCTCCTCCTGTGTTAGGAAAACATGTGGATTGAATATTTAGGTTGAGGTGTGTGCTTTTTTTCTACTAACTAAACTGCATTTAAAATAAAGGCAGGTTTGTGTGACACCTAAATTCCCCAGTAGTAACTACACATAAACCACAGAACCTTTTATGTTCTCAGTTTAGCCTGAAAATACTCAGTGAAGAAGGCTTAATTTGGGGGGAGCAGTGGTACCATCCACCTCGTTGGATGGTACTCTCAATGACCCTCAACAAGGTGGATTGACAGTGGCTGCAACAATGGGCTCAAACATAGCAATGATTGTGAGGATGGCACCGGATGGGGCAGTGTTCTGTTCTGTTGTACACAGGGTTGCTAGGAGTGGGAACCAACTCAACAGCAACTAACAGCAACTGTGGTACCGTCTGAAAATACTTTCATCAGCAAATGTTGGTGTCTTTAAAGAACCATAAATCTTTACACATGCACAATTCCTGAACTTTGAATCCTATAAATCAACTTTGCACATCAAATTTTGAAGTCCTCAGATGTACAGCTTTGAAAGAAAAAAAGCAAAGATTTTGTCTTAGTAGTTTAATATTTTCAGCCAAATATAGCTCCATTTTGAGAAGCTTAAAAATTAAAACACAATGTTAGACCCAGCTCATTCTTTGGAACTCAATGCAGTATTTCTCTAGGAATTACAAGGGCCTAATTTATTGGCTGATTTTCTTTCACTTGTTGAAAGGACAAACTGTTTACAAAATTGGTCTCCTTCTACGATTCATCATTTCCCATTGTCATTCTAGAAAAAAATTCTTTAGCATTGAAGTCATAAATTTCAAGAGAAGAATAAAATGTTTACATTATTTGTGAAGACAGTAGTCTACAGTTTGACTTAAGCAGATCACAGTTCTTAAAGTACTTTCAGAAACTTCAAGGGTACCTCCGCTTTTATTATACAGCATCCTGAACAATATTAGCCAGTGTGACAGATGGGCAGGTTACATTCAAAAAGACTCAAATGGCTTTAGCTAACCACGTAGAAAATTAAGATTCAAAAATCCAAATCACCTGGCACATCTGTAACATGAATACCAGCCAAGACTTAGAGAAATGGAGGTGAGAAGAGAGACAAGACGGAGGTTGAGCAAAGAGTTAAGATTAAGGAGAAAAGTAAAACTGTTGAGAAAAAAAGAGTTTTAAGTGAGGAGAAAATAGGGAGAGGAAGTAGAAGAGAAAAAGTTGAGGGAAAAGAACAGCACAGAAGAAAATCCAAACTGGAAAACAGAAAGATAAAAAGAATCCCACTCTTCATCTTCCATGGAGAACCCTGACCTTTTTTCCAGAAAGCCCCAGGTATCACATTTTGCAAAATTCTCTGATTTATTCAGAGAATAGCTGGGAGGCCTGAATGGCTGGCCAAAGTGCTTTCTGGCTGCCTGCTTCCTATCCCAGGGTGTGGTGGGACAGCTTTCCCACCTCCAGGCCTGTCATGCTGGCTGCTGAGGAAACCTTCTGGGTGCCAATCCTTAAGCTACCCAGAAAGCTTTCTACATCTCCGTATGTTGTGATCATTTAATTGGAATCATTTGTAACACATTTGCTTATGTAATTGCAGTTTTAGTAGTGTTTTACTTTTTAAAAATTGTTTTCAAAATAATACATTTATATAATGTTACGAATTGGAGTATATGTATCCAAGGATTATAACAAAAGCAGCAGACCCACTCCCTGGAGACAGCCAGCTTCAACTCTTAGCTGTTTGATCACCTACCTCTGTATTTCTAAATGATTTGCTTATGTAGCTGGTTCTTGATTTATCAGTTTTAGATAGAATCTATTGACTTCCTCTTATTTGAGGATTTAACTCTCTTATTAGCCTCCCCTCCCCCCACAACATCTGCCTTTTTTGCAACATAGTTTGTGGAAGGTAGTCAGCCAGAGCACCATTAACAGAAGGCTTTGAAAATGCCAGGCACATGAGAAAGCACCTAAGAAAGTCTAGCTTGGGGAAGGAGGATTGAATGTTTCACAGAACTTTAGCAGGAGGGGGTCAGCTGAATTTCAGCTAGCTTCGGAAATGGTCAGGGATGGCTCTTGGAAGAGGGAGGAATTGTGCTTGTAGATTAGACATTGAATAATTTGTTGTTGTGGTTGTTAGTTGCCATTGAGTTGGTTTCTATTCATAGCAACCTTACGTAGGAAGAAATACTGCCTGGTCCTGCGCCATCCTCACAATCATTGCCATGTTTGAGCCCATTGTTGTAGCCACTGTGTCAATCCATCTCGTCGAGGGTCTTCCTCTTTTTCGCTGACCCTGTACTTCTACCAAGCATGATGTCCTTCTCCAAGACTGGTCTCTCCTGATGATGTGTCCAAAATATGTGAGATGAAGCCGCACCATCCTCGTTTCTAATGAGCATTCTGGCTGTACTTCTTCTAAGACAGATTTGTTGGTTCTTCTGACAGAGGAATGGGGGAAGAATAGGGGGCTAAAGTCATGTGCTAGAGGTGGTGAGAAGTAGTTACAGAGGGCAAGGACATTCTAGGCCCACAGTGGGAAATTATCAGTCCTTCAGTGGCTCTCACAAGTTATATCACAATATTTATTAAATCAATATTCAGTGTACATTAGTATGCCTGTCTAGTTATTATTCACTGCAGAGCCAAGTTGGAACTAGATAGTATTTCTTTTTCTGTACAGCTTTTTTTTGGAGAAAATATTTTTTCCACCTCCTTTTAGTTTTTTAGGGACTTAATTGTTAATTCCTTCCCAAATACTCTAATGGCCCTGTAAAACACCTCTCCTTAGTATTTTCTGCACAATGAAATACTTCAGACAATTGTTAGTTTATTCTTCAACCCACCCCAGCCTTCAAGGTGGAGCTCTTGGTCCTCCGATTTCTTTTCCAACTCAGATGCTCAGTCAGCATTCTGAGATTTTCCATCACTTCACTTCTGTGCTGACTCTCTATTCTTTTGTTTTCCTCTTTCCTGGTTTTACTCTATCATTTTATGGAGCACCTGCTTTTCTAGCTTCTTAAGAAAGCAGATGGGAAGTAAATTTTGAGACCTTCAATGTCTGAAAATGTCTTTATTTTACTCTCACATATGCCTGGGTGTAGGATTTGCGGTTGAAAATTAATTTCCTGCAAATTTCTGAAGGCATGGGTTCGTTATTTTCTAGCTCCCATTGTTGCCGAGTTCAATGCTATTCTGATTCTTGACCCTGTGCATGAAATAGATTTCTTCTGTCTGGAACCTTGTAGGATCCTCTCGTGTTAGGAAATTTCACTGAGGTGTGGATTCACTTGGTACGGATTAGGTTCATCTGCCTAGTGGGCCCTTCCAACATTGAAGCTCATGTCTTTTGCTTCTGGGGAATTATTAACCTAAGCACACCTGAAAAGTTGTCCCATTGTATAGATTACCTTTCCTTGCACCTTATTGATTATTGCTGATTGCATCAACTCAGCACTTTTCTCTTTGAATAACTTGGTTGCTGCCCTTTGGAATCGTCCAGGCCATTCTATTTGCATGAACAACATTCAGCATTTTCTCGCCATTTTTTGTCTTGTGAAAAAATGATCTCTACCATCATTTGTATAGCAATCATACCCTTTGCCTTACTAATAGTTTTAATATTCTTAGTGCATTTGTTTTATGGATCATGGTAGTTTTAAAACATAAACTAAAGTACAAAGAGCAAATTTACTATAGTCTAATCAGTAGTGTAATGGCCAAGTCTAAAATGATATGCATCTTTCATGCCAGCTATTGGTAATCTGCAGAATTAAACGTTTCTCTGGAATATAGATTTGTTACCCTCTCATTTGCCTGCTGTGGAAGCTCATACAGAGATGTTAAGTGTGGGGCCACACAACTACTGAGTAGGAAGGTAATTAGGACTCCTGACTCCTTTTTAGACATTCAATCTCTTCTACACTGACTCCTCTCTCTTCTTGGCTACCTTATACTACATTTCTTTTCTTTCTATAAATGCTTTTTTTCTTTATTATAAAATATGTATTATAAAACGATACGTAGTCTAGAGGCAGCATGGAATAGTGGTCAATCCTTGATTGTGGAACCAGCTTACTGAGTTTAAATTCTGGCTGTGCCCCTGTGACCTTCAGCAAGTTATTTTATGTCTTTGTGCATCAAACTTCTAGATTTGTTGTGGGAGTTAAATGGATTCATGTAAAGCTCTTAAAAATGGTGCCTGGCACTCAATAAATGTCATTATTGCTATTATTATTGTCAAAATACAGAAATAAGTATTACGATGAAAGAAATAAATACCTGCACATAATTCTACCTCTAATCTCACTGATAATCCTAACTAGAGACATTACTGTGGTTAACGTTTCAGAGAATTGTTTTTGATAGTTAAAAAACAAAGAAAATTGGGATATTGTATACAGAATTTTATTTGTCTGTTTTCCACTTGTCTTTATATTTTGAACTTTTCTCCATGCTATTGAATATTCAGTATTTTTCTTTTTTTGTGTGTGTAGATTCTAACACAGAGCTAACATATTAGGTTCCCAACAAGTACTGATAGACCGCAAAGCCAACTCTTCCTTCTGGACCCTTTGGGGTTGGGAATTGTGTAAAGAGAGGTCCTCCCATCATGAATGTCAGAAGACCCCCTACAACTAAGACAGAACCTTTGTCTGTACAATAAAAATGTTCTGGAGACGGCACTGGAAAAGTGTGGATTGTAACAGAATGAGGGAGTGCTCATGTAACAACATGATGGAGAAGTCTAGGGGATGCATGGATGAGAACAAAATGGAAATAATGGGGTTGACTCAGTGGGGCCACCCAGCCTGGAAATGTGGGTCTCCTCACCCACAGAACAGAGGCCAAATGGAATGTGGGTCTGATGTTTTGATTTTTCCTGGGAACCTCACAGATTAGGTGATTTTTCCTGGGAAGCCAGTGGGAGGGCTTCTGTGTCAGATACCTCCTGGAAGCTTGGGCTGCTTTGGTCTCTCCAGTCTCTTCTGGGGAGATCTGATCTGATTGGGCTCCTCCACAGTGCATGCTGATCACCGCTTAGCTTCACAGAGGACGTGTGTGACCAGAAGCTGCCGTTTTAGCGATATTTTCAGGGTTTTAAAATTAAACCTTGCCTTGGTTTTTTTTTTGGAAGAAATACAACCAGAATGCTCCTTAGAAGCAAGGATGGCGAGACTGCATCTTACATACTTTCGACGTGTTGTCAGGAGGGATCAGTCCCTGGAGAAGGACATCATGCTTGGTAAAGTACAGGGTCAGCGGAAAAGAGGAAGACCCTCAATAAGGTGGACTGACGCAGTGGCTTCAACAATGGGCTGAAGCATAGCAATGATTGTAAGGATGGTGAAGGACCGGGCAGTGTTTCGTTCTGTTGTGCATAGGGTCACTATGAGTCGGAACTGACTCAACGGCATCTGACAACAACAACAACAAAATTAAGCCTAGAGCAGCCCCAGTGAAGAAACATGCCTCTTGAGAGCACTTCTTGTAACCTTGGGACAAATTTGTGTTAGTGGCTTTGTATCCTGTCATATTACACATGCAGGAGAATTACTGTCTCCCCAGGAACCAGAGCAGCTCTGAGGAGTGTGGGCTGGGCGGTTGCCTTTGGATTGAGAGACTTGGTGAAGAAAGGTACTTCTGTCTTGCCTGAACGTAGACTTTTTAAGAATCACCCTCTCTGTCTAGCACACCATGTCACCACTCTTTTTTTAGTCTTTTTATCGTCAGAACAAAACAAAACAAAGATTCACCAAAACTCTAAAACAATTGAATTGGTTAATGCCTATGAAAAACAGGATGCAAAAATTTTAATGGTTAGTATTTCACAGTGCTAAGTAAGTGGACTCTTAGCTTAAATCTGTTTCATTGTTGGAATATTCAGTGACAGTTGCAAATCGGTGACTTAAACCTTTTTGTTCAATGCTGGAATGTTTAGTCAAAGTTGCTATCTTGGTCATCTAGTACTGCTATAACAGAAATACCACAAGTGTGTGGCTTTAACAAAGAGAAGATTATTATCTCACAGTCCAGTAGGCTACAAGTCCGAATTCAGGGTGCCGGCTCCTGGGGAAGGCTTTCTTTGTCTGTCAGCTCTGGAGGAAGGTCCTTGTGATGTATGAGTCTTCCCTTGGTCTGGGAGCATCTCAGCACAGGAACCTCAGGTCCAAAGGACGCACTCTGCTCCTGGCACTGCTTTCTTGGTGGTATGAGGTCCCCATGTCTCTCTGCTCGATTCATTCTTTTATATCTCAAAAGAGATTGGCTTAAGACACTATCTAATCTTGCAGATCTCATCAGTATAACTGCCACTAATCCATCTCATTACATCATAGTGATAGAATTTACAACACATAGGGAAGTCACATCAGATGACAAAATGGTAGACAATCATACAATACTGAGAATCATGACCTACCCAAGTTGACAGATATTTTTGGGGAACACAGTTCAATCCATGACAGTTGCCCATCAGTACAGAAACTAATTCAAATTTCAAATACAGAATATTACACCCTAATCATATTAAATCATGAAGATTTAAAAAATAAACTTCTTAAGCTTTTCTGAACTTTCAGTTTAGACAAATACCCCTCAGACATAATCAACAGCGCCAATTCTTGAGCTACTACAGAACACAGTGAGGTACTGATTTTTCCATCTTTTATAGTGCCTTGCAGGGCAGAAAGGTATGGCAGTCTGCCTCCTGTAAAGATTTATACAGCCTTGGAAACCCTATGGGACACTTCTGCTCTGTCATTTAGGGTTGCTATGAGTCAGAACCTACTCGAGGGTAATGGGTTTGGTTTTGGGTTTTATGGTGCCTCAAATTCAGTGGTACATAAAAAATTCCACATTTCACTTTCTGCTTCCCTGACCTACATTTCTTGTTTTTCAGTACTCCTTCAAATTCCTTCAGGCTCATCCCCTTCAGGAAGTCTGCCCTGAGCACTTCCGATGACCCAGGTATCCTCCTCTGGGTGCTCACCATTCCCATGCAAATATCTAGCCTAAGGCTTTGTACATTATGTTTATCTGTTTCAGTATTTACCTTGCCTCAATAGATGATGATTTAGTCACATCTCCATTGTTCCTGGGAAGGACCTTGTACAGTCAGGGAAATGTTAGGCATGGGCTTAAAAATAACGTTTGATGAGCTGAACATTTCATCTTGACGTTGGAGGAGGGCCTCATAGCGCAGTAAGAGGGTAGCAACCTCACATTGCTTAGGGTGGAAGTACGGGTGAGGAAATAGGGGAGAAAATGCTCTGTTTTTCATCCTCCTACTTTCTAGCAACATCTGTGCAGTGAGGATTGCCTGTGACACGTACAACTCCAGATCCCCAAGCAGCGCCATCTGTTATGTGCAAGGCACAGACTCTGAGGTCAGACAGACCTGGGCTTGAAATCAAACTGAAACATATTGCCTGTATGACTTTGGACAAATTACCATGTCCTTCTGAATTTTAATTTTCTTCATCTGAAAAATGAGGATAATAGCAGGCACCTTGTGGGGGCCGTTGCAAGTATTAAAGATATTATGTATGACTGATGGGCATAAAATAATAATGGCTATTTTTCTAAGTTAAGAATGATTTTGCCTGCCAAGTAACGACAACAACAACAAAAAACTACTCTAACCCAGCAAATAAAAGTTTATTTCTCTTGCAGAAGAAGAGTTCTAGATGGAAATAAACAGTTGGTAGCTTTGTTTCAGCTGCCATCAGAGACATAGTTTATTGCTATCTTTTCTGTTCTGCCATCCTTACTTGTGCCCTCATATTTATTGCTGCACGGTCTTTAGATGGATACTCTACCTTCAGACAAGTTCCACACAGGACGAAAGGGAAAGGAGCTATGCTGGCTGGATCTGTCTCCTTTTATCAGAAAAGCAAAAGTTGTTGGAAACACTTCACTTTGGTTTAATTGGCCAGAACTATGTCTCATGGCCACCCCCAGTTGGAATTAGGCTTTCCAGCCTCTATAACAGAAGAAAGCAAAAAAGGAAGAAGAGCATTAGTAAAGGATATTGAGTAAGCCAGCCTTTGATGTCTGCCATACTATCACTTATTAATAAGGTGATCATACATCCCAATTTGTCAGGGACAGCCCTGGTTTATACCTGTTGTCCCAGAGTAATTATTAATGTACTACTTTCTGCTCTCAAAAATGTCCCTGTTTGAATGATAAATTCTATGTTCACCCTACTTACTGAGCACTTACTGTTGTAGGCTTGCATTAAATGTTGTTGTTAGGTGCTATCGAGTCGGTTCTAACCCATAGGGACCCTGTGTACAACAGAACCAAACACTCCCCTGTCCTGCACCGTCCTCACAGTTGCTGTTATGCTTGAGCCCATTGTTGCAGCCACTGTATCAATCCATAATGGATGTTTGCCCCTGTTTCTTCTCATTTTAAGTTATGCCACATCAGCAAATGAAGGTCCCAAAAGCTTGACTCCATTCACGTCATTAAGGTTGACTCTACTTTGAGAAGATAGCTCTTCCCTAGCTGTAGTTTGAGTGCCTTCCAACCTGAGGGGCTCATCTTCCAGCACTATATCAGACAATATTCTGCTGCTTTTCATAGGGTTTTCACTGGCTAAGTTTTTTGAAGTAGACCGCCGGGTCCTTCTTTCTACTCTGTCTTAGTCTGGAAGCTCCTCTGAAGCCTGTCCACTATGAGTGACCCTGCTGGTATTTGAAATACTGGTGGCATAACTTCCAGCATCACAGCAACATGCAAGGCACCACAGTACAACAAACTGACAGACACGTGGGGTATGTTAAATAGTAGTTATTAATAAAGCAGATAGAAAAAAATAAGATAAATAAAAAGCCGGGTTTACATGTGGTGAATGCCTAATGTGTGGTACAGGCAGTAAGTTCCACTGGGTTTACAGGGGAGGTTAATGACTGTAAAATTGACAAATAAGTTGGGGTAACCTAGTCTGGATGGAGGTAAAGTGTGAGGAGGGTGTAACTCCAAGGCATCAGGAATAAATAGATTGGGAAAGGTTTGGAAAATGGAAAAGCATATGGTTTATATGCCAGGGCTTTTCTTTGAAAAGGCTAACAACAAATATGTTTTAATGCTGCTTTTGTTTGAAGTGATTAACACTTTGCGATATAGTACATGTTGAGATATGATTTAGCCTCAAGAGAATTTTTAAGGACTCATGGCACAAAATAAAGCAGCCACTTGTATTTATAAAACTGCATATACTTTTTGTCACCACAAAGCTGACTATAAAAATTTCATGTGAGAAGAAAAATATGCTTTTAAAGTACATATTTATTCTCTTGTTAGTTAAGTATGTAGTACAGTGTGACCTTGAGATATTTAGTAATAAAGTCCTCCTTGATTGAGAAAGGGAGCCCTGGTGGTGAAGTGGTTAAGAGCTTAGCTGCTAACCGAAAGGAGAGCAGCTCGAATCCACCACTCCTTGGAAACCCTATGGGGCAGTTCTACTGTGTCCTGTAGGGTCTCTATGAGTCAGAACCTACTCAATGGCAACAGGTTTGGTTTGGTGTTATCGAGAGAAAATACACCTTACAAATTTTCTTTTTTAAAAGGTTAATTTTGGTAAAAATATACACAGCAGAACATGTACCTATTAAATAATTTCTACATGTACAATTCAGTAACATTGGTTACATTCTTCATATTGCGTCAACGTTCTTACTATCTCTACCCATATTGTTTCACCACCATTGACTTATACTCACTACTCCCTAAATTTCTCACTTGTATTTTGGAGGTGCTGTTGTCAATTTGATCTCATATAGGTAATTCATTAAAAGAATGCAATGCTGATCGGCCATCTAAGATGCATCAATTGGTCCCAACCCACTTGGAGCAAAGGAAAACGAAGAACACCAAAGACAATCAAGGCAAATATTAGCCCAAGAGAGAAAAGGGCCATATAAACCAAAGACTCCATCAGCCCGAGACCAGAAGACCTAGATGGTGCCCGGCTACCACTAATGACTGCTTTGACAGGGAACACAACAGAGTCCCTAATGGAGGAGGAGAAAATTGTGGAACAGAACTCAAATTCACGTAGAAAGGCCAGACTTAAAGCCATGGCCTCCAGATGCTCTATTAACCCAGAACTAAAACCATTCCTGAAGTGTAAAGATTAGACTGGACTATAAAACATAAAATAATACTCATGAGGAATGTGCTTCTTAGTTCAAACAGATACACGAGAGCAAATGGGCAGCTCCTGTCCAGAGGCAGGATGAGAAGGCAGGCAGGGACAGGAGCTGGTTGGATGGACACAGGAAACCCGGGCTGGAAAGGGGAAGTGTACTGTCATATTGTACGGATTGCAACTACTATTATATAACAGCACGTGCATAAATTTTTGTATGAAAAATTAGCTTGAGCTGTAAACTTTCACCTAAAGCACAATTTAAAAAAAAAGCAAAATACGATGCTCATGGCGAACATTCTTAACTAATTTAGCTAAACTCTTGTTTAGTTTAAAAATGACTTCAGGGAATAATTTTGGTTCATGGTTTGAAGGTTTTTCTCAGAGCAATAGATTCGGGGGTTCCTCTAGTCTCAGTAGGTCCAATAAGTCTGGATTCTGTAAGAATTTGAAATTCTGTTCCACATTTTTACCCTTTTGATCAGGATTCAACTACTGATTCTTGCTTGATCAAAATCTTCAGTAATGGTAGCCAGGCATTATCCAGTTCTTCTGGTCTCATGGCAAGGGAGGCAGTAGTTCATAAAGGCAGTTAGACCTGCAGTCCAGTTCCTTCTCCAATTCCTGAATCTCCTTCTTCCTGTACTCCAGGCAAATAGAGTCCAATTATTGTATCTTGAATGGCTGCTTGAAAGCTTTCAAGACCCCAGGAACCACTCAATGAACTAGGGATTGGAACAGTAACTCTAAAAACAGTATTAGGCCAATTGACTGGACGTTCTCACTAAGCTATGACCCCGTACCTTTGAACCAACAGAACTAATCCCATGAGGTGTTTGGATGTACTTAAGTAGTATCAGCAACTTTGACCTCTTTTTTTTTTGGCTGTTGTTGATGTAAAATTATGTATAAAGAAAACCAACCCATTGCCATCAAGTCGATTCCAACTCATAGCAACCCTATAGGACAGAGTAGAACTGCCTTATAGTGTTCCCAAGGAGCGGTTGGTAGATTCGAACTGCTGACCTTTTGGTTAGCAGCCTAAGCTCTTAACCACTGCACCACCAGGGCTCCAAAATTATGTATATAACACAATATTTGCCATTTTGCCCTTTTCTGGTGTACCACTTAGTGATGTCATTTACACTCATCAAGTTGTGCAGCTATTACCCTTGATTGATGCCAATTTTCTCATCATCATAAACATAAATCTACTACTTCCCAGAGAATGATTCCCTCTCTCCCTCCTTCCTCCCACCCCAGGTAACCACTAATAGCTATTGGTCTCTATATATTTACTTATTCTTGTCTTTTCATATAAGTGAGGTCATACAGTATTTGCCCTTTTGTGATAAACTTATTTCACTCAGTATAATGTCTCCGAGGTCCATCCAGGTAGCATGTATCAGGACTTCATTTATCTTCATGGCGGAATAATATTTCATTGGATGCATACACCACGTTTTGTTTATCCATTCATCTGTTGATGGGCACTTAGGTTGTTTCTACCTTTTGGCTATTGTGAATAGTGCTGCAATGAACATAGGTGTTTGTTTTTTCCTCACCTATGGAAAGATAACTCTCTGAAATATACTGAGAAGAGGCATTGCTAAGTCAAAGATATGTGCAGTTGTCAACTTCACTAGATATTGTTAAAGTGTTCTACAAAAAGGATTTAATAAGTTTGCCTCAGTGCCAACAATGTATATGTAAACATTAGTTGCCATCTAGTTGAATCCAACTCATGGTGACCTAGTGTGTGTCAGAGTAGAACTGTGCTCCATAGAGTTTTTAATAGCTGATTTTTAGAAGTAAATCTCCAGGCCCTTCTTCCGAGGTGCCTCTGGACAAACTTGAAACTCCAACCTTTGGGATAGTAGCTGAGTGCTTTAACTGTTTGCACCACCCAGGGGCTCCAATGTCTGTATAAGACTTACCTATTTTCCCTCATTCTTGATGCTACAGAATTTGTCAGACTTTTAATTTTTGCCATGACAGGTGTGAAATGTCATGTCTTTGAAGTTCTTATTCACATGATTACCAATGAAGATAATTATTTTTATGTTTTTTTGGCCATTCATTTTTCTTGTCCTGTGACTTTCTTTGCCCTTTTCTAATGGTATGTTTTTCTCTGTAGTAGACACTAATCCCTCTTAGATTATATGAGTTGCATATAATTCCATCAGACTGGGGCTTACCTTTTAATGTAATTTAAGGTATCTTTTAATAAACAGAAGATATAATTGAGTGTAGTTAAATTCATCAACTATTTTCTTCATGGTTTGCAGTATTTGTGAATATTGAAAGATATTATCCTATATTTTCTCCTAAGTACTTAAGTTTTTGCTTTTGACACTTCCATGTATTTAATAGATCTAAAATTAACTTTTGTGTGTGGTGAGAGGTAGTGATATGGATAGTCAATTGTCTCATTACTGTTACCGAACCCTAGAAGGTGAGTTCTGCCCGGCACGTTCAGACCTGCCAATAATCTGTACACTGGCCTTTGAGAAAGAGAAAGTAATTTTATTGCAATGAGCAGAGCAAGGAGCCAGGAGGAGGTTCCTCAGATCTGGCTTCCTGAACTATGGGAAAGAAGGGCTTATATGTGATTTGGGCAGCAAAATGGTGGCCACACAGTCATACTAGGGAGAGACTATTCTAGAAGACAGTCAGGAAACAGGAGGTGATGTGATACTTGTTGGACCTCTCATTTTGGAATAGGGTCCAGGTGATGATTTTTCTTCTGATTCATTCCTCCTGTTGCTGTGTCTGCTGTTGAGGTCAATTAGTGGGTACAATGGCCCTTCTGCACATGTGGGGCATCTGGCTTGGGCTAGTTTAAGGACTACTGGAAATTTACTGGCATTCATAGGGTCAGGTTACATTACCACTTATTGATTACTCCTTTTCTTTCCTGTGATTTGTAATGACCTTTCTAATATATACCAAATTCCAGTGCATGTATAGAACCCTTTCAGAGTTCTTTATTCTATTTCATTGGTCTATTTGACTATAACCTGTGAATTACAACTTTGTATATAACCTTGACATTTGCTATGATGAGTCTTGACCCTACTAAGTCTTCTTAGCTGTTCTTTATAATTCCATATGAATTTTGGGAATTTATGAATTTCACACACAAAAACAAAAACCACAGTTGAGATTTCGATTGGAATTCATTCAGTTTATAGATTGATTTGGGGGAGATTTTACGTCTTTATGTTATTGAATATTACCTTGTTAAACATGGTATATTTTCCATTTATTAGATCTTCTTTTATGTTCTTCAATAAACTTTCATAGCACTATTTTTGTCTCTTTTATTAGATTTATTCTTATTTACCTTAGATTGTATCGCTCCTCATGTAGAATAGATGGGAAATTTTTATTATTATATTTTCTTATTATTACCAGACTATTATTGGTGAATATATATGTTGAATTTCCATATTGATCTTGTCTCTAGCAGTTCTAATAGTTTGTGAGTAGTCTCTAGGGTTTTCTGTGTTTGAAATCTTTGTCTGCAAGTAAGAGCAATTTTATTTCTTCCTTTCCAATATTATTTAAGGCTTTCTTGCGTTGGCTAGAGGCTCCAGTAAATGTTGAACAGAAGCAATGTTTGCAGGCATCCTTGTCTTCTTCCTGACTTTATTGCGAATGCCTGTGATATTTCACCATTAAAAATGATGTTCGTTATAGGTTTTTGGTAGATAATATTATCTAGGTTAAGCAAGTTCCCCTAGCTTGTTAACATTTTTTTTGTCATGAATGAGCATACAATTTTATCAAATGCTTTTTCTGTTTCTGCAGAGGTGCCCTTTTGTTTTTCTCCTCTAATTAATTATGTGTTGAACTAAATTCACACATTTTCTATTGTTAAGCAGACTTATATTTTTAGAATAAATTCTGCTTGATCACATTTTCTTTTATTTTTTATTGTTGTAAAATATGATAATACAACATTTGATCACATTTAAAATCTGTTAGATTTGATTTAGTAATATTGCATTTTACATTTTTGATATCTCTGTTAGAGAGTGAAATTGCCTTATAATTTCACTTTTTTGTACTATCTGCTAAACTTTCAATAGACCTTCTATTTCAAGGTGGCCTAAGTTGTGATTCTAGTCTAGGTGAAGCTTGTTTCTTCTATGGTATGTATCCAGAATATTTTTATGTTTTTGTTTATTTATAACTGCTATTGAAGCATTTGAATTCGCTTAGCAATAATGATAATAATCATGAGCCATTTTGGTCTTTAGCTGTATACAAAAACCCATTGCTGTCGAGTCGATTCCAACTCATAGCGACTGTATAGGACAGATTAGAACTGCCCCATGGGGTTTCCAAGGAGCAGCTGGTAGATTCGAACTGCCGACCTTCTGGTTAGCAGCCATAGCTCTTATCTGTTGTGCCACCAGGGCTCCTTAGTTGTATAGGTTGTCATATAATTGTTATTGTTTTGTGCCATTGAGTGGATTCCTACTCATAGCAACCCTTTATGAAAGGGTAGTGCTTTGCCGTTTGGTTTCCTAAGCTGTAATCTTTATGAAGCAGCTGATGGGTTTGAACCATAGACCCTTCAATTAGTAGCTGAGTGCTTAACCATTGTACCACCAGGACATATGATAACATGGGATTTTTCTCGAAGTTTATTAAGGCAATTTGGATACTTGCAATGGGGATAATAAATCTATTACAAAGTTGGAAATAAAGGATTATTTAATTTGTGTTTTTACTGTTGTTGATATTCTTCAGGCCCAATGGTGTATTAAAAAACAAAGCATTTTAAAGAATCTTCCTTCCTGATTTTCCTGCCTGACCTTGCTACTATCCTATCGTTGATTCATGCCATGCCCAAACTGAAGCTGGATTTCATGGTGGTGGCCTGTTCATTAGAGCATTACATGTCACTGTATACCAAACGGAGGCAAAGAGTGCAGTCAGGTATGCCTGGATTCTCTACTGGCCCTGCTGCTCACTAGCCCTCTGAGTACGGGCAAATCGCGCAACCTCTCCAACCTTTAGTTATCTGGGCAGTGGGAATTTTAATATCTATCTTACAGGGTTTGTTATAATGATTAAATAAATAACTGAGTACTTAGCTCAGTGTCTGCCATCTAGTAAGTGATTAATAAAAGTAGCTTTTAGTTTACTTTCACTGTTAACACTGAATAAAATACTAACAATACTAAGCTAATGCCAACTGGAAAAATGGCTATTTTCAAATGTCTTTCAATAGGTGTTGTTATTTACATTCCAGCGCCTTTCCTGTACCATGTTTTCATTAATTTTTTTTTTACACGTTATCTATTTGGTGCTTACCATATCCTAGGTTACACTAGATGCTGGGGTATATTGAGTTTATGGAGATGAATAAGCTGTGAAAGGTCAGTCTAGAGAGGTCAAACATAATTAGAATATGAACTAATAAATGCCGTCATCGAGGTATGAACAGAGTTTAGTTGGAGTACTCAGGATCAAGCAAGTAACATCCTCTGGGGGAGTGGAGGAACGAAAACACCGAGGTGACATTTCAGTAGGGTCTTGAAGACCAAATAAGGAAAGATGCAAATGTCCAGTTAGGGCAGACTGGCTGTGTAAATCTACCTAAGCGTGAAAGGGCGTTCTGTGATGGAGAGGGTAAAACTTTGGGAATATGTGGCGTAACTGATTTAGTTCTGAGAACTGTCCTTCAGGTCTGCATATTTTATACTAAGTCTTTGAGTTTGGGAGGAAAGAGATGCCTTCAATCCTGGTAAACACTGACCTTCGCCTGCCTCTAGTGTCCTGGAGGTGGGTTTTAATTCACTGCTAATTAGTGTTGGTTTGGGCTCCCCTGGGGCAGTGTCAACATAAAGGAGGCAAGGGGTGGAGAGAAGGGCAAAGGCAAGTGCATGGGTGCGGGTATTTGCAGAAGTGTTTGAAGAAATTGAGACTGTCTTGAAAATAGAGTAATTTTTTTTTCTCATGCGGTAAAATAAAGCAAATTCTGCTGGAGGCTACTAATATATCACACCCTAAAAATGAAGATGGAAAAAAAACGGAGCCTTTTTTACTCTTAGCGTGACCATTTTAGCCTCGGCATCCTTCCGAAGGGAAGCCATAATTGGGTTGTTTTTATTGTCTGTGGGCTGGAGCAAATGCCATCCATTAGTAAACATTCTGATGCTTCCAACTCAAATAGCCTTCTTAGGAACGTCCCCCCGCATTTGAGGTGTGCTTCACTGGGAACCTTAGAATGTTGTACAAAAGCAATGGGGCATCTCCTCAAACCACAATGTTTCAAAAATTTTCCAGCCTGAGGTGCTCTGGTTAGGAGCACTCTTAACAAGCCTGCTCTTGTTTGAGAGAGAACACTTGGGAGAGTTTTGTTTATTTGTTCTTTAAAATTTTTGCCTTTTCTTCTTCATCTTAGAACTTAGAAACAGTTGTTTGCAGTGTATTTTTTTTTTCTTCCAGCCAGAAAAGGGTGTTTATGAGGGAAATATCTATTTCTGTATCTGCTGGGATCCACACTACTTTTAAAATATCTATATAACTCAAGTCAATTTGACCAGCATGCTCCTCCTGGGTTCTGGCTTCCCAGAGTCCTGAAATTAATAAGATCAAGTGCCTTCTCCTTAGAAACAAACCAGATATGATTTGAAAATATTGGAGAAAAATAAAGTGTGATCGGAAATACTTCAGGAGGAGCTGAATTCTGCTTGGGGTATCAGGAAGAGAAGGGAATTTAAAGTGGATTTGGGCCGTAGGTAGGATTTCAACTATTAGATGGTTGAGATAAGAAAAGGAATGAAATTAAATTAAATCTCTTACAAAACAAATATTTAAATAAAATTTGTGCTGATCAACAGAATAAACCCATTTTAATTCATTTATTCATTCATCTATTCCATAAATATTTGTTGAGTACATATGATGTGCTGGGCACTGTGTTAGCGTTCGAGATACAGAGATTACTGACACCATCCCTTCCCTTAGTACCCTCACATCTAGAGGGACAGAGACGTGCAAACAACTACACCACAGAGGGACAACTGTCAACAAAGTAGTGTACAGAATACTCTGGGAGCACTTCAGACAGAATTCTTCTTAAAGAAGTCACAGAAGTCATCACAGAGGGATGGAATTTTTAAGGTTCAGTGGGGAACAGGCTGAGGAGAACAGTCTACACAAAGGAAATTCTGTGTATAAAAGCAAGAAACAACATGGGTGTTTATGGGACCTCAAGAATTTCAATATGTCTCAAATATATGTTCTATGGAGAGAGGCAAGAGGGAGCAGGAGAGATGGGAAGGCAGGTTTGAATGAAAATCAAGAACCAGATCTTGAAAAGCTTTCTGGACCAGGCAAAGGAAATTGAATTTTATCTTACAGGCAATGGAGTTGCTGAAGGATTTAAAAAAAAAAAAAAAAAAATGTATTGTGGTAAAATATATGTTACCTGATTAGGGTCTGTGGAGTATTGGGGTCACAATATATATATGAACTGTTGCCATCGAGTCGATTCCAACTCATAGCAACCCTAAAGGACAGAACAGAACTGCCCCATAGGGTTTCCAAGAAGCGGCTTGTGGATTCTAATGCCAGCCTTTTTGGTTAGCAGCCTGAGCTCTTAACCACTGCACCACCAGGGCTCCTAAAATATAAAACACAAAATTTACCATTTTAATCATGTTTAAGTGTACAATTCAGTGGCATTAATTACATTCACCATGTTGTGCTACCATCCCCATTCACCATTTCCAAAAGTTTTGTATTACACCCAAACAGAAACTCAGTACCCCTTCCTCAATAACTCCCATGCTCACTTCCCACCAGCCCCTGGTAACCACTAATACGTTTTTGCCTCTGTGCATTGCCTATTCTAGATATTGCATATAAGTGGAATCATACAATATGTGTTCTTTTATGTCTGACACATTTCATTCAACATAATGTTTTCAAGGTTTATCCATGTTGTAACATGTATCAGAATTTCATTTCTCCTTTTGGCTGAATAACATTTCATTGGATGTATAAACCAAAACCAAACCTGCTGCCGTTGAGTTGATTCCAACTCGTAGCCATCCCATAGTTCAGAGTAGAACTGCCCCACAGTGTTTCCAAGGCTGTAATCTTTATGGAGGCAGACTGCCACATCTTTATCCCACATAGCTGCTGGTGAGTTCGAACTGACTTTTCGATTAGGAGTGGAGCCCTTACCAACTGGGCCACCAGGGCTCCTTTTTGGATGTAAATTCCACATGATGTTTATCCACTCATTTGTTGATGGATACTTGGGTTGCTTGTGCCTTTTGGCTGTTGTAAATAATGCTGCAGTGAACGTGGATGTATATTTATCTGTTTGAGTCCCTGCTTTCAAGTCTCTTAGGTATGTACCGGAGCCCTGGTGGCACAGTGGTTAACAGCTCAGCTGCTAACCAAAAGATTGGGAGTTCAAATCCACCAGCTGCTCCTTGGAAACCCTATGGGGCCGCTCTAGTCTGTCCTGTAGGGTCACTAAGTCAGAGCTAAGTCGGCAGCACCTAACAACGACAGGTACATACCTAGGAGTGGAATTGCTGGGTCATTTATATATATATATATATATATATACACACTTTTTTTTTTTTGTGGTAATTCTATGGAGCCCTGGTGGCTGTGTTTAACTTTTTGAGGAACTGCCAAACTGTTGAAGAATTTGAAGCAGGGCAGTGATATGATAAAAATCTGCATTTTAGAAAGATCCTACAGGTGGTTTCCTGGAGAATAAAATTGAGCTGGGCCAGACTGGAGGTAGCGTGCCCTGTTAGAAGGCTATTTCATCCAACTAGGCACTTAAAGGCCATCAGTGCTCATCATCGTCCACATGGAATTCAAAATTCAAGCACAGCTATCCATAAAATAAGTCTAATAAAACCCAAGTTCTGGTCCTTATTTAGATGCACTAAAAAGTTCAAATATCAAAAATATTTTAAGATTGTTATTTCCTCCTCTTTTTCATGCCCCTGACCTGCTGGTGCCCTAGGCATGTACATCTCTACCTATTGTGGAATCCAGTCCTGCCCAGTGGTGAACAGTGGCCGGGATGGATGGGTAAAGAATTGAGGTGGTATTGAAGTGGGAGGATCAACAGGATTGGGTGAGGGGCCAAGAGAGGCCTGGGATGGCACCTAGATTTCTTGGCTGGCAGGGTCATGGTCCCCACTGCTTTTGGATTTCTACTACTCATCATTCTTGACATTTGGCAGAGCCACCCTCCCTAGGCAGGCATGCCTCCAACATCTGTTCCTGATATAAAGGCCCTTCATCCTTTGCATTTCATATTGGCTCCCGTGGGTATTTTAAGATGCCCTCATCTGAGGGCCCAGAATAAATCCTTTCCCAGACTTTATGTGTGTGCTATAATCTTTTTTTTTTTAACTGTGTAAATATATATGTAGCAAAACATTTGATATTTCAACAGTCTTCACAAGTATAATTCAGTAGCATAATTATGTTCATCATGTTCAACCATCACCGTTATCCATTTCCAAATTATACCATCGCCCTGAACAGAAGCTCAGTGTCCCCTAAGCACTGAGCCCTCCTTTCCCCCTGCCACCCGACCCTGGTAACCACTAATAAACTTTGGTCTCTATACATTTGCCTATTTTAGCTATTTCATACAAGTGAGATGATACAACATTTGTCCTTTAGTGTCTGACTTGTTTCACTCAGCATAATATTTTCAAGATTCGTTCATGTTGTAGCATGTATCAGGACTTCGTTTCTCTTTATGGCCGAGTGATATTCCATTGTATGTACATACCCACATTTTGCTTATCCTTTCATCTACTGATGGGCACTTAGTCTGTTTCCACTTTTTGTTATTGTGAATAGTGCTGCAACGAACATCAATTTACAAGTATCTGTTTGCGTTCAGCTTTCAATTCTTCTGGGTATGTACAGTGAAACCTGTGAGAGCTGGAACTCAGTGGGACTGCCTTGTTTTCTCGGGTCTCACAAGTTTCTCACCTTTGACAGGGTGCAGTCTTACCACTTTAAGTGGAAAATATTTGCGTTTTCCTTCTCTGACAGGCTTCCGCCTTACACAAGTTCTGGATTTCGCAGGTTTTACTGTACCTAGGAGTGGAATTGCTAGATCGTATAGTAATTCTATGTTTGCATCCCTACACTTTAAAATCCTCAGGACCGGATTCAGCATCTGACACAGCCAGTTTCAACACAGCCCTACCATGAGGCTCCTGACATAACCTTGGCTCAGGATGGGAGGGCTCAGCAGGGTCCTCTTTTCCTTTCTTCCATCACTTGTCCTCCCCTTTTTAGTGGCTCTTCCTGCAAAGGAGACCTGATTCCCTTACTCACTCTGGCACAGTGACCCTGGCTCAGTGACAAAAGGAGTGGACGCACTTTTATTCCAAGAGGTCTTTAGCCCACAAATTCAAGCAGAATTAACCCACTTCAACCCTCAGTTCTACCCATCTGGGAATAAGGATCCAGGCATCGAGGACTCAGTTGGGGAAAGAATACTCACCACCATCTTGGACCTAGTGCTTATTACACTGTTTTCTTCAGGATTCCTGAAGCCATGACTTAAAGAAAAACTAATTTAGAGTGCATGCCAGGTATATACTCAGTTATATCTTTCACTCTTTCCTCCATGTTCTTACAGGCCCAGTGTAGGGTATGTGTGCCCAGTAATTGACATTTCCTGCTATTCATCCTGAGTATTTGAGTATCCACCTCCACCTAGGGATAACTTCTGTAGTAAATTGGTAATTATGCAGCCGTTTCAACCAGTTGACTTCTATGGTACCCAATTTCATCTCTTTCTATGTCATCTTATTTCTGAATGCAAAACTCTAGAAAATCAAGATTTGGAGAGCTGGACTAGACTATTCGAGGCAAATGGGCCAGTTTAAGGCATCAGGGATGAATCACTTTTACATACAGAGTCTTTATACACAGGCCACATTCCCAGTGGTGAACCTAAATGTATCTTTATAGCTTTTAAAATCTCTGTGGTTATTGTAAACAATCAGAACAGAAATGTAAAGATAAAATGTGAAAAGACTTCTTAAATTGTCCACCTCCATCTCATTTCCCTTCATCCTGTCAACAATTGGTTACTCAGCATCCAGAACTTTGCACTTTGCAAAGTTATCTTTCCGTATACGTGAATGTAAAGACCAAAACTGTTGCTGTCGAGTTGATTCTGACTCATAGCAACCCCATGTGTTAAAGAGAAAAACTGCTCCATAGAGCTTTCTTGGCTGTAATATTTATGGAATTGAATTGCCATGCCTTTCATCTGTAGCGCCACTAGGTGGGTTTGAACCGCCAACCTTTTAGGTTAGTAGACGCGCATAATCTGTTTGCACCACCCAGGGACCTATATGTGAATATATCCCCATGTAAACAAATAGTGCTCACTATCATGAAACTCTCAGAAATATGCCCATTTCATGGACCTCATACTCCCCAACACACCCCTTATCTTTATAATTCTAAATAATTCGCAAAATTCAAAGTCAGTAGTATGTTGGGAGGGGGGAGGTGTGAGCCGAGAGCCACAGCAGAAAGCTTCCTGATGCACACTTCTGAATCTTCTCATGTTGAGTTGGTGAGCTTTTTGCAGTTTTCTGCATTTAAATAATATCTAGTCTCTTGAGCTCAAGTGGCTGGGAGCTGCCCTGGGAGATGAGAGGTGCTCATTATGTACTTTTTCTTCCTTGGGGAAGTTTTTTCAGCCAGAAATACTGGGTCAGTTAGCAAGCACCAAGGAAGAGTGTGTAATTCTCAGAACTGGCTCCGAAAGCCCTCTGGCTGCCTGGTGGGCATCACTTAAACTACCTCTCCAACGCTGTGTAATCACTTCTTCAATCAGCCCCAAATCGGCTCCCGCTCTGGGGAGGAAAGCACCTCTAATTACATTTGCCTTTCTTGCCACCAGCCACGAAGGTCCCATGCAGCCGCCTGTGCCCAGCAGCTCTTGCAGTCGTAAAGTCTCCGTAAGACCCAGGAAGCCCTTCGCTGTCCTTCCAGAGTGCAGTTTGTTTTGCTGTTCCAAGCCTGGCATGCCTGTGCGATCTTTGGCTTCTAGATTCACGTTCTTCATGGATTTACATTATGATTTACTAGGCTCCCTTCAGGAGTAAAGCGGGTTTGGTTTTGACATACTTTCTATTCATGTCGCGTCCAGAATGACTGCTTATACCTCTGCATTTCCTGTTTTCCATCAAGATGAATATTTATTTGATTAAAAAAAAAAGTGTGACTTACTCTTTTGATCCTGGTACCTATAAACAGATGTAAATACCCTTTGTTACCATTTTCTTTCCTGCATAGCACTTAAAAATGTAGAGATGCTGTATTTTTATTAACTGAAATGCTTTCCTTTGAAGAACTCAGGAATGGTGTTCTGTGAGGTGAATTGGATGAATGTCTTCTAGGGAAATCAGGGAGTTTTTCTCCTGTATTTGCTCCCGGCTGGTCCTAAGCCACTCTCTTATGAATTTTGCGCTGTTGTTCATGGCAACAGAGGAGGAAGGAAGCTGCAGCAGCAGAGGTGTCAGAAGCAAAGGCCATGCAGATCAAAAGGCAGCATTTTCCCTCTGGGATGCAGGGTTGGAGTTTAAATGTGAATCTCTTGGCCTCAGTGTGTTTATACCTTTCAGTAGTGCGGTGGAAGAAAGGCATTGGGTAGAAAGATAAGGAAATATTAGCGCTTAATGAATGAAGAGTTCCAGGGTGGTGCAAATGGTTAACACCATCAACTGCTAGCTGAAACGTTGGAGGTTTAATTCTACCCAGTGGCACCTCAGAAGAAAATAGATCACCAGGCCTTTCTTCCAAAAAATCAGCCATTGAAAACCCTATGGAGCTCAGTTTTACTCTGACATACATGGGATCAGCATGAATCATAACGTGTTGGTGAATAAACGAAGATGTTTTGGAGGAAGTGAGCAAGGACAAAGTATTTTGGGAACCATGGACAGGTCATGTAACCTATCTGGGCCTTTGTCTCCTAATCCATAACGTGAGAAGATGGAAAGAGGAGCTCTGAGTATCTTCCATTTTTAGCATTCCATGATTGTGTAATTCTTTGCTGTAGCCATTTTGGACAAGGTGGGGAAAAACCAATAGTCAAGATCAAAATAAAAATATGAAAGAGGAGATCACTGTGAAGAATATAAGTTGGAGTGAAAGATGTGGAGAGAGATGTGTATAGCAGAAAGGAACATGAGTGGACTTGGGTCAGAAATTTATATTTAATCCAAAAACATGGCCAAGGTGTAGACGTGGGACAGGACTTGGGGCAGATGGCTGTGTGGTTTGTATAGTTAATGTTTCCAAGTGTAACACTTTAATTCCTTTAATTATTTTTAACTTTATTGATGTATAATTTGCATACCATACAAATCACCCATTTTAAAGTGTACAATTCAATGATTTTTAGTATATTCACAGAATGGAGCATATGCCATCACAATCTAATTTGAATATATTCATTGGCCAAAAAGAAACCCTGTTCCTCTTAGCCATCGCCTCCAATTCCCCCACAACCTCCCCTGAGCCCTGTTGTTGTTAGGTGCTGTCAAATTTGTTGTGACTCAAAGTGACCCTATGTACAACAGAATGAAACACTGCCTGGTCCTGTGCCATCCTCACAATCATTGTTGCAGCCACCATGTCAATCCATCTTGTTGAGGGTCTTCCTCTTTTTCGCTGGCCCTCTATCTTACCAAGCATGACGTCCTTTTCCAGGGACTGGTCACTCCTGATAACATGTCCAAAAGAGGTGAAACGGAGTCTCGCTGTCCTCACTTCCATGGAGCACTCTGGCTGTACTTCTTCCAAAATAGATAATTTATTCTTCTGGCAGTCCATGGTATATTCTTCACCAAGACCATAATTCAAAAACATCAATTCTTCTTCGGTCTTGCTTCTTCATAGTCCAGCTTTCAGATGCATGTGAGGTGATATAAAATATCATGGCTTGAGTCAGGTGCACCTTAGTCTTCAAAGTGACATCTTTAAAGAGGTCTTTTGCAGCAGATTTACCCAGTGCAATAACGGGTTGTTTGATTTCTTGACTGCTTGCTTCCATGGGTGTGGATCGTGGATTGTGGATCCAAGTAAAATGAAATTCTTGACAACTTCAGTCTTTTCTCCACTTATCATGATGTTGCTTATTGGTCCAGTTGTTAGGATTTTTGTTTTCTTTATGATCTTCATCAGTAAGTTTCTTCAAGTCCTCTTCACTTTCGGCAAGCAAGGTTGTATCATCTGCATATTGCAGGTTGTAAATGAATCTTCCACCAATCCTGATCCCACGTTCTTCTTCATATAGTCAAGGTTCTCTGATTATTTGCTCAGCATACAGATTGAGTAAGTATGGTGAAAGGATACAACCCTGATGCACACTTCTCCTGATTTTAAACCACGCAATATCCCCTTGTTCTGTCTGAACAACTGCCTCTTGGTCTATGTACAGGTTCCTCGTGAGGACATTAAGTGTTCTGGAATTCCCATTCTTTCCAATGTTATTCATAATTTGTTGTGATCCACACAGGTGAATGCTTTTGCATAGTCAATGAAACACAGGTAAACATTTTCTGGTATTCTCTGCTTCCAGGCAAGATCTATCTGACATTGGCAATGATATCCCTTGTTCCACGTCCTCTTCTGAGTTCGGGTTGAATTTCTGTTAGTTCCCTGTAGATGTACTGCTGCAACTGTTTTTTAATTATCTTCAGCAAAATTTTACTTGCTTGCAATATTAATGATATTGTTTGATAATTTCTGCATTCTGTTGGATCACTTTTCTTTGGAATGAGCATGTCTTAGTTATCTAGTGCTGCTATAATAGAAATACCACCAGTGGATGGCTTTAACAAAGAGAAATTTATTCTGTCAAAGTTTAGGAGGTTGGAAGTCTGAATTCAGGGTGCCAGCTCCTGGGGAAGGCTTTCTCTCTCTGTTGGTTCTTGGGGAAGGTCCTTGTCATCAGTCTTCCCCTGCTCTAGGAGCTTCTCAGTGCAGGGACCCCGGGTTCAAAGGATGCACTGTGCTCTTGGTGCTTCTTTCTTGGTGGTATGAGGTTCTCTCCCCTCTGCCCGATTCTGTCTTTTATATCTCAAAAGAGATTGACTAAAGATGCAGCCTAATCCTGTAGATTGAGTCCTGCCTCATTAACATAACTTCCTGTAATCTTGGTTCATTAACATCATAGTGGTTGGGATTTACAACACATAGGATTATCACATCAGGTCACAAAATGGTAGACAACCACACAATATGGGGAATCATGGCCTAGCCAAGTTGACATACATTTTGGGGGGACACAATTCAATCCATAATGAGACACAAATATGGATGACTCACAGACCACAGCCTTCAGTATGGATTGCATCTCAACATAAAGAAAACAAAAATCCTCACAACTGGACCAATGAGCAACATCATGATAAATAGAGAAAAGATTGAAGTTGTCAAGGATTTCATTTTACTTGGATCCACAACCAATAGCCATGGAAGCAGCAGTCAAGAAATCAAAAGACAGATTGCATTGGGTAAATTCAAAGTGTTGAAGAGCGAAGATGTCACCTTGAAGACTAAGGTGTGCCTGACCCAAGCCATGGTATTTTCAATCACATCATATGCATGTGAAAGCTGGACAATGAATAAGGAAGACCGAAGAAGAATTGATGGCTTTGAGTTGTGGTGTTGGCGAAGAATATTGAATATACCATGGACTGCCAGAAGAACGAATAAATCTGTCTTGGAAGAAGTACAACCAGAATGCTCCTTAGAAGCAAGGATGGAGAGACTGTGTCTTACATCCTTTGGACATGTTGTCAGGAGGGATCAGTCTCTGGAGAAGAACATCATGCTTGGTAAAGTACAGGGTCAGCGGAAAAGAGGAAGACCCTCAACAAGGTGGATTGACACAGTGGCTGCAACAATGGGGTCAAGCATAACAACAATTGTAAGGATGGCACAGGACTGGGCAGTGTTTCGTTCTGTTGTGCATAGGGTTGCTATGAGTCAGAACAGACTCAATGGCACCTAACAATAACAACAACACAGTTGGCCAGGAAGCTGTCTTCCAAATTTCTTGGCATGGATAAGTGAGTACCTCCAGCACTGCATCTGTTTGTTGAAACATCTCAATTGGTATTCTGCAACTTATGGAGCCTCGTTTTTTGCCAATGCCTTCAGTGCAGCTTGAACTTCTTCCTTCAGTACCATTGGTTCTTGATCGCATGATACCTCTTGAAATGGTTGAAAGTCAACCATTTCTTTTTGGTATAGTGATTCTGTGTATTCCTTCCATCTCTTTTTGATGCTTCTTGTGTTGTTCAATATTTTGCCCATAGAATGCTTCAAAAGTGTATCTCAGGGCTTGAATTTATTCTTCAGTTTCCCTGAGTCCTAGGCAACCACTAGTCTACTTTCTGTATGGATTAGTTTATTCTGGACATTTCATGTAAATGGAATTATGCAATATGTGGTCCTTTGTGACTGGCTTCTTTCACTTGGCATAATGTTTTCAAGGTATGTCAGTGTTATAGCTTGTATCAGTAGTATTCCATTTTTTTTAATTGCTGAATAATATTCCATTGCATGTATATATCACATTTTACTTATCCATTTGTCATTTGTTGGGCATTTGGATTGTTTCCACTTTTTGACTAATACGAATAATGCTGTTACGAATACTCTTGTGTGCTTTGTTTGTTTTCTGGACTTATATTTTTATTTCTCTGAGTAGATACTTAGGAGTGGAATTGCTGGGCCATATGGTAACTCTAAGGAGCCCTGGTAGAGCAATGGTTAAGTGCTCGGCTGCTAACCAGAGGGTCAGCAATTTGAACCCACCCAGCCACTCCGTGTTAGAAAAGACCTGGCAATCTGCTCCAGCAAAGATTTACGGCATAGGTAATATATAACATGAGGGAAGTCAGCAAAACATGACCAAGGCATGGGAGGACGCTGAGAATAACACAAGAACAAAGGGCAATAACGGTAATTACTATAGCAGAGACAATCCTACAACAATATTAACAAACACTAATTTATGAATGGATACATAGCTAGATAGATATAACAAGAGGTGTGGGAGGGCATAAGGGGACATACCCATCTGCAGATGTAGATCTGTTGGTGGATATTTCTACATATATAATTGTAGGTGATGCTTGTATATCAGTGTTGACAATAGAGCACATCAGAGCCACATTAAGGGCAACTTCTTAGATATAACCAAACACCTTGCAGGACAAAGTTCCTAGGATCGAAGGTGAAGGACCATAGACTTGAGGGACATCAATGTCAATTGGCACAACATAGTTGTGCCATAGTAAAGACAAAGTTCTGCATCCTACTTTGGTGAGTAGCATCTGGGATGTTAAAAGCTTGTGAGCAGCCATATAAGATATAACTATCAGTCTCTTACCATCTGGAGCAAAAGAGAATTAAGAAAACCAAAGACTCAAAGGACTAATGGACCACAACTACCACAGCCCCCACCAGACTGAGTCTAGCCTAACTAGATGGTGCCAGGCTAACACCACCGACTGCTCTGGCAGGGATCACAATAGAGGGTCCTGGACAGAGCTGGAGAGAAATGTAGAACAAAATTCAAACTCACCAAAAAAGACTAGACTTACTGGTCTGACGGAAACTGGAGAAGCCGGAGAGCATGGCCCTTGGACATCCTTTTAACTCAGTACTGAAGTCATTCCTGAGGTTCACCTTTCAGCCAAAGATTAGACAGGCCCATAAAACAAGCAGTAATAGGCGTAGCTCAACCATGTATACGAGGGTGAATAGGCACATCAGCCCAGGGGCAAGGATGAGAAGGCAGGAAGGGATGGAAAAGCTCGACGAATGGAAATGGGGAACCCAAGATCGAGAAGGGGAGAGTGTTGAACTGTCATGGGGTTGGCAACAAATGCCACAAAACAATGTGTATAAATTGTTTAATAAGAAAGTGATTTGCTCTGTTAAACCTTCATCTAAAAAAAAAAAAAACCTTCATCTGAAGCACCAATAAAAAAAAGAAAACCAAACACCCAAAGGATCAATTAGTCCAAAGGGCTAATGGACCACATGAACCACAGCCTACACGACCCTAAGACCAGAAGAACTAGATGGTACCCAGCTACTACTACTGACTACTCTGACTGGGATCACAACAGAGGGCTCCAGACAAAACAGAAGAAAAATTGCAGAACAAAAAATCAAATTCACAGAAAAGACCAGACTTTCTGGTCTGATAGAGATTGGAGGAACCTATGAGACTATGGCCTTAAGATAGCCTCCTGAACTAGAACTGAAGCTATTACCAAAGACCACCCATCAGCCAAACCATGTTGTTTTTGTTAGGTGCCATCCATTTGACTCCCACTCATAGTGACCCTATGTACAACAGAATGAAACACTGCCTGGTCCTACACCATCCTCACAATCATTGCTATGCTTGAGCCCATTGTTGCAGCCACTGTGTCAATCCCCCACGTGTTTGTTGTACTGTGGGGGCTTGCATGTTGCCGTGATTCTGGGAGCTATGCCATCTGTTGTCAAATACCAGGAGGGTAATCCATGGCAGATGGGTTTCAGCTGAGACAACTAGGAAGAAGGACCCTGCAGTCTACTTCTGAAAAGAATTAGCCAGTGAAAACCTTATGAATAGCGGCCAAACACTAGGCAGGCCCATAAAATAAACAACACCGAAGAGGAAAGTGTTCCTTAGAGCAATCTTCTATACGAGATCAAAAGGGCAGCAGTTGCCCTAAAGCGAAGATGAGAAAGCAGGAAGGGGTAGCAATTCCGGATGAAAGGAAACAGGAAAACTAGGACAGAAATGGGGGGAGGGCAGGCACTTTGTGGGGAATGGAACCAATGTCATGGAACACTTTGTGTACAAACTACTGAACGGGAAACTAATTTGCTATGTAAGCTTTTACCTAATGCACAATAAAAAAAATAAGTAAATAAAAGACTTATAGTCTAGGAAACCCTATGGAGAAGTTCTACTCTGTCCTATAGGGTCACTGCAAGTCGAAATCTATTTGAAGGCACACAACAACGATATGGTGACTTTATGATTAGCCATTTGAAGAAAGGCCAAACTGCTTTCTAAAGAGGCTGCACCATTTTACATTCCCGTCAGCAGTGTATGAGGGTTCCAGTTGCTCCACATCCTTGTCAACACTTGTTATGTCTTTTTGTTATAGCCATCCTAGTGGGTGTCAACTGGTATTTCATTGATGGCTAATGATGTTGAGCATATTTTCATGTGCTTATTATTGTTGAGTTTCAATAGATTTTTATATATTCTAAATACAAATCCATTATCAAATATATGATTTGCAAAAAATTTCTCCCATTCTGTGGGTTGCTCTTCTCACTTTCTCGATAGTTTCTTTTGAAGCACAGAAGTATGTGCTTTTGTTTTACAAACTGTTATTGTTGATAGCTGCTGTCGAGTTGGCCCCTGACTCATGGCAACCCCATGCATTACAGAATAGACTGCTGTGTAGGGTTTTCTTGGCTGTAATCTTTATGGAAGCAGTTTGCCGGGCCTTTTTTCTGTGGAGCTGCTGGGTGAGTTTGAACTGCCAATCTTTCAACTGGCAGTCAACCCCAAACTGCTAGTGTCACCTAGGCTCATGAAAGTTTTTAATTTTGATGAAATCCAATTTACCTGTTTGTTGTTGTTGTTGCTTGTGCTTTTTGCATCAAAATGAAGAAGCCACTGCCTAATACAAGGTCGTGAAGATTTACATCTATGTTTTCTTCTGCGAGTTTTATAGTTTTAGCTCTTACATTTAGGTCTTTGCACATCTCATAATTTCTGTTCATAACTGGACATTTTAGATAATATGTTGTAGCAACACTGGATACTGATCCCCCTGCATCCTGGGGTTTGTTGTTGTTGTTTGCTTGTTTATTTGTGTATTTTGTGGATGGACTAGTTGAGTGAAGTCTATTTCCTCTGCAATGTGCAGCCTCAGCTGTCACTCCTCAGAGGATGCAGCCTTAGGCAAGTGCACAGTCTCCCAGACCACCAGGGCGCTCTTTGTCACTTCTGAGATAAAGCTCTTGAATGGTTTGCCTTTATTGGTATTATACCTAGCTGCTAAAAAAAAAAAAAAATTTTTTTTTTTTTTTCTAGGTGATGGCTCTATAGTTTTCAACAACACTTTGGGGTATACATTACTCCACCGTGTGATCCAATTAAAGCCAGGCCCTTTTGCAGGGGCAGGATGTTGCCAGTCTTTGAGGCTTATTCCAACTCCAGGAAAGCTCTTAGCTATCTCTTTCCCTGGTTCTCTCCTTTAAAATTCTATTTGGACCACCATTTTACTTGTTGTTACTAGAATGATAGCACTACCAGCCACCTCTTAACTGCTAACTACCAAAATATCCATTGTTTTCAATAATCACTTAAGCGTGAAATTCCCTACATTCTGTTCCCAATAATCAGTCCCCTTAGACAGAGCTGTGCTCTCTGTTCTTATAGGCCACTTCTCCTTCTGGGCAGAATGTCTCTGACTCTGCACTGGAGCTGAGGGCGAGGACAGTGGCCTGCTTCTCCTGGAGTAACACCCCTACTCTGTGAGGGGGACACTGAGCAGGGGTGATAGCCCCTCATCTTCTCAGCTCACTCTTCCCAGCATGGATCCTCCACTCTAAAGGAGAACTTAGGTGGGGTAACTGGGGCCCAGAGTTCTTAGTCTGCTGTACCTGGGGTAGAGCATCCATCCTATGCATGGAAACTAGGCGGCTATATTGGTTTCCTAGGGCTGCTGTAGCAAAATATTACCACCCGATTGGTGATAAGAATTATAGGAACAGAAATTTATTCTCACAGTCCTGGTGGCTAGTAGTCTGAATTACAGTTGTTGGCAGGGCCATGTTCTCCGCAAGGCTCTATGAGAAGATCCTTTCTTGTTTCTCTAAGCTTCTGGTAGCCCCAGGCTTTCCTTGGCATGTAGATACATCTTCACATGGCTGTCTTTCATCTGTGTGTCTCTCTGTGTCTTTTCCCTTTTATAAGGACAGCACTCAGATGGGATTAGGATCAGCTGTACTCCAGTATGACCTCCAGTATTAATTTAACTAATAACATTTTCAAAGACTCTAAATCAAACCAAATCTGTTGCCATAAAGTCAATTCCAACCTATAGCCACCCTATAAGACAGAGTAGAATTATCCCATAGGGGTTCCTAGGCTATGGTCTTTTCAGAAGCAGACTGCCACATCTTTCTTTCATGGAGTGGCTGGTGGGTTTGAATTGCCAACCTTTAAGTTAACAACTGAGCACTTAGCCAATTTACCACTAAGGCTCCTTTCACTTGTCTGCTAATGGAAAGATTGGAGGTTGCAGTCCACCCACAGGCACCTTGGAAGAAAAGCCTGGCAATCTACTTCTGAAAAATCAAATCTTGAAAACCTGTGGAGTACAGTTCTACGCTGACACTCATGGGGCCACCATGACTCACAGTCAATTCAACAGCAAATGGTACCAGAGGTAAGGACTTCAGTGTAACTTTTTGGAGAACACAATTCAATTCATAACAGGAGGGAAAAGGAGCTCCAGACCTCATGGCTGCACCTGCTTGGAATAGAGCTTCTGCAACATGGAGCTGAGGGAACCAAAGATAAACCAAACCAGTTGCTATTGAGTCAATTCTGACTCTTGGCGCCCCCACGTGTTTGGGAGTAGATTTGTGCTCCATAGGGTTTTCAATGGCTGTGACCTTTGGGAAGTAGAGATCGCCAAGTCTTTCTTCTGAGTTGCTTAACTGCTTAACCATATGCACCACCCAAGGAACCTAAGGGAGGGAGATAAGAAATACCAGAGGTTTGTCCCTCCCAGGGCAAAATCATAGCTCTAGACTGAGAGCTAGGAGAAGAGGGAGCCTGTCTTCTTGGCTGCACCTGTCCAGAGTAGAGCTGCCATCACATTGAATTTGGGAGGGGAAAAGGAGTGTGGATCATGGCTCAAATGCCACAAATGCTTGCGTTCTTATTGAGATTAAGTAGTTTTTCTTAAATAAATGTTTCGCTATATTTGCTCTATGCCGTTAGGACAATTGCCAGAGACTTTAAATGGTTAGGCTTCTATAATTTTTACCAGTTAAATGATTGTTTCACTGGAAAGAGGGGCTTTTGAGTTCTTCACACCACTATTCCAAAAGTCCTCCCCTGGCAGGGTCGTTCGAAGCAAGTAGAACAACAAGGTTGGGACTTTATCAAGAAGGCAAGTAGAGAAATACAGACCAAGTGTGAAGCCCTGGACCAAGCAGATGGTGGTAGTGATAGGAAAGAATGGTCTACTTTGTTCACCAATTTGGAACAGAGCAGTGGAAGATTGAGGGAAAATAATTCAAGAGCAAGTAGAGTAGAACCAAGGATGGAGCTGAGGGATTCAGAGAAGGTTCTGAAGTGATAGATATTCACTTAGCAAAAGCCAACAAAAAGTTGGAGATAGGGCATTGAGAGGAGAGAATGCGGTACAGAATAGAGATACAGAGACAGACTTGGAGGCTATTATACAACAAAAGCCAAATCAAACCCATTGCCATTAAGTTGGCTCTGACTCACGGCCACCACATGTGTGCAGAGTAGAACTGAACTTCATAGGGTTTTCAAGGCTATGACCTTTTAGAAGCAGATTGCTAGGCCTTTCTTCCAAGGCCTCTGGGTGAGTTTGGACCGCCAACGTCTTGGTTAGTAATTGAGCACTTAACCATTTGCCCATCCCAGGGAATCCCATGAATGCAGAAATTCTCTACTTTGCTCATCATTATGTCTGTTGTGCCTAGAACGGAGGTTGTCACATAGTAGGTGCTCAATTAATATATAAATAAATGAATAATGATCTCCATACAAAAATTAACAAAGAAACTCCCAGAGAGTCCCAATAGCTGTGAAGATGAATAAGGAAGATTTCAAGAGAATAAGATTAAGACAGCTGTGGTGATGTTGGGGAGAGATGATAATCAGAGTGAAAAGGAAGAAGAGGATGTCTTTCCCGCTAAAGATGTTCCTTAATTACCAGGACTATGTCTTATGCATCTCTGCCTAGCACAGAGCTTGGCATATAGTAGGTGCTCAGTAAATGTTAAATGAATGAGTGAAGCATCCTATGGCTGCTGCAGATCACAGAGATGAGAGAGTTTCAGCCTGGTGGTCTTAGAAGTCCTTGTGCTCCCCAAAGAGATATGACCTCTGCCTCTTCTGATTGCTCATGGCTCTCTGGTGGTACTAAAGGCTATCCATTTTATTTGTGGAAAAGTGCTTCTGTCCTTTGTGTCCCACTTCTCTCACTGGATTATCAGCTCTCTTTGTATGTTCTGAGCAGGATTTCTAATCATTGAAGAATGAGAAATACGATCCTGTTAGGACTGACAGGATAAATTTATCTTTAGCCAAGTTTGGGGGTAGGGGAGATGCGGTGGTGGTGTTGGTGTTAGGTGCCCTTGAGCTGAGTTTGACTCATGGAAATTCCATGCGACAGAGTAGAATGGCCTCGTAGGGTTTTCTTGACTGAAATCTTTATGGAAGAAGATTGCCAGGTCTTTTGTCACCTCTTTCTCCTGTGGAGCCTCTGGGTAGGTTCGAACCATCAACCTTTGGGTTAGTGCTTAACCATTGGAGGAGAGGTAGGCAGTGACAAAGAAAGATGAAAAATATTGGCAATAGTGATGATTCAGACTAAGGCAACTGAATGCTACAAAAACCTGGGATATTCTGTATTCATTTATTTATTCATTCGCCCCATACACATTAACTGAAAACCTGCTACGTACCAGGCTAAAAATAGCATATTACAAAGTAGTTAACTTTCCTTATGCCAAGTATTAATTCCTAAACATTAGAAAAAGTTACTTCCTCATTGTAAAAACATTCTGGATATAACTATATAGCACACTGTGGAGGTTAAGAAGACTCTAGCCTGCCTGCCTAGGTTTGAATCCCAGCTCTACTACTTACCAGCAGGGTGGAAGTCACCTGGCCTCCCTGTGCTGACTAAAGCACTCTTTTCTGTGAAACAGAGATATAAATACCTGCCTCCTAAAATTCTTGTAAGGATTCAATGGTTAATGCACGTAGAGCATGTGGAATGATGCCTACCACATAGTATGTGCTATATAAGTACTAGCTATTAACATGGTAATCGTTAAAAAAGAGAACAGTTTATTAAGATTATCCAGTGAATTTCAATAAAACTTTAGATTTCCTATTTGGTATACTAACTGGGGAAAACCTGGTAGTGTAGCGGCTAAGTGCTATGTCTGCTAACCCGAAGGTCAGCAGTTCGAATCCATCAGGCACTCCTTGGAAACTCTGTGGGGCAGTTCTACCCTGTCCTATAGGGTCACTATGAGTCAGAATTGACTCGACGGCAATGGGTTTGTTTTTTTTTGGTTTTATACTAACTGGTTACCTAGACAGCTTCTTATCAGCGGCTATTTATTTAATAGCTTCAGCCTTTCTCTTGTTGCATACAAGACAATTCTGATTCATAGCAAGAATAAGGGTAGAGTAAAACTGTCACATGGGGTTTCCTAGGCTGGTGGCACAGTGGTTAAGAGCCCATCCTGTTAACCAAAAAGTCAGCAGTTTGAGTCCACCAGCCGCTCCTGGGAAACCCTATGCCGCAGTTGCATTCTGCACTGTAGGTCGCTGTGAGTTGGAACTGACTTGATGGCAACGTTTTTTTGTTTGTTTGTTTGCTTTTTAATTTTTTTTGGTTTTGACAGCACTAAATAAAGACTGTTTCCAGTTGGTTTTATCATGTAAGATAGCAGCTTTGTGAAAGATTATCTTTGAAGCTTAAGAAAAGTCTATAGGTTAGAAAGACACAGCAGAAATGTTGGCTGTATTACCTTTACTTTCATCACTGAATGTAAGAACCTACCCACATCTCCCTCCCCTTCCCCATTAAAGTGCGTCATAACCCACTGGCATTGTCTCAGACCGTGATGTGCAATGCACTTTTACAATTAAGATTTGTCTTGCTGTAGAATTGCCGGTTCCTTCCAGTTTTCTTAGTAGGAACACCGAACATAACTTCAACAGTGAATATTGGTACCTGATGCTCTTGTCTCAGTATTGGATTGCCTATTTTAAGTCACAGACACGGGCGCACGCGCGCACAGGCGCACGCACGCGCGCGCTCACACACACACACACACACACACACACACACACACACACACACACAGGGCGCCCAGGACATTGGGACCTTGATAAATGATGCTAAATAATAGGTGTTTAATTAATGTTTGTTAACTGTGACAAAAGAGTTTTAATTCTCCTGGAATCCAGATTTCTGGCTTTCATGGAAATTGGGATAACCCACCCAGGCCATCCACCCTTAGTGTCCTTTTGAACCTTGAAGGAGCTGGTTCCCTGGAGTCATCTTCAGGTCAAACAATAGCTTAGTTAACAGTTTGGCAGCCTAGGCATTGGGTTCTTTTGGAAAATTATCTATTGCAGCCAGCTTCGAGAAGCAGAAACTCCAAGTTCTGACTAGAGACTCTTTTAGGATTGTATGGCATGTCCTTGGTAACTGTTTCTGTAACCTGCCCTGTGCTTTGATGCTATCTTCTGAGAAATTAACATAACAATGGCCTATATAACACACTTTCACTGTCCCCTCACTTCCTGATATGTTCCAGTGAGGCTGCTTGATTCGAATTGTATCTATTCACAATAAACAATTTCTGTTACACTAATTTTTGGTGTTTCTCTAAGCATTTAGGTTTTTGACAAATGAATGAATGATGATGGTAGTGGTGAACTGAAAATAAATTAATCATAAATAGGAGTGTCATCTGGATTCTTTACCATGAATGATCTCAGACAAGTCATTTATCTGGATTATTCCAAAAAGAGAGTGTTCCTTAAAATATAATCGGTTTTAGAAGTAAAATGAACTAGTCAATTCAAAATAATTACATTGAAGGCTACTGTTATATTCCCACTACCCAAGTCGCACGGTTACAGTAAGGAGCAGGGAAAGCAATCTAAACACCAGATTGGACAATGGCTCCAATTTGGGAAACCAATCTTAAACTGGTTATCAGGAGAATGGACACTTAGTACTTGGACTGAGGTGACTTCCAGGGAGTGATGCTAACAAGTAAAACAACGCAGTGAATATGCCACTCTGTGGTTATTTATTCTCACTGATTATCCAAGTAAGAGGAAGGAACATACGTAAGTAGGGTGATCACATCACATGGCATCCAAACAGGGATACTTTTCTGAGTAAAAATGGAGCTAATATTGATTTCTTTGAGTAATTAGTAATTATTATGGGGAGACACTCAGACTGCCGTAGGCGAAGTAGCGTTTAAAATTAGCCCACATATATGCCGCAATCAGAAATTGTCTCAAAGGGTGCAGGATCAATGAATCACTTTTTACCTAACTAAAATTCTTCCCTGCATGACCCTGTCTTTTGTCTGTGATAAAACATCTCCTGATTTCCCTTAAGACCTAGGTAGATCACCTGTCATTCCACCTTCACTTGCTAATTACAAGGTCTACATGTGTATTTTCCTCCTTAGAAGATCATTAGTATTACTAAGGCAACTAAAATGAGGCATATGCAGCATGCTGCATTTGGGAAAATTCCAACTGTGTTTTTAGCTAATTTCCTTATGTGAATGTTCTACAGTTACTCAGTCATTATTTTTGCCTGATTCTGTGCAGGTCCTGGCAACCTGTATGCATTCTCCTGAATTTGCTGACATAACACATTTTATTTATATTAGCTAACCTTGATTCTGTTCCTTCCTCCAGTATAATAGATTTCCCCTCTGATTATCACTACCCACTCAATAACCACAGGAGGTTGACATCTTTGCCCTGCAGAGTCCAGAAATAGACCCACACGTATACGGTCAACTGATTTTCTACGAAGGCACCAAGCTAATTCAGTGGGGAAAGGAAAGTCTTTTTGAACAAATTAAAATAGCAGTGTGTTGTGTTGTGCCACATCTTTTATACATTTGTTCAACAAATATTTACTTGAGCACCTATTGTATGCCTGATGCTGTTTAGAATCTTGGGAATACAGTCAAGTCTATGGTTTGACTACTGGTTTTCTTTCTTTCTTTAAAATATTTTATTGCTTTTTAGGTGAAAGTTTACACAGTGAATTAGGTTCCCATTTAACAATTTTTATATACATTGTTCCATGGTATTGGTTACAATTTTCACAATGCTTCAGCATTCTCATTCTTTCCATTGTTTGTTCTGTTTCTATCGGTTTTCTTAACGGTGTCTTTTGATACCCAGAAAATTTAGTTTTGATGAAGCTGAACTCATCAATTTTCTTCCCTTTTATAGTTTTTGCTTTTGTAGAATCTAGTGCAAAAAACATTGCCTACTCCAAGGTCCTGGATATATTCTCCTAGGTGTTCATATAGAAATTTTATGGTCCAAGGTTTTATGCTAAAGTCATTGATCCACTTCAAATTAATTTTTGTGTATGGTGTGAGATAGGGGTTGAGATTTAGTTTTTATTCTCTCAGATATCCAGTTAATCCAGTGCCATTTGTTCAAAAAGACTTTCTTTCCCCCATTGAATTGGCTTGGTGAAAACCAGTTGACCATATATGTGTGGGTCTATTTCCTGGCTCTTTATTCTGATCTATTAATCTATTTGTCTATCCTTACACACTGTCTTGATTACTTGTTGCTCCTTGGAATACAGTCTAAATAAGTCAAACATGACTACCACCCTTAAAGAGATTACAATCTGATGAAAGATATAGCCTGAAATCAAAGTCATAGTTGTTCAAAATGAAGAAGAAAATCACAGCACTAGCCACAGTTGTTGTAAGAACAAAAGAGAACTTCACCTAATTTATGGGTAGGAGAAGCTACCTGAAAGAGGTAGCACCTGAACTGAGCCTTAGCAATAAGTAGGAGTTTGCAGATGAAAGTAGGATCTTCCCTGGTACCTTCAAGGAACAGTGAAGAAACAAGTGAGGCTGGAGTGTAGTGGGTGAAACGGAGAGTGGTAGGAGATAACCTTAGAGAGGAAGGAGACTAAATTGTGCAGAGCCTTGAAGGCCACTTAAAGGTTGTAGCTTTACCCTGTGTGAGACAGGAAACCATCGAAGGGTTTTGGGCAGAGGAGTCACATGATTTGAGATATTTTAGAAGAATATTCCAGGCTACTCTGTTTATCACAGACCTTCAGGGGACGACAGGGCTGGGGGCAAGAACAGAAGTTCTGAGACTAGTTATAGAGGCTGTAACTATAATCCAATCAAAACACGATAGTGGGTTGGATTCAGTGGTAATGATGGGAGGAGAAGTGATTATGCTCTGGAGGTGCTTTGAAGGTAGAGTCAATAGGATTTGCTTGTAGATGGAATGTGAGGTATGAGAGAAAAAGAGAAGTCAAGGCTTTTGGCTTGAGCTGAAAGGCTGTCTTGCCTTTTACCAAGATTTACCATTTACCTGTGAGAGAAGCACGTCTGGAGGAGAAAACCAAAAGCTTGGTTCTCCTACTTTAAAGTAAATATGAGAGATCACTCCCCAAAATATAGATAATTTCTCCTAAAGAGGAACTAGGTAAAGGACAAGGGTAAAGCTAAAATCATTTGCGTTACCAAGCACGATGCATTCAGCACTGTGCTAGATGATGGGGTAGTATAGAGACCGGACATGATGCCCGGTATGTGGACTCTGCTGTCAGGGAGAGCTTGTGAGGAGGCTTGCCACATACAAATGAAATAGAAAAATGACGGAGTCAAGGACCAGATTATGGGATACAGATCTCAGGTCTCAGGAAAGTAGCAGTGGAAAAGATGAGTGTGATCTGGAATAGTCAAAGAAAGCTTCTGGAAGGAAATCATAAAGAGCCATCTTTAAGGATGGGGAGAATTTAGATAGAAAGAAACAAAGGGCAAAACTGTGGGAATAAGCATAAACTATTTGGGACACAATGTTCCATTGCTATTCATAAGGTTTTCACTGGCCAGTTTTTCAGAAGTAGACTGCCAGTTCCTTCTTCCTAGTCTGTCTTAGTCTGGAAGCTCCGCTGAAACCTGTCCACCATGGTGACCCTGCTGGTATTTGAGATACCGGTGGCATAGCTTCCAAAATCACAGCAACACGCAAGCCGCCACAGTGTGACAAATGGACAGATGGGTGGTTATTGGGAGGGACCAGTCCCTGAAGGACATCATGCTTGGTAAAGTAAAGGGTCAGCAAAAAAGAGGAAAGACCCTCAGTGAGACAGATTGACACAGTGGCTGCAACAATGGCCTCAAGCATAACAACAATTGTCAGAATGGTGCAGGACCCGGCAGAGTTTAGTTCTGTTGTACACAGTGTCTCTATGAGTCAGAACCGACTCCACGGCACTAAACATTTTCGACACATATTCCAGGCATACGTGGAAGAGCTGAAGAATTAAAAAATAATTGGTTAAAAAAAAAAAAAAGATTTGGTTCCTGGCACATAGTAGCCACTTGATAAAGGGCAGCAAATAATATTTATTGGGGGAATAGATGGAGGCAAAACTGGGTATAATCCTGAATCCAGCCCCACCTTTCATGTCAACACTTACTTCTTTGATACCCTTTGGCCTTTCTCCTTTCCTGGGTTTGTCTTCTAATACTTCTATCAGAAAACCTTCAAATCTGACTTTCTAAATTGCCTGTGAGGGGGAAAGGGAATTGGTCTACGATATTCAGCCATTTAAGTTTATGAATGTTTTGTAATCTCATCCATATGAATACTGCGAAGGTCCAGAAGGGGGCAGTGTGACACCTGGACTTCAGGTGTTTTTTTTCTACAATTGTTTCAGAACTGAACCCCTATTGTTAAACCCAGAATCCCAGGTCAGGTGTGGAATGATCCATACACATCATGGGGTTCAACGTTCTCACTTGCCAGTGAGGAAGCTGAAGTCCAGAGAGGGGAAAGGACTTGCTCAAGGTCACACAGACATTCAGTGGAAGAGCCAAGACTCTAACCTAGTTCTGACTCTAAGTCAGTGCTCATTCCATGATCCCATTTGGTGGTTTGATTTGGGGGCATCTCCTTCAAAAGCAGAGTTTCTTAAACTTGTATAGAATGGTAGAGCAAAACAAATTTTACCAAGTTAAATACAAACAAAACTTCAAATCAATGAAACTTAGATTAACAGTATTACTTGAAAAGTGTACATTGGTGTTGTTATGCAGAGATTAATTTGTTGCTCACAAGTGAATATAGTAGTTTTTTAAACAGTGAAATGCAACTATTATCACCTTCGTTTTTTACTCTGTCCTCTAGGGTCTCTACGATTTGGAATCGACTTGATGGCACACACCAACAGCAAGTTTCCTTCACATGACCAAACCCGTTGCCCTGGAGTCAATTCTGACTCATAGCAACCCTACAGGACAGAGTAGAACTACCACATAGGGTTTCCAAGGAGTGGCTGGTGGATTCAAACTGTCAATCTTTTGGTTAGCAGCTGAGCTTTTAGCCACAGCACCACCAGGGCTTCTCAATAAATATTTGTGAATTTGGTTTGCATGAGTTGCATATACCTTTAAACAAACAAACAAAAAAAACCCAAACCTATTGCCGTCAAGTCAATTCTGACTCATAGCGACCCTATAGGATAGAGTAGAACTGCCCCAGATGGTTTCCAAGACTGTAAATCATTACGGAAACAGACTGCCACACCTTTCTCCCCAAGAACAGCTGGTGGGTTCAAACCACTGACCTTTCAGTTAGCAGCCAACCACTTAACCATTGCACTACCAGGGCTCTGCATTATAAAACATTCAAACTATACAGGAGCATATTAAGTAAGAAGTGAAAACCCCGTTGTATAAACATTAGGCTGGTGTAACAAAGGTCAAAACAACAGAAGCTTAAGAAGATAGAATCTTATTTCTCTCACTTCATAGTCTACAGGTGAATGATCCAGGGCTGATATGGTTGCTATGTGGTGATAGGGCCCAGGATCCTTCTCTCTTGTGGCTCCATCATCCTCAATACACAACTTTCATCTTGGTCTAAGATGTCTGTTTCCATTTACACCACCACATCCAAACTCCAGCCAGCAAGATGAGAAGGGGAGGGCATGCCTCTCTCCTTTTAAGGGTACCACCTGGAGGTTGCATTTATCACTTCTGCCCACAGCCCATGACCATATCTCAGGCACATAGCCAAGCTAACTATGAGGAAAACCGGGAAATAGAGTCTTCAGTCAGATAACCATGCAAGCAGCTAAAACGTGTATATTACAGGATGGTGGTTTTCAAATCTGAATCACCTGGGAAACTTAAAAACAAAAACGCCTTTGCTGGACCCTCTCCCCAGACCAAATAAATCAAATCTTTGGAGGTAAAGCCTGGGCTTCTGCAACTCCCTGGTGCTTTTGATGTGGATCAAGGCTGAGAACTGCCCCTGCAAGCACCAATATTGGGTCATTTATCTTTTGCCCCACCCAGCAAAACCCAGTGCCGTCGAGTCGATTCCGACTCATAGTGACCCTATAGGACAGAGTAGAACTGCCCTGTAGAGTTTCCAAGGAGCGCCTGGCGGATTCGAACTGCTGACCCTTTGGTTAGCAGCCGTAGTGGTTTGAAATGCCATCTCTATCGTATATTAAATTTTTATGTCTATGAAGCTTTTTAAGAAAATCTCTATTCTGTTCATATTGCTATTGCGCACTGACATTTGTTTGCTTATATACTTAATAATGTCTCTCCCGTCCCCTGACACCACCACCCTTCACTTCTGCCACCACTTGGTAAATGTTGAAAAATTCTCAGATGCGGCTTATGCTGTGTGAAGGAATCATTTAAAAGGTGTACAAACCAGTAGCCATTGAGCGGATTCCGATTCACAGCAACCCCATGTATTACAGAGTAGAACTGCTCCACAGAGTTTTCAAAGCACATTGCCAGGCCTTTTTTTCCAAGGCGCCTCTGCATGGGTTCAAACAGCTAACCTTTCGATTAGTAGTTGAGTTATAAGGTATGAGAGACTCTTAATAAAGCTTTCAAATCCACTTTTTACGATGATAAAAGTAAGAGCTTTTGTTCTGCAACTTTTTTCCTCATCCATGACCATAGCCCCCCAGCCTGATGACATGATAGACTTTCCTGAGTTTTGTGCAATAGAAAAGAAACTAGTTTTTAAAGCATTCCTTAGGGCCACCAGTCAAGGTAGTTCACCGATTCTTAGTGAATGTATTACCTTAGAGCTGAAGAAAATTACCAGGCAGCAAAAAAGCAGTTTCTGCTTTGACTTGCAAACTTTTTTTTTTTTAATAGTTTTTATTGTGCTTTAAGTGGAAGTTTACAAATCAAGTCAGTCTCTCACAAAAAAACTTATATACACCTTGCTACATACTCCCCATTACTCTCCTCTCAATGAGACAGCCCGCTCCCTCCTTCCAGTCTCTCTTTTCATGTCCATTTTGCCAGCTTCTAACCCCCTCTACCCTCCCATTTCCCCTCCAGACAGGAGATGCCAACATAGTCTCAAGTGTCCACCTGATGCAAGTAGCTCACTCCTCATCAGCATCTCTCTCCAACCCATTGTCCAGTCCAATCCATGTCTGAAGAGTTGGCTTCGGGAATGGTTCCTGTCCTGGGCCAACAGAAGGTTTGGGGACCATGACCACCAGGGTCCTTCTAGTCTCAGTCAGACCATTAAGTCGGGTCTTTTTATGAGAATTTGGGGTCTGCATCCCATGACTTGCAAACATTTTTAATCCCCTAAAAATAAGCTATGAACTACAAATAGGCATGAGTGTTCCTGCACTGTTTCCTAAATTAGTTATATCTGAGAAGATGAAGACTATATTTATTTTTCTGCTTATGGCCACCTGCTTGTGATTCAACACATAACTTCATTCTGTATCTTAATGCCATTCCTTATTTGTTTGGAGGGAGGCATTTTCCCTCTGAGAAAAAGGGAAGGTTTGTGTTTTGGGAATGAAATGTAAATAAGATGAAAATCCTGATACAGAGGGGACTGAGTTTCTGCCATATGGATATTGAATCATGACTTGTTCTTCTCCTCCTGTGTTTGAAATTTCTGGTTTACTTAAAATGCACAGTCTCTCCACCCTCAGGGAGCTAACAGTCAAGACAGTCTTGGGCAACTTTCTTAACTTCAGTCAGCCTTAGTTTTTTGTTTTTTTTTTTTTTAATCTGTTTAGAGGGATGACAATGCCTCACCTGACAGGGTTGGCATGATCATTCATTAATTCAATAATTAATGCCTAGCATTTTAAAGGTATAAGGAGCCTTGGTGGCACAGTGGTTAAAGCGATTGGCTGCTAACTGAAAGGTCAGTGGTTCGAACCCACCAGTTGCTCTGTGGAAGAAAGATGTGGCAGTCTGCTCCCTTAAGGATGAAGCCTTGGAAACCCTATGGGGCAGTTTTACTCTATACTCCCATAGGGTCGCTTTTAGTCAGAATCGACTCAGTGGCAATGGGAATTTTTAAATTGCAAAGATATATTTTTAACCTAGCAAATTTTAATAATCATTTTAAAAAAATTACAGAAAATTTTACCAAAAACCAAACCAGTTGCCATAGAGTCAGTTCTGTCTCATGGTGACCCCATGTGTGCAGAGTAGAACTGCTCAGTAGGGTTTTCACGGCTGTGACCTTTTGGAAGTAGATTGCCAGGCTTTTCTTCCAAGGCACCGATGGGTAGATTTGAACCACCAACCTTTTAGTAGCCTAGCTCTTAACTGCTTGTTAGTAGCCTAGCTCTTAAATGTTTGTGTCACCCAGGAACTCCATAGAAAATTTTGAGCATATATAGAAACGGTGCAAAGAACATAATAAACCTCCATGTACTCACCACCCAGCTTCAAAAAATGATCAGTTCATGGCCAGTCTTGTTTCTTTAAATCTCCTTCTACTCCTTCCACCCTTGATTATTTTGAAACAAATCCAGACATACTATTTTATCTAACCATCATTTTTAAAGAGTAATGTTTGATCCCATTTAAAGCTTAATTGAATACTTTTAAGCATTTTAAACTACATTTATAACATTTCATTTTCTTTTACTTTATTTGATTAACAAAGAAACTTGCAAAATACTTAATAATTCTTGTAAATATAACAATTTACACATATAAACAGGGGTAAACCTTAAGTGATATTAAATGCATACCAATGCTATTTATAAACAATAAAATTTCACCTTAAAATCTCAAGTCTAAATAAATTATTTAATTCTTTATTTTAAATTAGAAAATTATTTTGTTACGGTACCATGACACATTCTCTTCACATGAAAAGTACATAAAATGCCAATTTTATACAGGCTTATCAAAACAAAAACATTGATGTTATGTATGGCTTTGCATCTATTAAACATTTCTGTTTTTAAAGCTAAGTCTTCCCAGTGTTAAAAGATGCTTAACCACAAAGAAACTGTTATGTCATCTCAGACCCCACAGATGTGGGCAGCCCCCACCCCATCTGCTGCATTTGCCGATTAAACTCCATTTATTTTTTGTTTTGTTCTATACTGAACCATTTTCATGATCTTCCTGTTAGGGCCCAAATTCTTACTGATATCTAATTGACATTTATTTGACTGTTATATAACTTTGTCTAACTCTGAGGTAAGAGCTGTAAGATAAACACTAGTGACAAAAGGTATTTGAAGAGAATGAATCAGATGGCTAAAGAAACTTGGGGATCCCTGATTTAAATTCAGTGTTAAACTCCAAACACTGAGTAGCTTGTGTGTTTTAAATATCATAAGACTGTAAGGTACTAATAAAAATATCTAAGATGGTGGTATACTAGCTGCCAACTCATCAGCTCTCCGACTCGTAGTGACCCCCGTGTGTCAGAATTAAACTGTGCTCTGTGGAATTTTCAATGGCTGATTTTTCAGAAGTAGATCACCAGGCCTTTCTTCTGAGGTGCCTCTGGGTGGACTCGAACTGCCAAATTTTCTGTTAGTGAGAGGAGTATAATATGCAATAGTCCTAGACATATTTGACTATGATTGCCCTTGTTTTTCATGGTGTCCCTGTAAAACCTAAAGCAGAGTCTGCAAATTGGCAACTCGAAGGCCAAATCTGGCCTGGCATTAGTTCCATTTGGCCACAGAGTGTTTTTTAAATATTTGATCCACAATTTAAAAATTGACTGATTTCACCAAAAAAAAAAAAAAAAATCTTGGTTTCTAGCTTCTTTTAAAGAATTAAGAAGTCTGGCATTCCAACATAGCTACACTGGCTGGAGCTACGTGTGGGCTGCTTTGTTATGCTGGGCTTACACGCTGCCCTTGGCCCATGTCATTAATATGGAACACCTGCCCACCTTCACTGATGCAAGAACATCTGCTCAGCCCTCCTAGGCATTCCAGTCTGCAACCCTGATGTCAGGGAACCTCAAATGCAAAATACAGCATGGGAAGAGCCAATCTAAGCCCATCAGATTGGGTGGACTGGCCCTGGGTGGTGAGTGTGTGGGGAGCAGGGGAGACCTTGGCTGAGTGGCTGGGAGAAGGAGCCTGTGAGATCAAGTGAGAAGTCTCTGTTGGTGTGAGTGGTTAAGTGCTCAACTACGAACCGGAAAGTTGGTGGTTCATACTCACCCAGAGACATTTCTAAAGATAAGGCCAAGCGATCTGCTTCCAAAGGTCACAGCCTTGAAAGCTCTATGGACCTGCAGTTCTACTCTGCATGAGTCAGAGCTGACTTGATGGCAACTGGTGTTGGTTTTGATAGGCTGTATGCTTCTAAGAATTTGTCCGTTTCATCTATCAAGTTTGTTTCTGTACAGTTGTTCATAGTATTCTGTTATGATTCTTTTTGTTTCTATTGGGTCAGTTGTAATGTCTCCACTTTCATTTCTTATTTTGGTTATTTACATCTTTTCTTTCCTCTTTTTTTTTTTTTTTGGTTTTGCGATCAACTGGGGCAAGAGGTAGTGTTACTGAGTAGCACGGCTGTTAAGCTCTAGGGCTGGACTGCTCACATTCATCTCCTGTTAATCTAACAATTTCCCCGTGGAGATCTTGACTTGTGTTGAGAAAGAAACCAAACCTGTTGCCGTAGAGCCAGAAGAGCTAAGGCAAAAAGCTAAGAATATGCGGATGGATTTTAAGTGAAAGATGGATTTTCAAATGAAGTATCTTTGTTAACGATTCCCCGAGATGGTGCACCACATCTGAAGGAGATTGTGCTGCAGCTTGGCTTTTAGTGCATTTTGCTGCCACACAGAGAAAACGCAGCTCTTCCTCTAAGCAAAGCAGGGCCTGGCCTTGCCAACTGAAGAAGAGGTTATCTGGGAGACTTGCCCAGAAGTTTTGTAATTTTAACTCAGACGTAAAGAACAAAGGCGAGATGGTTTGCCTTGATACTGTTTTCACAGCAGGTTGCAAGTCAAGAAAATAAATTACCAAGTAAACTGTTTTCTTTCATCTTGTTTAATGCATTGCTATGTAGCAACAGTAAGCTAATAATTAAGGACCATTCCACCTCCTCCAGAGACTTTGATGTACAATGATGTGACTCCATATTTTTGGCTTTTGCGCTCATTAATGTCCATAAAAATTGGTCAGAACCAAAGTGGCAAAAAAAGAAAAAAAAAAAAAAACTCTGTATCTGAGAAAAGGGGAATTTAATTGCATCTGCATTTAGATGTCATAATTTCCATTATTTGCTTGTTTTTTCAATATGCTGTGGCTTCATGTTTTGGGTTGCTGCCGTTACTAAATCGTACCTAAGTGTAACAATCGATAAATTGGTAAATTAGCTCATTCTTTCTTCAAGAAGCTTTTATCGAATGGCTGATAAGTGCCAGGCACTGTGCTGAGCTCTAGGAGAAGATAGAGAAGAATAAAGGGCAGGTCTTAGCCCTTAAGATGCTTATCTAGTTGAGGTACAAGTAGGTCGATGACAATGCATTCCAGAGATGAGGTGCTATGAGAGAGGCATGCCAGGGATCTTGTGAAAGGCCAGCAAGGACAAGAGCCAAGGCATTTATCCCACTTCCAGCCTCCTCTCTCCCTATCCAGAAATAGGAATAGTCCTGGGCATCAATCAACCTCTTCTTTCCTTTCCTTATTTTTGTTTATTTGATAGGGTCGCTAAGAGTTGGAATCAACTCGATGGTAACAGGTTTGGGTTTTTTTTTTTTAGTATTTAACCATAATAACAGTATAGTCACTGTATACTTAATTGTAATAAAGTGATATCATCAAACGGAGTCATAAATTTATATTTCTAAAGAAATCTCTCACGTTTTCATCCAAGTTTTTGGTTTGGAATGCTCAAGTCCAAAAATCAAGTTCAACACACATTTACACCTTCTCTTCATTACATCATTACATAACTGCCAGATTATATCATACATGCCAAACCACTGAGAATCACAGCCCAGCCAAGCTGACACATAACCTTCGCTATCAAAGCCAGCGTTACTGTTGCCTTACACCTCAGCATTTGTTACTGCCAGACGTGCATCATTCATGCACAAAATAGTCCAATAGTAGATTTTTTACTATTGTCATAAATGTGAAATGTCAGATAATGAGATATTGAATAATGAGGAGAAGGTGTATTGAACAATTTCATGTGTAGAACATGGAGCTCCATGCCGAGGGAGAAAAAAGAGGGAGTGGAACGTACGGGTAAATTAAGCCCAGTTTCCATCTTCATGAAGATGAGACACTTTGGAATATGTAGAAAGTACTGTGGGGATTCAGGAGGCTGTGATTATTTCCAACTGCAGAGCCAGGAGAAAAAAAAAGACCATGAAGGCATTCTAATTGGGCAGTATTTATTACTCTGAGGCTACCATAGACCTGTTTATCCTCCATATCCACATTTTCAAAATAAGCATTGGGCCTGGAGGCTGATACCCAGGAAATAAGTCTAGAAAAAAATTAGCCATTGTCATAGAATGACATAAAAATAAAGAGTAGACCCTGAGACCAGAAGTACTAGATGGTGCCCTGCTACCACTACCAACTGCTGTGACTGGGATCAAAACAGACGGTCCTGGACAGAGTGAGAGAAAATTATAGAACAAAAAATCAAATTCATAAAAAAAGACCAGACTTACTGGTCTGACAGAGACTGGAGGAACCCCTAAGACTATGGCCCTAAGACACCTTTCCAACCTGGAACTGAAGCCATTCCTGGAGACTACCACCCAGCCAAACAATAGACAAGCACATAGGATAAACAATAACACCTGAGAGGAAGTACTCCTTAGAACGATCAGTTACAAGAGATCAAAGGGCATTATCTGCCCAAGAGCTAAGATGAAAAGGCAGGAAGGGGAAGAAAATCAGAATGAAAGAAAATGGGGAAGCCAGGGCAGAAATGAGGAGAGTGCTGACACATTGTGGGGAGTGAAAACATGGTCATGAAACACTTTATATACAAATTATCAAATCGGAAACTAATTTGCTCTGTTAGCTTTTACCCAATGCACACACACACACACACAAAATAGAAGCAACTAGTATAGGAAAAGTTGCAAACACAAATAAAGGGAATATAATATATTGTTATTTGAATAAATGTAAGAACTTTTGAAAGCTGGTATTAATGGGAAATCATTATCACCATCATTGCTATCACATTATTATTTTAGAAATCTGGCTTTAAAACAATCCAAGGCAGTGTATGTATTTTCTTAAAGTTCAAGAAAGAGGGAAACTGTTTGGCTAGAAAGATTTAAAGGCTGTGAGAGCTTTCCTAAAATGTTAGATTGAGGTGTATCTGTACGTACATTTTTCTTCCTACTGAATCATATGTTATCAAGTGTCTACTATGGATATGAATCAACTTTAACGTGTATAGTGCTTTCAGATCAATGGTTGCAAAGCAATTTCATGCTCTTTATGAGTCCTGTATAGTACATAAGCATGGGCTAGTAACTTTCTTATTCTCTGTTCTTAGGATGAACTAGCCCCCGCCAAATTTTTGAGACAGCTCACGGCTTAGAGGAAGGCTCATCTAAATAAAGGCCAGCTAAAGTGACATTGCTGGGATTTAATCCTTCTCTGGCAGCCCGTGTGACCAGAATGCTGATTCTTTCCTGGGGTCCAGATTACTGGCTCGCTGGAGCCCTGCGATTTGAGGTCAGGAAAAGCCGGAAATGAAGCAGGTTTGAGATAAGCACCAGCAGCAGGAACTCGAGGGCCTCCACTGGGTTTTCACACACCAGAATGAGATAGTCCCTGGCCATCAAAGGAAATAGTGAACTGGAGCCTTTGTCCTGGGACACAGCCACCCACTGCGCAGCGTCAGACCCCATGAGTGGCCAGAAAGTTCCTGGAGACTAATCAGGGAAGTGGCTCTCGGTAGCTGGACATGCCAGACTGTGCAGTCGGTGAAAGGCTGGAAGTTCACCACGCGGGAAGGTGTGAAATGTCTTGAGTGAGCAGAGCAGCAATTTGCCTGCCTGGGCAGACTGCTGCCGAGTTTGCCTCTGCCCCCTGACCAAAGCCCTGAGGCTGAGGTTGCTCTCAAGGACCCTGGGCTCTGGCAGTACCCAGCACCCATCTCCGACCCACTGGCCCCCTTCCGCTCCTCCCCACACTGCCCTTGACGGGCGCCTCTGCTGAGATGGAGACGTGAGCCTGAGGTGGACTATGACAGCAGTGTATGCCAATGGAGGCAGCCTGGTGAACCTCCACTGCGCCGGGTGGGATCGGCGGGACAGCGTGGAAAGTGACTGCCAGACAGAGTGCAGCAAGGAGGACGAGGGGCAGCCCCGCCAGCTGACTCCCTACGAGAAGCTGACACAGGACATGTCCCAAGATGAGAAGGTGGTGAGAGAGATCACACTGGGGAAACGGATTGGCTTCTACCGAATCCGAGGGGAAATTGGCAGCGGAAACTTTTCCCAAGTAAAGCTCGGGATTCACTCCCTAACCAAAGGTAGGATCTGACTTACCCAAGGATCACCCCCTGTGGCATTGGGACCTGGTTTAGAAGCAGAGCTAAGAGACTGGGACCAAGGAAGCTATTGAAATTTCTTTGGCTGAGCCCTTGCTATGTGCCAGCCCTATGCCAGATGCTAACAGTATCTCGGTTAATTTTTCACAGTGATGGTATGCTGCTGATATTTTTTATTTCCACTTTACAGATAGGAAAACTGAGACCCAAAGTTAAGTGTGGCTTGCCCAATGCTGTAGGGTTAGTAGCTGGAAGAGTCGGTCATGGGTTTTAAGAAAGGAGACTCTTTCACCTCAGGAATATTATAGAGACTTTACGTAGGGGTAGAATTTGAGCTGGACCTCAAGAAGGGATAGGATTTTGGGTGGCAGTGATTCTAGGAGAGAGGAGGGTTAGTTAGAAGGAGAAGGTGAGCAAAAGCATGTAGATGAGAAAATGACAGTTTCCCTAAACATGAGGGGATGGTGGAAGAAAGGGCTGGGAAACTAAGTTGATGCTGAATCATGGTGGACTTTGAGCATTTTGCCCTAAGGAGCTTGGAGTGTTTTGCTTAGCACTCAGGCTTATGTACAGTCAAACACCTCCTTGGTTTGGAGGGTTAGGGTCATGATTTCATGGGACTTTGCAGTTAATTGGCCTAATAACATGTTTAGTGCTTCTGTTCTACCCCTTAGTTCATTGCGTAGTGCTTGGGGTCTTAAAAGCTTGCAAGTGGCCGTCCAAGGCACAGCAGCTGGTCTATATTCACCTGAAACGACAGAGGAAGAAGGAGAGTCAGGAATAGGATGAGGGTATGGAATATGTGCTTAATGGCCTCCATGAACAACTGTCTCTTTTGCCATGAGACCAGAAGAACTGGGTAGTACCTGGCACCACTGAACATTTTGATCAAAGATTCCATAGAAGAATTCTGATCAAAAGGGAGAAAATGCAGAACAGAATTTCAAATTCTCATGGACTCTATAGACTTTCTGGAGCCATGGAGACTAGACGAATCCCTGAAACTATTGCCCTGAGATAATCCTTAAACCTTAAACCAAAACTATCTCCTAAAGTCCTCTTAAGACCAAACAATAATTTAGCTTAACTAATAAAATAGGTCTGCCTTGAGCATTATGCTCTTTTAAGATCTATCTATACGGAATCAAATTGACAACAGCAACTCGAAAGATTAGACGGAAACCTCACAGGGCAGTAAGTTTATGTTAATGAGGGAGGAACAACTCAGAAATGGAGGGTGAGAATGGTTGCACAACTCAAAGAATGTAAATGCCACTAAATTGTACATGTAGAAATTATTGAGTTGGTGTATGTTTTGCTGTGTATATTCTCAATGACAACAAAATAGAATTTAGAAGGAAAAAAAAAAACAAAGAATTATCAGGATTTTTGCAATTAAAACAGGGCTTTTGAAAGATGAACCCTATAGTGGTGAGAATGAAGTTTGGGATGAGAGGTGGAAGAGGTAGGGAGATGTCAGAAAGTTACTGCGATAGTCCAGCCAGATGGAGGGGACCCTGAGCTAGGATGGCACAGTCAAGATAAAAGAGGGAGCTGGGCAATGCTGGAGAATCTGTGATGGATGTGGAACTGAGGGTTTGAAGAAGGCAAATTAATGTGAAGCTGAGACTTGACTATGCAGACTGAAAGAATACTGATGCCTTTAATAGAAATAGAAAAATGTAAAGAAAGGAAGAGAAATTTTTGAATGAAAACTTTGACATCCAGAAGGAGCTGTGTACCAGGCAGTTGGATGCACAAGTTAAGGGCATGGGCCTGAGGTCATACCAGAGTTGCACTGATGAGATCACAGAAGTAGATGGCAATCACCCAGGGAGACAGTAGAGAAGAGTGATGAGCAACTTTTTACACTAATTCAGTAAAAATAAAAATGCTGTATTTTTGCTTCTTTCTCCTTCTCTTTTCCATTCAAAATGAAAATGGCCTTTTCAAATCTTATTTTAAGAATTATGCATTCAGAATGTAGCAACATGAAGGCAGATTTATATTTTTTCTAAAATAGAAAACTTATAAAAGTAATTGGATCTGTAGGACATTCGACCCTTACAAGGGAGGTTGCACAACTTTGTCTTACGTACTTTGGACATGTAATCAGGAGGCACCAGTCCCTGGAAAAGGACATCATGCTTGGTAAAGTAGAGGGTCAGAGAAAAAGAGGAACACCCTCAATGAGATGGATTTACACAGTGGCTGCAACAGTGGGCTCAAGAATTACAATAATTGTGAGGATGGCACAGGACTGGGCAGTGTTTCATTCTGTTGTACATGGGGTCATTATGAGTCAGAACCAACTTGACAGCACCTAACAACAGCAACAGGACATTCAACAATATCGAAGGATACAATGGAGAAAGTGAAAATATCATTCCCTAAATACAACACCCCCTAAGCAATTACTGGATTACATTCTGATTGGCTTTTTACGTATACATAAGTATATGTATCATGCAGTGGTTTTTGAACATGCCAAGGTTATCCACCATTCGTTCTTTTTTTAAAAAAATATTTTATTGTATTTTTGGTGAAAGTATACACAGCAAAACAGGTTCCCATTCAACAATTTCTACACTTATTGTACAGTGACATTGGTTACATTCTTCACCTTGCGTGAATGTTCTCATTATTTCCATTCTAGTTGTTCCATTCCCATTAACTTCATTTCACTGCCCTGCTCCCCATCATCCTCATGCATGGTTTAGAGTAACTATTGACCATTTGGTCTTATATAGTTAATTTTTTAAAGGGGAATAGTACTGAAGTACTCACAGTACTCATTCTTTACTTTTTGAGTTAACGTGCTATTTAGTTAAAAGATGACTTCAGGGAATAGTTTCGGCTCAAAGTTTAAAGAGTATCTCAGGACAGTAGTCTCAGGGATTCCTCCAATCTCTTAAGGCCCAGTAAACCTGGCTTCTTTGAGAACCTGAAGTTCTGTTCCACATTTTTCTCCCTTTCTATCAGTATCCATCTACCATGACCCTGATCAGGACATTCAGTATTGGTAGCCAGGCACCATCTAGTTCTTCTGGTCTCAAGGTAGAGGAGGCTGTGGTTCATGAAAACAATTTGTCCTGCAGACCAGTTCCTTCTCTGATTCTTGGGTTTCCTTCTTTCTCTTTTGTTCCAGGTGAATAGTGATGAATAGTTGTGTCTTAGATGGCCAGCCCCAAGCTTTAAGACTACAGATGATGCTGACCAAACTAGGATATAGAACATAAACTTTATTAACCAAATTATATATAACATGTTGTTGTTGTTGTTGTTAGGTGGCGTCAAGTCAATTCAGACTCATAGTGACCTATGTACAACAGAATGAAACGCTGCCTAGTCCTGCACCATCCTCACAATCATTGTTATGCTTGAGCCCATTGTTGCAGCCACTGTGTAAATCCATCTCGTTGAGGGTCTTCCTCTTTTTTGCTGACCGTCTACTTTACCAAGCATGATGCCTCTCTCCAGGGACTGGTCCCTCCTGATAACATGTCCAAAGTATGTGAGACGAAGTCTCACCATCCTTGCTTCTAATGAGCATTCTGGCTGTACTTATTCCAAGAAAGATTTGTTCATTCTATTTATAACATAAAATTTGTCAATAAATCCCTTTTCTTGTGTATGACTTAGTAGCATCAGTTACATTAGTTCAGCCAGTATTCAGGGCTACCTTTCCTATCACCATAAACAAAAAGTGACTGCTATCTAGAGAATGAGTCCCTATCTTTCTCACACCAGGCCAGTAACCACCAATGAACATTGGTCTCTCTATATATACCTATTCTTGTCATTTCATAAAAGTGAGTTCATACAATATTTGTCCTTTTGTGATTGACTTATTTTGTTCAGCATAATGCCCTCTAGGTTGATCCACATTGCAAGATGTTTCAGGAACTCACTTTTCTTTATGGATGCATAATATTCCATTGTGTGTATGTGACATATTTTGCTTATCCATTCATCCATTGATGGGCACTTAGGTCGTTTCCATCTTTTTGCTATTGTGAATAGTGCTGCAATGAACATAGGTGTGTATATGTCTGTTAGAGTCTTTTCTATTAAATCCTTAGGGTATATACCTAGGTGCGGAATTGCTGGATCATAAGGTAGTTTTATTTCTGAAAGATAAAAAAATAACAGAACATGTAGGGAGATGAGGGGCCATAAATTGAGGCAGAAGACATTATTAGGAAGGGTGAAGGAGAAAGTGGATCACGCCAAACTAGGAGAGGAACTCAGAAAGGAAAGAGTGTCCAGGGCTGCAGAGTGGTCACAGAGGCTGAAGTCTGAGCACAGGCTACTGGATGGGGCCAACGTTGAGCTGTTTCATAAGAGCCCAGATAGATGTTAGATTCCAGCAGAGAGGAAGCAGAGTGGTATAGTGGGAATAGCATGGACTTTGGAATACAAATTTGGCTTCAAATCCTCATTTGGTAACTTAATAGGCATCTGCCTTTGTGGATATTAAGTAACCTCTTTGGTTTGCAGTCACATCAACTATAAAATAGAGATAATGATTCTTATCTTAGACTTGATGGGAAAATTAGAAATAACATATGTGGAGTACATGGCACATGGTAGCCACTCAATAAATGGTAGCTTATCATTGGTACAACTTTAATTTTTAAAGTTACTTCAAAAGGAAATTTAATATTACTACAGTAATTAAAAACCAATATCACTTGCTATAAATAAAAGGTAATGGTAAAAGTAAATGCAATACAAAGAAACTAAAAACATTTTTAAAGGAAAATTACCAAGTAACAGAAAATAATTTAAAAAACATGCCAACAATCATCTGAGACTTTCTCTTTGCCTTAATTAGGAGAATTGAAGAACTGCAATGGGAGTAATGTTTTTATGCTGTGATTCAGTGTTATTTAAGGCTGTTTCCATGCACTAAAATCATCTTTTGCCCCATGAGTGTTTAAAGGTTCCACTTTGGGAAATACTGACCTCATCTAGTCCTTCCATATTTTACAAGTGAGACAATGGAGACTCAGAAGCACCTGTCCTAGGCCATGGCAGAGACAGGATTGGAACTCAGCTTTCATTTTACTCCACCAGGCTACCTTAGGATTTTGGCAGGGGAATTGTGCAGTATGGGGGAGACAATTCTTTCACACTCCACCCTTGACTAGCTACACAACATGGGTGCTGCTGCCTTCTCCAGCACCAGCTTCAGCTAGATTCTGGTCACCCTCTACCCTTGACCAGCTAGACAACATGAGTACCGCTGCCTTCTCCAGCACCAGACTCAGCCAGATTCTGGTCACACTCCACCCTTGACGAGCTAGACAACATGGGTACCACTGCCTTTTCCAGCATGAGACTCAGCCAGATTCTGGTCACACTCCACCCTTGACCAGCTAGACAACATGGGTACCACTGCCTTTTCCAACACGAGACTCAACTAGGTTCCTGCCAGCCTTCATGCTGTCCTTCTCCTTTTCAGCAATAATCCCAAGGAGTCTTGCCCTCAAAATGTCTCAGAGTTGAGGAAACAGGAAATGATCAGGGAACTATAAAAAATATGTATCTAAGACTCAGAGAAGAAGCACAGCTCTTCTTGCAGTCTGCTTCCTGATTGTCCTTTCTGGTCCAGACAGTGTCTAAGAGAAATATGCTAACATATCTGTAAATGGCAGGAAGTAGTCAATATTTTGGAAAGGTACTCGTATAGGAGCCAGACCCTGATGGAATTCCAATTCTTTTTTCCTCTAGCTGTGTGACCCTAAACGAGCTATTTTACTGTTCTATACCTCAGTTTTCTAGTGTAAAAAATGAGGGTAACGTACCAGCTGTATAGGTTTGCTGGGAGGAACAAATTAAAAAAAATTGAATGCCATGTGCCTGTACAGAGCACGTGTTGTTGTGCACCACCGAGTCAGTTCTGACTCATAGCGACCCTATAGGACAGAGTAGAACTGTCCCATAGGGTTTCCTAGGCTGTAATCTTTATGGAAGGTCTCCAAGTTCAAACTGCTGACCCTTTGCTTAGCAGCCAAGTGGTTAACCATTGCACCACCAAGGTTCCTTATACGGAGACATCAAAACCAAAACCAAACACCTTGCTGTCGAGTCAGTTCTGACTCATAGCAACCCTATAGGACAGAGTATAACTGCCCCATCGGGTTTCCAAGGAGCACCTGGTGGATTTGAACTGCTGACCTTTTGGTTAGCAGCCATAGCACTTAACCACTACACCACCAGGGTTTCCACACAGCACATAAAAAAAACATAGTATTTATTAAATGATGACTGTTATTTTTCTGCTTTCAAAGAAGTATGAGTCCTTTAGGCCTGAGAAAGCACCATTTGTTTCATGGAGTAGAAGCCTACTCATATTTAAAAAAGCTCACATTAAAAGAGGTATATTGTGTACAGTGAAATTCTGTGAACACACAGCAAGGAAGTAGAGCCAGGCTCAAGATATTACTCTTCCCAGCTCCTTTTCTTTCTCTGGAGCTGCATGGTTTCTCATTTCTACTTCCCCTGGTGAGTCTGTTCCATCTTCCTATTTCTTTCTGCAGAGTGGCTTTCTCTGCCTAATTACCAGAAGGCACATGGCCCGGAATGGTTGTTGCCAGTACAGCATCCACATAGCCTCTTACCTTTATTGCCTATGTCTATCCCACTAGTTTAATTCTATTTCAGTTTGAATTGTAAAGAGAGAGAATATGAATGCTCACTGGCCAGCCATCTTTGAGTCAAGACATTCCCTTCTGAAGTTAACTGCAGCCCTTAGAATCACGTTGTCTGCTACCCTCTCAGCAGAGCCTGAGGTCCATGTCTCTGAGAAGGGAGAGGAGGGACGGCAGCAAATTGATGGACATGTCCACTAGAGACCATAACCAGCTAAGCTGAGAAGTCTTCTCCACAAGCCAGGAGAAAAACAGTGCCTAATTCTGTAGACAAGCTATTATATGAGCAGGGCAGAAGAAAAAGAAATAATGATAACAATTGTTATTCAAATAGTAATTTCCTTCTCGAGTTCCAAAGTCCTCTTGTGTGTTATATTACAAAATTAACTTGAGACTAGCCCCTTGAGTTTTGGGGAACATGGCATTTTCCTGCTGTGCAGATGGGTGTCTTGGGTGGTCTCCTCCTTCTGACCCGCCGCAGAGTAGCCCTATTGTCAAGAGGTACAATGTCATCCTCTGGTTATGGGACATTATGTGCAAAAGAGGGCAGGTAAGCCAAAAGCAAGGCAGTGGAAAAATCAGTTCAACAAATGATTTAAGAAGCCAGGAAACATAATGGCAGGTAAACGAACACATTAGGCTGATGGAACAGAAAAATGCAACAGAAAAGTAAAACCTGGACTTTACCTCCTTGTAGGTTCACAATGGCCTAGCCCTAGAACCATGCCTCATCTCTCTTCTGAGGTTCTATTCTTTAGTGAGCTGCCAGGTCAAGGAAAGAGTAGGAATGTGAGAATGAAAGGAAATTAGATGCGTAAAAGCAGATGGATGTGAGGAGATGAAGAAAGAGAGTGGCAGGTCAGGGAGTGGGGAATGGAACTTGGGGGAGGAGGACAGCAATTGAGAATTAGAGGCTGTGGTTTGTTAAAAGGAGAGAGGACATTTGGCCATTCTGAGAGAAAGGAGGAACATCCCTCTAAAACCTTTAGCTCTGAAGGAGGAAGGAGTCTTATTAGTGAGTGGATTAGAAAGCCTTGCTGGGTACTTCAAGTGCCTCGTCCCATTGCCAGGCCACATCAGATTATGTAGTATAGATAGTGCTTTGTACAAGCATGGTCCACATACAAAGCCTACTTGTCATCAGATTTTCTGGAAAACATGCATAGTCTAGGTAAAATAATTAAGGAGGTTCCGAGGAAGGCAGAGGCTTCCAGTGCCAGAGGCAGCTCCCAGGACAGTAGTAAAGGAAGGCCGCAGCTGCTCTGGATCCCTGGAAAAAAAGGGTCCTATATAAGCCTCTAATGACTGGAGTTTAATAGCAAATAGCTATACAACAGCTTCCCTTGGGTCCTGCAAGCTGATAGGGCAGGCTGAGAGCCATTGGGTCCCCTTTTAGACTGATTAGAAATTTCTCAAAAGAGATGACGCATTTGGCATCTGAATATTTTATGTCCCATCTGTTGTCACAAATAAAAGTGAGAGACGGCGGATGCCTATCCTTTTCTCTGTTGCTGACGTTTCCTTTCCTTGTCTTAGCCTCCTGTCTGTTACTCTGGTTTCATGTTTCCAAGACTCTTTCTTCCTCTCTCCCAATTTATTTATGCATTTGTTCACTCATTTTTTTTTTTTTAATAAACATCTGAGCACAGACTTTGTTCTGGACCTTGGAGAAATGAGTTAAGACAGTTCTTGCTTTATAGGAACTCGTAGACGTGTAATGGAGACAGATAGGAAACAGTGCATAAGTGCTGTCACAGAATATGGCAAAAGGGTTTGACTCAGGGAAGAAAGAGCATGTTGAGCAGGAAAGGCTTGTGTAGGGTCTTGGAGTATGAGGAGAAATTTTACAGGTCACAGGAGAAAGGAAGTTCCAGGCAGAGGGACAGTCCCCACTACTACTTCTTGCCGTACAACAGCCCTGCTTCACTCTCACCACCTTGGCTCTTTGAGACGTTTGAGTTTGCAAGTCCTAGTTTGAGGAAGGAGCCCTGGTGGCGCCAGTGGTTAAGCATTCGACTGCTAACCAAAAGGTCAGCAGTTCAGATCCACCAGTCTCTCAATGGAAACTCTATGAGGCAGTCTGAGGAATGTGTTGCCCGTTAGGTAAGATGTGTGTGGCAGACTCCTCATCAGATGTAGAGAAGGAGGAGGCATACCCCTCTCATCTGTCTACTTCCCTTACTCTTCCCTGCCACCACCAAGAGAATCCTCTCTCTGGGATTGCTATAGTTACCACCTAAGCCAGCGCTCTGCCCTCAGGCTTGCTCCTCTTCTCTTTGTTTCTTATGCTGCAGCCACAGTGCTGGAAAGCAGATTAAGGCACTCCCTCTTAAAACCTTGTAATGTTTAACGACTGCCCTAAAAATAAGGGCCACGTTTCCTAAAACAACCTCCAAGGCTCTCGATTATTTGACTCCTGCTTTTTTTTTTTTTTTTTTTGCCTAGCGCCCGGCCTGATTTTGGGCCCCTCCTCCTCATTCCTTGTCCTTCTCAGGTCCTCAAACACTAAGTTAGCATCACTGGCCTGGAGCACATGCCACTCCCATCAGTCAAGTCTTGGGCCTCCCTCCTCACCTCTGGGCACAACTTCAGTGTCCTCACTCTAGGAGACCATCCCATTCTCCTGCCCATACCCCTTCCTAGTGCTTACCACACTTGCAAGAATGTTTTTTCAAAGTTTGTCTCCCTTTCTGGACCATAGAGACAAGATCTGTCTTATTGAATGCCTGGCACATAGTATGTGCGCCCTAAATGTTTTTGGAAAGAGTGGACTTAGAGACTGAGCCCTTCATACAACTGCAGTTCCTTCCACCTAGTGACAAGTTAGAATACCAGGGCTTTTAAGACTTTTAGATGTTTATGTATTTATGCTTTGCGGCATGGCTATAATCTAATTTAGCACAAAGTAAAGGAAAGGGGTCAGGACTAGAGTGAGGCAAGCAAAGTACATAAGACACAGAATTTAAGGAAGCACTCACTCTCTCGCTTCCTCACTCTATTCCTGGCCCTAGGAGGGAAACCTTAGCTAAGCATCCCATAAAATTAAAATAAGATTAAAAACCAGTTGCTGTACAGTCAGTTTCGACCCATGGAGGCCCCATATGTGTCAGAACAGGGTTTTCAGTGGCTGATTTTTCAGAAACAGATCGCCAGGCCTTTCTTCCGTGGTGCCTCTGAGTGGGTTCCAACCTTCAGCCTTTCAGTTAGTAGCTGAGGGCGTTAACTGTTTGCACCACCCAGGCTTGTGCTAAAGGGAGGTTTGTGACAGCAACCTGAATCTCGCCCCGCACCTGATTCTTGAACGCTCACAATGTGTAGAATGGTGAAGCGTTGCCACAGGGAGGAGAGGAGCTGCAGAGAGTGATAAATACCTTAATAGAGATCCGAGTCTCTGATGTGGAGAGCGGAGGAGGAGCAATGGGTTATTCTGCAGGCTTTCTACAAGATGGGCAGCTGGGGGGTGGTTCATTACTTTGGTATTTAAAATAACAGCTAACCCAAGGGGATACATAAAGCCAGAAGATTCTGCTTCAGGTAAACAGCCTAAAGAGAATCTTAATCCTAAAAACTGAAAAGTAGGAAAGATGGGGCCCAAAAAAGACCTGAAGGATTGAAGGTGGAAGTCCATTTTCTGGGGTGGACTGCCAGCTCAATTATCCAACCCTAAGTGTTCTGCTTCTTTGATTTATTTTAATTCTATTGTGCTTTAGGTGGAAGTTTACACTGCAAATTAGTTTCTCATTCAAAAATTTATACCCAAATTGTTTTGTGACATTGGTCGCAATTTCTGCAATGTGTCAGCACTCTCCCCATTACTACCCCAGGTTCCCCGTGTCCTGTCATCTGGTTTTCCTGTCCCTTCCTGTCTTCTTGTCTTGCCTTTGGACAGGAGTTGCCCATTTAGTCTGGTACACTTGACTGAACTAAGAAGCACCTTCCTCACATGTGTTTTTGTTTGTTTTATACCCATTGCCATCGAGTTGACTCCAACTCATAGTGACCATATAGGACAGTACAGTGCCCTATAGGGTTTCCAAGGAGCAGCTGGTGGATTCAAACTGCCAGCCTTTTGGTTAGCAGCCAAGCTCTTAATCACTGTGCCACCAGGGCTAGACCTGTCTAGTCTTTAGCTGAAAAGTGGGTTTTAGGAGCAGCTTCAGCTTTGAGTTAGCAGGGTTTCCAGGAGCCAAAGTCTTGGGGGTTCCTCTAGGTTCTATCACACCAGTAAGTCTGGTCTTTTTTTGTGAATCTGAATTTTGTTCTACGTTTTTCTTCTGCTCTGTCTGGGACCCTGTATTGTGATTCCTGTCAGAGTGGTAGGTGGTGGTAGCCGGGCACCATCTAGTTCTTCTGGGTTCGGGGTGGTGGAGGCTGTGGTTCATGTGGTCCACTAGTCCTTTGGACTGATATTTTCCTTGTGTTTTTGGTTTTCTTCATCCTCCTTTGCTCCAGGTGGGATGGGACCAATAGATGTGTTTTATATGGCTACCTGCAAGCTTTTAAGACCCCAGATGGTACTTAGCAAAGTAGGATGTAGAACATTTTCTTTATGAACTATGTTATGCCAGTTGACCTAGATGTTTCCCTAGACCATGGTGCCCAGCCCTCAGCCCCAGCTACTCAGTCCCTCAAGACGTTTGGATGTCTCTAGGAAGCTTCTATGCCTTTGATCTAGTTATGCTGATTTCCCCTATATTGTATGTTGTCTTTCCCTTCACCAAAGTTGACACTTGTCTGCTATCTAGTTAGTGATTTTCCCTCCCCATCCTCATAACAATCAAAGGTTTTTTTTTTCTATGTATAAACCTTTTCTTGGGTTTTTATAATAGTGGTCTCATACAATATTTGTCTTTTTGTGATTGACTTATTTTGCTCAGCACAATACCCTCCAGATTCATCCATGTTGTGAGATATTTCACAGATTCATCAGTCTTCTTTATCATTGCATAGTATTCTATGTATATATACCATAATTGTATGTATATATACCATAATTTGTTTATCCATTCATTTGTTGATGGGCACTTAGGTTGTTTCCATCTTTTTGCTATTGTGAATAGTGCTGCAGTGAACATGAGTGTGCATATGTGGTTCTGCTTCTTTATGTTTTGCCTCCTCAGTGCTCAATATTGCTTCCCCCAGAGGAAGGGAAGCGCTGGCCAGATCAGACACTTGTGAATACACTCCAGAAGCCCTAATGGGCCTGCTTTAATATACAGATAAGATGCCTGTTTGACACTATTGTTGGTAGCTGCTGTCTTTGAGTCAGCCTGCAGCCCATGGAGACCCCATGCCCAACGGGATTGGACTAGTATGATCCATAGGGTTTTCACTGGCTGATTTTTTTGGAAGTAGGTCTCCAGGCCATTCTTCCTAGTCTGTCTTAGTCTGGAAGCTCCACTGAAACCTATTCAGCATGTTAGCAACAGGCAAGCCTTCAATGACAGAAGGGTGGTGGCTGCACATGAGGTACACTGGCTGGGGACCAAACCTGGGTCTCCAACGTGGAAGGTCAGAATTCTACCACTGAACTACCACCATCCCCACTTTAAACTAGTGGCACCTATTTTCATGCTAATAATCACTGTGCCAAAGTTCTTCAAAGCAGTTGTTTTACAAGTAGGCTGAACATGTACCCTGCAATCCTGTTCTCACTGTCTTCTTGCTTGGTAAATTCTTCTTTATCCAGTAGAAAGTCTGATCCCGTTGGAACCAAAAAATGAATTTTACTTCAGAGTAAAAAAGTTTTACTTTGGAGTAGAGATTGATTCATTTTCAAATATTAGCCATTTTTATTACACAATTAGTCTATTTCATTACAGAAAAAATAGAAAATACAGATAAGTGAAAAAAAAAAATGAAAGGAAACCCATTTATGATTCCCCAATTAAAGAGTAATAATGATTCTGAACATTTTAGTGAATAACCTGCCAGACTTTTTTCTATGCAAATGTGTACTTGTATTTTCCTCCCTTGTTATACATTGAACATCTTTTTATAACAATAAATAAAGATCAGCCTCGTCATTTTTGGTAGCTGCATGATGTACCATTAGAGAGATGTACCACACTTTACTTTAACGATCCATCTTGCTGGACCTGCCAGCTCTTTCTAGTATCACAGTAGTCTGCTTTGCTTTAGTTTGAAATTTTTTTTTTTAATTGTTGTAAAGATATGTATAACACATTGGCCAAAACAAGATTTTTCATGTGTGCAATTTAGTGACGCTAATTACAGTCATCGTGTTGTGCGTCCGTCACCAGATCCACATTTTCCATCACGTAAACAGAAACTCAATGCTCCCTAAACAATGCTCCCCTCTTTTCCCCTCCCGCTCATCCTGATAACCACTAATAAACTTTGGTCTCTCTATATTTGCCTATTCTAGATATTCCATATAAGTGAGAGAGTATAATATTTGTCCTCACAGTAACTTTCTTATACATACATCCTTGTACGTGTGTCAGACTATTTTCCTAAGATTAATTGCCAAAAGTGAAATGGCTGGGTCAAAGGGTTATGACCATTTTTAAGGCTTTTGATACATAATTCCAAACTACAGCCCAGAAGCGTTGGACCACTTTAATGCTCCACCAGTGGCACATTGCAGTGCTCATTTCCTCCTGTCCTCACTAATGTTCCTAAAGCCACATGTGTTCTGATGTGTCATGTACTGTTGTATTATGTGCCAGATACTGACAAAATCGAATAAAATGTTCCCATGCGGGAAAGGATGTACAAGGAGTAGACAAACCAGGGAGTCAACATTTATAGGTCAGTGTGCTGGGATTAAATCCATTGCTGTCGATTCTGACTCACAGTGACCCTATAAGACAGAGTAGAGCTGTCCCGTAGGGCTCCCAAGGAGTACCTGGTGGATTCGAACTGCCAGCCTTTTAGTTAGCAGCCAAACTCTTAGCCACTATGCCACCAGATTGGAAACCCTGGTGATGTAGTGGTTAAGTGCTACAGCTGATAACCAAAAGGCCGGCAGTTGGAATCCACCAGGCGCTCCTTGGAAACTCTATGGGGCAGTTCTACTCTGTCCTATAGGGTTGCTATGAGTCGGAATCGACTTGACAGCAGTGGGTTTTGGTTTTTGGTGCTGGGATTACAGTACATTGGTGCTCTAAACCCATTGCCATCGAGTCGATTCCGACCCATAGCAACCCTATAGGACAGAGTAGAACTGCCCCTTAGGATTTCCAAGGAGCAGCTGGTGGATTTGAACTGCCGACCTATTGGTTAACAGCCAAGCTCTTAACCACTGTGCAACCAGGGCTCCCTACATTGGAGCTCTGGATACATATAATTTGGACATCATGATCAAACAAGGACAAGTGTTAGAAGACTTCCTGGAAGGAGTTAACTCTGAGGCTAGCCTTGAAGGATCATCAGAAGTTAGCTGAGTGAAGAACAGAGAAGGAGTGATGGGGAGAAGGATCCAGGTAGAGGAAAGGTTCCCGGGCATAAATGTTCAGGGCCTTTTTAGGGAAGAGCAAAAAGTTCTGTAATGGTTGGACTGAAGTGTACATGTGGGCGTGGGGACAGTGAATAGAAATGATGGAAGCTGATGCTGAAGAGATGGGCAAGGTCTGATCAAAAGGGTTCTCTGGGTAAGCAAAGGAGTTTCAACTTTATCCTGAAAGCCAGATAAGCATCATCAAACACTAAACCTTCCTTGGGAGGCAGGAATTGGCATCAAAACCTGTGTGTGGAAGACTCACGCTGGTCAAAGGGAAGAGCACCGACCGTGAACTGAAAAATTACTGTCACTATTGCTTATGAGCTCTGTGAGCTGGGGAAAGCCACTTAAACTCTGCGCCTGTAAAATAGAGGGGCTGATCTAGATCCCTATCTGTCCCAAATACCTATGCTCTTATAATCTCTGGTACACCCTTTGATTTTTTTTTTTTTTTTTTCCAGAAAAGGTGGCTATTAAGATCCTGGACAAGACCAAGTTAGACCAGAAAACCCAAAGGCTACTATCCCGAGAAATCTCCAGCATGGAAAAACTGCATCATCCCAACATCATCCGGCTTTACGAAGTCGTAGAGACCTTATCCAAGCTCCACTTGGTGATGGAGTATGCGGGGGGTGGGGAGCTCTTTGGGAAAATTAGCACTGAAGGGAAGCTGTCAGAACCAGAAAGCAAGCTCATCTTCTCCCAGATTGTGTCTGCCGTGAAGCACATGGTGAGCAGGGGCCCCAGGAATGAAAGTCCTACCTCCACTCCAACCCCATTGGGATTGTGGGGCTTTAGGTTACCATCATTTAAGCATCCCAGATGGCTTTAGTCCTGCAAGGGCAGACAGACAATAGTCCCTGTGTGAGAGTCACAAGTCTGGCAAGGATGGTGCTTTTTACCTCTGAAGCAATGTCCAGGGGTCTCCATTTACACAGCAGCCTCCTTACTTTTGGGGAGTTGGCAGGAGTCCGTCTGAGCAGCCAGGATGAACATCACCCACTCCTTAGTCACACCTATTTCTGGAACCTCATCTACTACCAGGACAGCTGGCTCCTCCCTGCTTCTTGGCCTTGCCTTCCTAACTGTGTCTAGGATGTCCTCTCCCCTCTAACCTCTTCTCACATTCCAAATCCTACCCATGTTTCATGATCCAGCTCAGTTTGATCTTTCTTGCCTTTGGTGAACTCCTCTAGCTCTCACTGCCTCTGTGCCCAGCAGATTAACATTTGATTATGTCATTCTTATTTTAGTTCTCTGTTTCTTTAGACAAATCTGGACTCTTAAGCAGACTCCTTAGTTCCTCTAAGAACTGATTCTTTTGTGCCCTCTCTATTGTTGGCCATATTGCTGGGCACACAGGAAGAACTTGACTTGTAGACCTGACTACCACCTGTTGGCATAAAACTTTTGGCCACTGTCTTTACCCAGATCTCGGTCCAACTGGTCTGTCCAACTGGTAGGAAAGAGACACTTGTCTTGGGTCTAAATTAGTTGAGAGGTTGTTTTTAGTTCACTCCTCTGTGAGGCAAGAACTGGGCCAGTGATCTTTTGGCCAAAGATCCACCAGCAGGAGAATTAGTGACCTAAAAAAAACCCAAACCAAACCCATTGCCATTGAGTCGATTCTGGCTCATAGTGACCCTATAGGACAGAGTAGAACTGCCCCATAGGATTTTCAATGGGGTGCCTGGTGGATTTGAACTGCTGACCTTTTGGTTAGCAGCCATAGCTCCTAAACACTACACCATCAGGGTTTCCACTAGTGACCTAGAGCCCAAAATAGCAGTAAGAAGGGGAAGGGGGAGGGAAAAGAAATGAGCAAGAGAGAGGAGCCTGGTGGCGGTGGTGGTGGTGGGTGTTTCAGACTTATGGTACCACCAGTTGTCATTTAAATGGCCCTATGCTGGGGAGAGTGCTATGGCTGCTAACCAAGAGGTCGGCAGTTCGAATCTGCCAGGTGCCCCTTGGAAACTCTATGGGGCAGTTCTATGCTGCCCTGTAGGGCCGCAATGAGTCGTAATCGACTTGACGGCAGTGGGTTTGGGTTTTTTTTGGTATGCTAGGGAGAAGGAGAGATGTGGCAGTCTGCTTCTGTAAAGATTATAGCCTTGGAAACTATATGGGGCAGTTCCTGTCTGTCCTATGGGTCACTATGAGTTGGAATTGACTTGACAGCAATGGATTTTTAACAGGTGCTGTGGGTGACTTTTCCCCGGGCCAGGCCCATAGTAAGCAATAGAACTGAGGGGTGAAGAATCTTCCACATTCTACTTGGAAGATAAATCTGGCGGGAGAGCAGAAGAGAATTGAGCAGTAGAAGGTGCAGACATGAGTCTTCTGAAGCTTTACACCCCGCCATTCCTCCCAGCTACCTGAAAAGGGGAAGGGTGAATCATAGATTATGTGCCAGTACTACACTGAGCACTGTAGATACAGCATCATCTACAGTTCTCATAGCAGCCTTGTGCGGTGCTTATCAATGTCCCCATTTAAAAGGAAGAAACTTGACACATTACACAGCTGGCATAGCTGAACCTATAATTAACCAAGCTGTCAGGCTCTAAAGCCTGGATATTCACCTCAGGAAGCTCATTGGGAAAAGTAACATTAAACCATTTCCCAAGAGCCTTTGGGATTGAAAGGTCAAGGATTCTCAGATCATCTGTCTAGATCCAGAACGCAAGGGTGGGGGTGGGGGTAAGGCATGCGGCTCACAACCCACAGTGGGACCTGTTGTTAGAACCTTGCCAAATAGTCTTCTCTCCTCTACTGAATTCTGAAAAAAAGGTGCCCACCCAAAGGAGCATGGTTGAAAAGTTAACAGAGGACTCCAAGCCTTCCTGGTCGTGGCCCCAGTCAAGAGATCACTCAGCCAGAAAAAGGCTGTGTATGGCCTAAAACACTAAGGATGACTGCTTCATTGTGTTTCAGAACGTGTATTTCATAAGACCCTGTTCTTATTTCTGGCACTAATTCCTAAGTCTATATATATGGAACAGGCTCAGCCCTCACCCCACAGAACGGAACCTTTGATCTACTTTGGGGGTGTGGGTGTTTCATTTGGCTAAAGGTTATGACAGGGCTACTCTAGAGGTTTGCTGACGTGATCTAAGTTGATCTCCATTGAGTTTGTTATTACATCACTTCATTGTCACAGAGCAACTGATAAATTTTCTTCTATAGGATTTTACTTTGAAAACGGTAATTCTTCTCTTATATCTTCTTCCACAGCATGAAAACCAAATTATTCATCGAGATCTAAAGGCAGAAAATGTGTTCTATACTAGTAATACTTGTGTGAAGGTGGGCGATTTTGGATTCAGCACAGTAAGTAAAAAAGGTGAAATGCTGAACACTTTCTGTGGGTCTCCTCCCTATGCTGCCCCTGAACTTTTCCGAGATGAGCACTACATCGGCATTTACGTGGACATCTGGGCGTTGGGGGTGCTTCTGTACTTTATGGTGACTGGCACCATGCCGTTTCGGGCAGAGACTGTGGCCAAACTGAAGAAGAGCATCCTCGAGGGCACGTACAGCGTGCCTACGCATGTGTCAGAGCCCTGCCACCGGCTCATCCGAGGAGTCCTTCAGCCAATACCCACGGAGAGGTATGGGATCGACCACATCATGAACAATGAATGGATGCAAGGGGTGCCATACCCCATCCCTTTGGAACCCTTCCAACTGGATCCAAAACATTTGTCAGAAACCAGCACCCTCAAAGAAGAAGAAAATGAGGTCAAAAGCACTTTAGAACACTTGGGTATTACAGAAGTGCATATTCGAAATAACCATGGAAGAGATGCTCGGAGTTCAATCACAGGGGTCTATCGAATCATTTTACATAGAGTCCAAAGAAAAAAGGCATTGGAAAGTGTCCCAATAACGATACTGCCAGACCCTAAAGAAAGAGACCTAAAGAAAGGGTCCCGTGTCTACAGAGGTATAAGACACACCTCCAAATTCTGTTCAATTTTATAAATTGCAATAGACTGCTGGTAATTAACCAAGATCGTTGTTGCTGCTTTTAAATTTTTTCAGACAACTTGAGTGGAGACATTTTTGTAATTTTTAAATAAACTTAAATGGATGCTTTTGAGCTATGTGTTTTCTTTTTTCCAAATTGTCTGTCCAGATTTTAGCTTGATTTGGAACTTTGTCTTTCTCTCAAAATCTGGAATTCATACAATTAATAAACAAATATTTATTCAGTGTCTACTTTGTGGCAGGCACTGTTTAAGGTACTGGGGAAACAGCAAAGAATAAGGATAAGCCAGGTTCTTCCTCTCTTGTGCAGGATGTTCAAGGGCAAAAGACACCAATGGATTACACACAGACACAAATTAGATAATGATAAATGGTATGCAGAGAATTAAAAAAGGGTGATCTGATGTTAATAGGCTTTCGACTTTGGAGTAGCTCATTACAGTGGATGGCAGTCTGAGATCTGAATGAGACTCACTCTTGAAAAGCGGGCCAAGAGCTTTCTAGGCAGCCTGGAGGTTTGAGACTCAGTTCCCCCCACCCCCCGCCCACCCCAAATAGAGCCTAAGGCAAAGGCTTCCACGTAGAGGAGTTTATTTGGAAAGTGATCCCAGAGAGCAGGAGTGAGGGACACGGACAGAAGCAGTGGAAGGGGGAAAGCCAATATAAAGATACGTTATCAAGTTGGCCACTGCTACAAGTGACTGGTGTTCAATCCTGCAGAGCTTTTGAGGAAAAAAAAAAAAAAACACATCTTCGGTATCTGCCCAGGGACAGAGGCAGATTATCCAATAGGCAAGGTAAGCACAGGCTTACTTGTGCTCACTTATTAATCTCTAATGATCAGCTAATGTGGTGAAGCCTATGTGAAATTGCTCACTACAGATTAGCAAGTAAGCATAAGTAAACCTGTGCTTAACTTGCTTACTGGGTCATCCACCCCTGTCAGGGATTGCAAATTCGAAAAGAGTGATTCTGTAGGAAGGTGCTGTGAGGTTGGGAGGATGACATACTTAGAAGCAGAATCTTTGATGTGGTGAAAAAATGTGAAATGTTTACTACAGATGATCTTGTCTATTGTATAATCCGCCCGATGAAAGGGGATGGCATTTACCCATCATTTCCCGTCCACCACTGGTCAAGGATAGCCCCGTGGGTATCATCTGCTCTATACTTCCAGGTTATGCTGTTGAGTGCCAAGTGAGTTCCCCATGCCTTTCATGCTTTCATGTCAGAGAATCCCTGGAGCAGGAAGTAAGAGGTACACAGCCCTGGCCTAGGACAAGGTACTGTCAGGTAGCACCTACATGAAGCTGTCAAAACCTGCATGGAAATGGTCACCGCATCGGTGGCTGGAGGAAGAAGTGTGGCTGAAGGATCTGAAGTGGTTGGTGCACAGGAGCTGTCTAATACAGCCTGCCCTGTCCCTTGATCTACTCAGATTCACCGTCTGTTAAATCCAATTGATCGCCAAGTTAGTCTCCTTCAAGGTGGTGGGATCTGGAAGGACGCAATGCAGATTAGTAGATCAAGCCACAGCAGTGCTTCTCAAACTCTAGTACATCAGAGTCACCTGGAGGGTTTGTTTAACTACAGACCCTGAGGCCCCACCCCAGAGTTGGTTTAATAACTCTGGGGTGGGGTGGGGGCAAGAATTTGTATTTCTAACAAGTTACCAAGTGATGCTGATGCTGCTAATCAAAGGACCACACCTTGGGAACCAACAAATTACAGTCATTGCTGCAGCTGGTTTTGAGGCCAAAATTGACTCATTAGCTCCTCCTCCATCACCCATTCTAAATTTCCCTCACCTTTGGCCAGCACTTCAGCTGGCCTAGATTGCTTACCTGATAGTGTGACCCAGATTTTCCTTGTCAGTGGATCCGAGCCCTTGGTTGCCTTGCCATTGACTGTGTTTGTTGTGATTCTGTTTACTGTCATCATGAGGTCAAAAGTGACACGAGTGAATCTCTTGGGTTCCAGACATACTCCTCCTTAGTTACTGTGGTAATCAGGATAATCTCCTTTCCTTGCCTACTTGTCCACTGACATGGGGAGCCCAAAATGATCATCTGATAGTCATAAAATCCAATTCACTGGGATCCTTTCTGGGTCTCCTGGTGAAAGCATCCCTCTGACCCCTGAGGATCAGAACCTTTAATCCAGCTGAGAACTACAAGTTCTTCAAGTAGGTCACTGATCGTGATGGTCAGAGAGGTCAATTCTACTTCCATTTGTAGGTTTCCAGACCTGTGTATTTCCCATTCCCGTTGAGTCAATTCCAATTCATAGCAACCCTATAGGACAGAGTAGAACTGTCCCATAGGGTTTCCAAGGAGCACCTGGTGGATTCCAACTGCCGACCTTTTGGTTAGCAGCTGTAGCTCTTAACTACTACACCACCATATATAACAGTCTTTGTTTAAGCATATATGTCAAATATTGGAAGACAGCACTCCAACCCTGCAGGGTACTGTTGTACTGTTGGTGCTATTTATGCTGGTTGCTTCTGGTACTGAGGTATGTGGCAAGACCAGTAGATCCATTGCCCCACTTCCTTTCCCCCCAAAAAATTGGTCCCTTGAGGCAATATGTGAGATACCATGACAATAAATCTGGCACTCACCCTGTCCTAGCATGACTGTATTGGAGGATGCAATGCATGCAGGGAAGGCAAATTCATATCCAGAGTAGATGTTAATTCCAATAAGAACAAATCACTGCCCCCTCCAGGGTAGAAAGGAATCAACCTGCCACCTTTGAGGATGGTGTCATATTGAAGGCTCAACATCAAACTCTACCACTGGCAAGTTAAACATTTGGAAGTGGCAGTAAATAAGCCTTGGTGGGAGGAAGCCCATGAAATTGGGCCCATGCCAAGCTTCCATACCTGCCATCATGACCATTCCATATATGGGCCTAGTATGCCAGGGTGACTGATGAGAGAAGCTGACATCATCTAGTCTACTTATCTGCTGAGTGCCTTCTCTGTAGTGGATGCTCTCTGGTTGTACATTAACATGAAATACAAGGATCTGCATGCTTTGTGCTACCTCTTATCTCCAGATTTGTCTTTGACCTTTCAGTCTCGTTCCTTCCAAGCTCCTGACCGACCTGCCAAGCCGTTTACTTCTACCAGGAGTCCATGTATATTTATTCTTCAGACTGCTACCTTCTTCATACAAAGTGGATGACCAAATGTACAGCTCACATCTCAGCCCACTGAGCAGGTGTCCCTTCACCAGTCCTTTGGAAGCATCCCTGTTGAATACTGTATGTGGTAGCAGTCCATTTATAACTAGTACCAATGTATCATGCCATCTGTTAACCAGCCCAGAGGGTTTATCTTGTCAGTTGATTGTAGAGAAACACCCTTTTTCCCATGAGACCATGAGTTGAGGAGATACAGGTGTAACAAAGATTTATGTAATTGTATCTTCTGAATCTCAAGTCTGATCCTGAATGCAATATTTCTATTATAAAATGGATTTCTGCTGCGCCCACCTGAATTTATGAATTCATGGATCTGATAATACCTAGCTCATGAGGAGACAACTCCATGAGCTTAGTCACCTTGTGTCCCATAGTTAGGTACTCAATCTATCTACTAAGCCCAGTAGCATGCTAGGAGCCAGAGTATTCTCTGTTGCAGAAAGCATGGTGTTATTCCAGGACCCTATAGGTCTGTGCTGTAACCTTCTACGAGAACTTGCTAAAGACTCCACACAGCATTCTTAACCACCACATAAAAAGCCAGAGTAGCAAGGCAGTTTGCAATAAAGTCTGAAACTGCTGTAGATTTTTCTTTTGTAGGATCTGCTTGAAACATGTAGCTCTGGTAAATGGGTTGGAGAAAGAATTCAAGTATAGTATATGTGCTTCCAAAATCCAAATAGGCCTACTAAAGCCTATCTTTAAACCTTGTGCCTCTATCTTAGTGATAAAAGGTGCAAGGTGCAACAATTTGTTCTTTACTGTAGAAATATTTGGGCATGCCCCAGATTATTGGTCCTCTAAAAACTTCATCAATGTGGCAGGTGCCTTATCCTTCATGAAGTTTCACCCACACTCTAGTACACACAGGTCTTACCTGGGCATCTGGAGTATTTGTCACTTCCTGTTAGGCAGACCTGCTTAGTATGTTGTCAACAATATAGTAGGACAGCATGACCTGTGGAATGTCAAGATGATCAAGGTCCTTTTGGACTATACTGTAACATAGAGCAGGCGGCTTAACATATCATTGGTTGCTATGAGTCAGAATCGACTCAATGGCAATGGGTTTGGTTTTGGTTTTGGGGGCCAAAAAGTAAATGAGAATCCCTGTCCATCCCAGATGAATGCAAACTACTTTTGATCCTCTTTTTTGAATTGAAGAATGCATTTGCCAAATCAAAAGCCAATATCAAATGCCAGAGACTTCCAGTAAAATACAGCATTCCCACTCAGCTATAACTGACACTAACAGTAGACCATCATCATCCTCCATTATCCATCTAGTTTTTATCAGAGGTTTGATAGATAAATGAGGTTATCGTGGAGCCCACCACCCTTGTATCCTTTTAAGTTTTTGGCTGCAATTGCTCATATGATGCAACACCACTCATGATTTACTATCACAGCTGCAGAGACAGTACAGTTTCAGGTTTACATGTGGCCCTTCCTCCCATAATGGCTCTTATCCTACAGGTCAGGGATCTAAATATATTTATCTCAAATATATATTTGGGGACTGGGGAAATAACAAGTTGGGACCCATTGTAAGATAAGACTTTGGTCACAATTTCATTCATCACCTAGCTTCCATTAAGTCCCTGTCTATACACAGTGCTGGAAACCCTGGTGACGTAGTGGTTAAGAGCTACGGCTGCTAACCAAGAGTTCGACAGTTGGAATCCACCAGGCATTCCTTGGAAACCTTGGACAGTTCTGCTCTGTCCTCCAGGGCCACTATGAGTCAGAATCAACTCAATGGCAGTGGGTTTTGGTTTTATACATGGTGCTACATTGGTATTTAAGTTTCCCTGGTATCCATTCAGTTTAGACCTTTTATCCAACAGTTCTTTAAAATTCTGGGTATGTATATCATATATACTTGTGGTAGCAGGGCCCTCCAAGACCTGGCTTTCCCTTCAATGTGCATTGGATTTTTAAACTGGAAGCTAGTTCAGGAACCATTTTTTCTCATTGGGTCAGGGTATGCCGCCCTTCTGCTCATCTGCTCTGTGGTTTTTTATTTTTGGTTATACAACTCAAGTAACACTTAGCTGCCCCTCAGAATTCCATGATCTATTAGCTACTGTCACAAAGCCCTGCAGATCAAGGCACCCTGATTTCCACTTCAGCCATACTATTATAATAATTATACTTCTGACACTGAAGTATTAATACATGGCCTCTGCCATTCCAGCATCCTATGACCCCCACTGATAACAGCATGCCCAGTACCATGGCAGCATTTCATACTGTCAACCCTTTTTGATGGGCAGCCACCACTGAGCTTTTCAGATGCTGGTGTACCCCCTCCAGCACATTCTTTATTGCCTTAGTGAAGGGAATGTCCTCCTGGGGGATGTAATTAGGTGGTTCTTCAAAGTCTCATAGTAATGAATCCATTCTAATATTCATACCTCCTAGAACTTTCTCTTTTTTCAATACTGTGCTAGGGTAGTTCCACCATCTACACCTCATTTTTTATAGGCCATTATCATGTCCAAGCCTCAACAGCCACCCCAACAGTATATTAGAACCTGCTTCAGATGCCCTCGCAAGGACATCAAATTCCAAGTCATGGGGAGATGATCCCCTGGTAATAAGCTCTCCCTTATCTGTCTTTATTCTTTCTTCAACCCTGGTCCCTCTTCCAACACCCTCAATATCCACTCTCACACATTTCCCTTGGTTCCTGACAGTACATATTAGCCAGGTTTTGCAATTCCTTTACTGTCAAACTATTTTTTCACCACTCAGGCTGTGTTGAGGCCTGACCCTCATTACTGGTTTGGAGAATCTTGAGGTCAACCATCATTTTGTAAGTACGTGACTCGAAGAGGCCTTTGCAGGGTCTTCAGGCAAGGAAGACCAGGTTGAATCCTGATTTCCAATATTTTTAGTCTTATCCACCCTCTTGTTCCTAACTTCCTATCAAAGTCCTGTCTTTGATCTTCATTGCAGCTTAGCCAACCCTACAATTAGGCCCTGGGCCTGTTTTAGGTAGTTTGCCTTCTGCTACAGCTGATTTTTTTTTCTAGTTGCTCTTCAGTCAATTCTGACTAATGGTGACCCCATGTGTGTGTAAAACTGTACTCCATAGGGTTTTCAGTGGCTGATTTTTTTAGAAGTATATTGCCAGGCCTTTAAACTTTTGCCTTTTGGTTAATAGCCAAGTGCATTAACTGTTTGGATTACTGCAGAAAATAAGGGTCTCCTTAAATTTTTTAAATCTTATCTTAAGGTCCCCTAGCTTTCAGTGTGTTTTGAGTTGAGAGTTGGTTGACTTGAGCCTGTTATTTTCTCCCAGGCTTCTGAAGCTGTTAACAGAAGCTAGCCAGCTCCACAGTCTCCATCATTGTCCCCATACTGATCAAGTACCATAGCTACCATATGACCCAATGCTCATCTTCTACCTACACTTACGAGTTTTAATAATATGTTGCTACTGCATGCCAGAGGTTATCACCACCCTGCTAACCAAAAGTGTATTCGTTTTCTATTGTTACCATTACAAATTACCACAAGCTTAGTGGCTTAAAACAACATAAATTTATTATTTTACAGTTCTGTAAGTCAGAAGGGCAATATGGGTCTCAATGGGCTAAAGTCAAGGTGTCGGCAGGGTGGCATTCCTTTCTGGAGGCTCTAGGGGAGAATTCATTTTCTTGCATTTTTCCACTTTCTAGAGACTGCCTACATTCCTTGGCTGGTAGCCCCTTCCCTCCATCTTCAAAGTTAACAACATTGTACCTCTCTGACCATTTTTCTATAGTCACATCTCCCTCTGACCATAGCTAAGAAAGGTCCTCTGCTATTAAGGACCCATGTGATTAGGCTGGGCCCATCTGTATTATTACCTCGTCTCAAATGTTTTAACTTAATCATATCTACAAAGTTCCTTTTACCTTGTAAGGCAACATATTCACACTAATGGAAGAAGACAAAGAAAGGATGAATTCCTTGTTTTTCATTTCTACACATTTAAAATAAAAATGCATTATCATCATAACAAAGAGCACTGATGATATATAAACCTACAGGAGGTTGCCCCCACGCATCTGTCAGTTTATTGTACTGTGGGGGCTTGCAGTGTTGCTATGATGCTGGAAGCTATGCCATCAGTGTTCAAATACCAGCAGGGTCACCCATGGAGGACAGGTTTCAGCTGAGCTTCCAGACTCAGACAGACTAGAAAGAAGGACCTGGTGGTCTACTTCTTGTCTACTTCTGAAAAGAATTAGCCACAGAAAACATTATGAATAGCAGTGGAACATTGTTTGATACAGCACATGAAAATGAACCCCTCAGGTTGGAAGGCATTCAAAATGCAATTTGGGAAGAGCTGCCTTCTCAAAGTAGAGTCAACGTTAAGATGGGGACGGAGTCAAGCTTTCAGGACCTTCATCTGCTGAAGTGGCATGACTCAAAATGAGAAGAAACAGCTGCAAACATCCATCAATAATTGGAATGTGAAATGTACAAAGTATGAATCTAGGAAAATTAAAAATCCTCAAAAATGATGTATAAACATCGATATTCTAGGCATTAGTGAGCTGAAATGGACTGGCATTGGCCATTTTGAATAGGATAAGCATATGGTCTACTATGCTGAGAATGACAACATGAAGAGGAATGGCGTGGCATTCACTGTTGTCAAAAAGAATGTTTCAAGGTCCATCCTGAAGTACAAAGCCGTCAATGATAGGATAATATCCATATGCCTAAAAGGAAGACCAGTTAATATGACCTTATTCAAATTTATATACTAACCACTAAGGCCAAAGATGAAGAAACTGAAGATTTTTACCAACTTCTGCAGTCTGAAATTGTTGCGACATGCAATCAAGATGCATTGATAATTACCGGGGACTGGAATGCGAAAGTTGGAAACAAAAAAGGATAGGTAGTTGGAAAATATGATCTTGGTGATAGAAATAATGCCAAAGACCGCATGACAGAATTCTACAAGACCAATGACTTCTTCATTACAAATACTTTTTTTTTTTTTAACCTACACAGCGACTATACATGTGGACCTTGCCAGATGGAATACGCAGGAATCAACATTGACTGCATTTGTGAAAAGCTCAATATCATCAGTCAGAACAAGGCCAGGGGCTGACTGTGGAACAGACCATCGATTGCTCCTATGCAAGTTTAAGTTGAAACTGAAGAAAATTAGAACAAGTTCATGAGAGCCAAAGTATGATCTTGAGTATATCCTACCTGAATTTAGAGACAATCACAAGAATAGAATTGATGATTTGAACACTAATGACCAAAGACCAGGCAAGCTGTGGAATGACAGTGAGGACATCATACATGAAGAAAGCAAGAGGTGATTAAAAAGACAGGAAAGACCAAAATGGATTTTAGAAGAGACTCTGAAACTTGCTCTTGAACATCGAGTTGCTAAAGTGAAAGAAAGAAATGACAACGTAAAAGAAGTGAAGATTTCAAAGGGCAGCTTGGCAAGATAAGAGTATTATGATGACATGTGCAAAGACCTGAAGATAGAAAACCAAAAGGGAAGAACATGCTCTGCATTCCTCAAGCTGAAAGAACTAAAGAAAAAACTCAAGCCTCGAGTTGCAATATTGAAGGATTCTATGGGAAAAACATTAAATGACACAGAAACCATCAAAAGAAGGTGGAAGGAATACACAGTTGCTCTACCAATAAGAATTGGTTGACATTCCACCATTTCAGGAGGCAGCATATGATCAGGAAGGAAGAAATCCAAGCTGCACTGAAGGCACTGGCAAAAATCAAGGCTCCATCAAGGAATTGATGGAATACCAATTGAGATGTTTCAACAAATGGATGCAGTGCTTAAAGTACTCACTTATCTATACCAAGAAATTTGGAAAACAGCTACCTGGCCAATCAACTGAAAGAGATCCATATTTATGCATATTCCCAAGAAAGGTGATCCAACCGAATGCAGAAATTATCGAACAATACCAACATCACACACAAGTAAAATTTTGCTAAAGATCATTCAAAAGCAGCTACAGCAATATATTGACAGGGAACTGCCAGAAATTCAAGCTGGATTCAGAAGAGGACATGGAACAAGGATATCATTGCTGATGTCAGATGGATCCTGTCTGAAAGCAGAGGATACTAAACAGATGTTTACCTGTGTTTTATTGACTGTGCAAAGGCATTCAGCTGTGTGAATCATAACAAATTATGGATAACATTGCAAAGAATGAGAATTCCAGAACACTTAATTGTGCTCATGAGGAACCTGTACATAGATTAAGAGGCAGGTGTTTGGACAGAACAAGGGGATACTGAGTGGTTTAAAGTCAGGAAAGGTGTGCATCAAGTGTTCTTTCACCATACTTATTCAACCTGTATGCTGAGCAAATAATCCAAGAAGCTGGACTACATGAAGAATGGGGCATCAGGATTGGAGGAAGACTCATTTAACAACCTGCATTATGCAGATGACACAACCTTGCTTGCTGAAAGGGAAGAGGACTTTAAGCACTTACTGATGATCAAAGGCCACAGCCTTCAATATGGATTAGACTTCAATATAAAGGAACAAAAGTCCTCACAACTGGACCAATAAACATCATGATGAACAGAGAAAAGATTGAAGTTGTCAAGGATTTCATTTTACTTGGATACACAATTCACGCCCATGGAAGCAGTAGTCAGGAAATCAAGTGACACATTGCATTGGGCAAATACGCTGCAAACGATCTCTTTAAAGTGTTGAAAAGCAAAGACATCACCTTGAAGACTAAGGTGCGACTGACCCAAGCCATGTTGTTTTCAATTGCCTCATGTGCATGTGTTAAGTTGGACAATGAATAAGGAAGACTGAAGAATTCACACCTTTGAATTGTGGTGTTGGCGAAGAATACTGAATATACCATGGACTGCCAAAAGAACTGATTTGCTGTCCCAGTGGGCCTGGAAGGCGGAGTTGAAGCCCAGGGCCGAGAAGCCTCCACTCAGAATCTGGACAGTGTGGCCAATACCTAGAGTCTGGAGGGCAGGGCCATTGTATAAATTGTCTCAGAGAACAGAGGATTTTCAAAGCCTTGAGAGCTAATGTAATGTGTTCCACTGCCTTGCTTGGTGCATGTTATGCAGTCTTTTCCTCTAGTTTCTCCCGTTTTTAATGGAAATGTCTAGCTTGTGCCTGTTCTGCCATTGTACCTTTGGAAGCAGATAACTTGTATGCTAGATTTCACAGATGAAGAGGAATTTTTGGATTTGGGACTTGGAGTTTAAGACTTTTGCTATGATGATGGGGTGAATATGCTTTGCATGTTGCAAGGATGTGATTTTTGGGGGGCCAAAGGGTGGAATGTCATGGGTTGAATTGTGTCCCCCCTCAAAATATGTGTCAACTTGGTTAGGCCATCCTTACCAGTATTGTGTGGTTGTCCTCCATTTTGTGACTATAATTTTATGTTAAGAGGATTATGGTGGGATTGTAACACCACCCTTACTCAGGTCACCTCCCTGATCAAGTGTAAAGGGGGTTTCCCTGGGGTGTGGAAATAAAAGGCAAAAGGAAAGATAAAAGGATAAAAGGAAAGGGAAGCAAGCAGAGAGTTGGGGACCTCATACCACCAAGAAAGCTACACGGGGAGCAGAACTCATCCTTTGGACCCAGGGTCCCTGCATCTGAGAAGCTCTTGAGCAAATATGTCTTGGAAGAAGCACAACCAGAATGCTCCTTATCAGGAGGGATCAGTCCCTGGAGAAGGACATCGTGCTTAGTAGAGGGTCAGCAAAAAAGAGGAAAGAAGACCCTCAACGAGATAGATTGACACAGTGGCTTCAACAATGGGCTTAAGCATAACGACTGTGAGGATGGCACAAGACCAGGCAGTGTTTCTTTCTGTTGTACATAGGGTTGCTGAGTTGCAACTGACTCACCAGCACCTAACAACAACACGGGAGGTTGGTATTCATAATCTTCAGCAGCAAATGACTGTCTTCACAGAAGTGTAATTTTGGGAGGGGGAAAAAAAATCACAGGTCAACTATTTTCTTTCACTATTAATTAAGAAAAAGTGAGGAGCAGCTGCTCTTAAAAGAAAGGTAACATTGCATATTACCTAGATCAGACAGCTGATCCTATTACATCCTTTGCTCTTACACTTCAGTGCTTCTTTCAGAACGCTCCAAACTGCAGAGAAGAGATGAGGTGCTTCAGGTAAGTCACAGGAGGATCAAATGTAGCTGTTTGCATCTGAGTTTAGTCTAGTGTTAATCTCAAATTTATTCATCAGAGGTCACAAAAATAAACACAAACCCAGGAAAAAAAAAAACAAACAAACCATGAAGTGTATAGTAGAGAAAGCACAAATCTTGTAAACGAGAGGGGTAAGGATAGAAATCTTAGAGCAATATGAATTAGGATCCTAGAATTTACAGTAGAGATTACGTTAGAATATTGCCCTCATTTTTCAATGACCCAGAGAGACAGGAGACTGGCCCCAAAATATATGAAATTGTTACAAGTGTTGAATCTCGACATGATGATAATATATGAGCTGATCGGTATTAGAAAATAAAGTTGGAATCAACTGGAGCTGATTATCAATCTGGCTTAATTCTTAATTCATAGACTCCTAAGGGTTGACAGGGCTTTTGGAGGCGGGGAAAAAAAAAGAAAAAAATCAACCAGCTGCCACGGATTCTGACGCCCGGCAACTCCATGTGTGGCAGAGTGAAACTGTACCTCCACAGCGTCTTTAATAGTTGGTTTTCAGAAGTAGATCACCAGGTTTTTCTTCGGAGATCCTCTGGGTGAACTCAAACTGCCAACTCTGTTAGCAGCTGAGCGCTTAACTGTTTGCGCCACCCAGGGACTCCTCTTAGAGGCTACCTAGTCCAATTTTACTGCCAATGTAAGTATTCCCTATAAAACCCCTGGGAATCACTAGCAGGTAGTAAGCAGCTCTACACTGACTACAAAATGTAATTGCTAACCCTTAGTCCTGGGTTCTGTTATTAGGAAAACCCAGTAACTCGCTTCATGAATATTTATAGCAAAGTTTATACATGCTTACCACCCATTCTGGGAATTAATTTCTTTGTTTGGAGTGTAAGAGTAATAAATAATCAGTACAAATTCCTCCACACTAGACTAATAGTTCTTGAAGACAAGACTATCCTGCACATCTTTTTATTTCTGGCTTAAGCACAGTGCCTAGCTCATATTACGTTCTCAAATATTTATTGAATGATGAATGAAAGAAATAAAATGAAGGCTCTTATTTAAAAAACAAACAAAAGAAAACAAAAAAACAAGCATATTAGCTCTTTTCTTAACTAAATTGTTAGTTCAGGGTTAAAAAAGACTACTCAAGGATCTGAAATATTTCTCTAAAGCTTTATTTCAAAGTTATTCACCTCTCTGTTAATAAGGTGTGCAGTTAATGCTCTAAGCCAAGTATTACTAGGCCTGCCCATTGCCGGCAATGGACTTTGAGAAAACCCATTTCCTGGCCCCCAAAAGTTAAATTACTTTTTTCAAAACAGACCGAACTCCCAATACTTGTGAAAGTATTACATGCACCGTCTTCCCATTATCTTTAAATCTGAACTTACATTATTAATCTACATCAGTGGATGTTAAAATGAAGTCATTTTAACAAATTATGACTGTACAAATCAAAATACTACTAGTTATTATTAGACAAGAGTATTTTACAAACACTACAATACAATACATATTACCTTGCAATTTGAAACATTACATTTCATATTTGTGTAAGTTATTTTAGGTAAATGAAACTTCACAGAATCTAACAGCAAATAAAGTTTTAAAAATTTAGTTCTGTACATTAGTTCCAACTACCTCTATTTTACAATCTATAAGGCTCATGTCATGTTCAGCACCAAAAAGATCTACGTAACTGTCTAACCAGTGTTCTTATCCATCCCATGTGATACTTTTTTTTTTTTTAAGGTGAAAGTCTGACAAAATGCTTTACAGATTCTACTTCTAGACCCTGAAGTGGAATATTCTTTTTGGCTAGGCAGGCTATGTAAAAATTTGGGTTGTAACCGTATTTTCATTGGACAGATACAAACAAAATGAAAAAGGAATGCCGACATCATGAATTTAGGGTGTCAGTCTTTAAGATGAATTTATAACATTGAAGCATCAGAAGTAACTTCATAATGCCCTGCCCCTATCCTACACCTTTTTGCTTTAAATGAAAAAAGGCAGCAAGAGAAAGGATTCATTTGTCCTTCAAAACAAGGTGCAAAGAAGGATTGCAACAGCAAACTTCCTCATATGTAGCTCCAGTAACATCTCAATGTTGTTCAGCATAGGTCACCTTGAACTTGATTTGGGAGCTGACCTAGAACTTCCAAATGTATCGTCTTTTCTATACGAGAAGTCTCTCAGGGCTTGCATCTGTCTGTTCACTGAGGTCATTACAATAACATTCAGTCAGCGCTGGCCTGGATTAAACCAACCAACATTTCAGTTTCCAGAACCAGTGTGACCGTCCTAACTCTTTCCTCTCCCCTTAACATTTACGAATTTTAGAAAAAGAGCATATTCCAAACAGGGTTTGTGCATATGACATTTTAAGACCACATTCCCCAAGCTATGAACATTTTCAGTAATCTTACTTGTTCAAAGTATTACAAAATTCTTACGTGTTTTTAAAAAAAACAAGTGGAGACTAGTACCTCTGTTTTCTTCTGTCAGAAGCACATGATTCATTACACCACATTTAAAAGCTAAACTTCATGCTACAAAGAGTCAGAGAGGTATGAAGTTTTACAGAGCCCTTCACGTCATTTCAGTACATGTAGCATCAGCTAAACCACAACAGGAAGCACTTTAGCTAAGACTTTCCGAAGAACACGAGAGTTTTCCAGGCTCCATGTCAGTTACATAAAAATTTAGGCAACGTGTAATCCTTTAAAATTGTCCCCATTCCCCCCAACCACTCCCATACCCCAACTACCCCAACCCACACTGAAGTCTTAACACCTCACAAAAGTGTCTTAATGCTCCCCGTTACTAATGACAGCTGCTTCTGGTTCTGCTGCTGTTGCAGGGAGTCTTGGCACTTTCTTAGCAGGACTTGGAATATGCTGAAAGGAAAGGAAAAAATTTATTGGTTCTTAAGACTTTTTTTGAAAACAGTCATGGCAGTAATTAAGTTCCTATGAAGAAACCGATAAAGCACAACTTTGGAGAGGTTTATGCTAAATATGCCCTATGTAACTTTTCATGGAGGGAAATAAATATTTATCTTCACCTTATGGTGAATTTATTATATTACCTACATAGCAAGGGACCCACCAAACACAGTGCTTTGTTACATCTTGCACTGGCAGCTCAGGCACTGTGGCTTGACTAGCTACCTAATTTGTATAACAGCAAGGAGTAAGACTATGCATCCATGAAAGCTGTGATGAGCAGAAAAATAAAAGAAAGAACTTCAAGGTTATAGAGCCCTTGGTTAAGGCCTGGCTTCATACTTACTAGCTATGATGTTGGGCAACTCCCTTAACTTACAGGAACCTCATCTCCAAAATGGGGGTAATATCATTTTTTTTTTTTTTTTTATCACTTATCTCAAGGGGATTGTTTTAAGGGTTAAATAAGAGAATGCAAGTAAAGAGACTAGCATATAATATGAATTCACATCATAGCTATGTTATTACTTCTTGATACTCTGGAGACAAATTTGACAAAGGTCTGAAAGAAAAGATGTGAGGGCTCAACACCCTGCCCCTACTCCATATGTCCCGTTGGAGCCTTCTCCCTGGGTTAGCCTTCTCTTAAATTTTGGTGTTATTAATAAAAGCTGGTAGGGTCGCTAGGCCTCAGAACTGACTCAACGGCACCTAACAATAAGTATGTCCTATGCGTTTTTTCAATGCTAATAATTTAAGTGCAAAGCACTTTACACTGTTGGAAAGTGGCACAGCTGGTATCTAATCCCAGAGTACTTGCTCGGAATTACACTGTTTTATTGGCATTCTTTTAAGTTGCTGAATCTCAGTTAGGCCCCCTAAGCCCTGAGATATGGGGGTCGAAACCTCTTACCCAGTCAAAGCATAAGACCAGACACAAAGAGCTTTATTTACCTCAGTTGCTTTGTTTGAATGTACAAGTCCTACTCCTTCCTCCAAAGAGTCATCATTCAGAGATGGGCGCCGAGCGTAAGTTCTTCGGTGCATTTCATCCACTCTAACCAAGTACCATGTTCCTTCAAAAAGTGAATCAATTGAACCCTGGGGAATATAGTTGACTAAAAGAAAGTCAGAGAATATGAAAAATTAGTTATGATATATAACTCATCTGGTAATAAAACTAAAGATAAGCTACATATTTCCCTACAATCTTTACCCACAAAAACTAATACTAAATAAAGTCTAGATATTTTTATCTTATATGCAGCATGTATAACATTATTGTAGCCCTCCAATAGCCTTTTGGACATATATTTATGTGTTTAAACACAATTTAAAATTTTTACCCAAGTGGTGAGTGTCCTCTCTGAGCTTCATATTTTCAGCAAAGACATCTGGTGCCACACAAGTTCTTGAGTCAAGCCTTGATTTGAGGTCACATAAACTTGCTGTTATTTTATCTAGAGCAGACCCTAAAATAGTAAATAATTCCAACATTAATACTAAAAATAGCACGCCAATAACATAGTTTATAAAGAATATGTTCTACATTCTACTTTGGTGAGTAACGTCTAGGGTCTTAAAAACCTGTGAGCGGCCATCTAGGATACTCCACTGGTCTCACTCCTTCAGGAGTAAGGAAAAAACAAGAAAACTAAAGATACAAGGGAAAGATTAGTCCAAAGGACTAATGGGCCACATCTACCATGGCCTCAGCCAGACTGAGTCCAGTACAACAAGATGGTGCCCCGCTACCACCACTGACTGCTCTGACAGGGATCACAGTAGAAGGTCTCAGACAGAACTGGAGAGAAATGTAGAACAAAATTCTAACTCAAAAAGAAAGTCCAGACTTGCTGGCCTGACAGAGGCTAGAGAAGTCCTGAGAGTATGGCCCCCGACATCCCTTCAGCTCAGTAATGAAGTGACTCCTGAGGTTCACCCTTCAGCCAAAGATTGAACAGGCCCATGGAACAAAACAAGACTGAAGGGGCGCACCAGCCCTGGGGCAGGGAATGGAAGGCCCCAGGGCTGGGGGAGAAGAAAGCTGGTAATAGGGAACCCAGGGATGAGAACAGAGAGTTTTGACATGTCGTAAGGTTGTTAACCAATGTCACAGAACAATGTGTGGACTAACTGTTTGAGATGAGAAACTGGTTTGTTCTGTAAACCTTCATCTAAAGTACAATTAAAAAAAAGAAAGAAAAAAATTAAAAAATAAGAGAAAAATAGCATGCCAAAATGAAGCCTGAATGAGATATTGCCGATGGGATAAAAACACCTTTTCATTTCTCTTAGAACTACTGGCTATCATTTAGTTAGTAGATAAGATGGGATCTATCTGACACAGTGTCCTATGACCTCTGACTATACATTTATTTCAATATTAGCCAACAGACAAGTTAGGACATTGGTGGGATTTGAAGCTAAGTAACTTCTCTATATACACCATCGCATATTCTTAAAGTAATGTCAAGTCTTCCACCAGTCTTTGTTCTTATTCTTTCCTGCTCAGTAAAGGCACAAATGTTTTATTAAACAGAGCCCAAACCATAAATCTTTTATAAAAATTAGATAATTTAGTATAAAGCCAAACCAGAAACAAATGATTCTGATGTTATTCACTCATACCATCAGACTCAATCATAAGTGTTGACTCATATGCTGCCTGGGTTAAATAAATATGCTTCCCCTTCCATACCTATACCTTCTAGCTATATATGCTTAAGGAGCCCTGGTGGTGCAGCAGTTAAGAGCTTGGCTGCTAACCAAAAGGTCAGCAGTTCGAATCCACCAGGTGCTCCTTGGAAATCCTATGTGGCAATTCTACTCTGTCCTAGAGGGTCACTATGAGTTGGAATCATCTCAACCACAATGGGTTTATATACGCTTAAAAAAATGAGTTAAGGGATAAAATAATTTGCCAAAAGGAGGAAACATCATGCCTTAAAAAATTTTTAAAGCTGATAATTTCTTTCTGACTTGTAAAAAAAAAGATACCCTGATTCAAACGTAGTCCTACCCTTTACCCAATTAAGGCAAATTTCTAGGGTAGAGTAAAAATGTGCCTGTGCTGAAAGAAGTAATAAAGGTAAAAATGCTATAATGATCTATGGTACAGACTCAGGTGCTCACTTGAAAAGCCTGCTAAATAAACTTTGCCATAGGAGTCTCTTGATAAATTGTCACTGGAAGACTCAGCACTCACCAGGTGTAGCATCTTGTGTAACTCTAAGGGAGTACAAGGTGGCAGCCAAACCAGAACCGTAAGAGAAGACACCAATCCTCTTTCCTGCCAGCTGCTGAGGGGAATACCTGCACAGGAGGAAAAAAAGGCAATTATTAAGAAGTTTGATCCTAAGCCATGATGTGTGATGGAAAGCCACATAAGTAGGAAAAATCTCATATTATAGTCTCAGGGATCTAACTTAAAGTTTTAATATTACAGTAAACAGACTGAAAACAAGACTTTTCATCTCTTTGGGAATCATGGGGTTTATAAGTTATTATACCATAAAATAAGTTGCTTTGTCAACTGCAGATTTATGCTTCAACTACAGGTCCAGAATAATGAACCCATGAAAACAGTAGCCAGGAAAGCCAATATGAAATCACAAATACTTCTGGAAGAACTCTAGCTCCCCATATATCCTTCACACCTATGGACAACAGCATATTTGACAGCCTGAAAATAAAACATTGTCTATGACCTACCACCCACTACAACATGTCCGACACCCTGGATTTGGTCTTAGAAATCTAACACCTTAAAGTGAGTTATTCAGCTGAAATTGATACTTACTGTGTTAGAACAGAAGCAAGGGAACCATATACTGAAGATGTGTACATATTTCCATTTTGATTTGACACAAGCAAAGATGCCTTTGTTTTCTGATTAAAGAGTTCAGAACTAGCCTTCATAAATGCCTTTTCCACATCTCTATCAAAGTAGGTATCTTCTAATTTAACATCCCTGAAAGATTTATAAAAAAAAACAATTTCACAATGTTCAAAGGCTACATTTTATTATGTTAAATAGTTGGCCTAATTAATATTCAAGCCTGTAAGTATGTGATTCTGTTTTCCCATTAGTTAAAAGCCACCCTTCCACATACCCAGCTATGCTAACTGCTATGGAAAACAGAGTTGCACATATATGGTCCCCTCTTTCAGATTTTTTTTTTTTATAACAAGTTAAGACAACCGATTCTAATGGGCTAAAAAACCCATCAGAGTTTTATTGCTAACAAACAGAATATAATGCTGCTTCAAGTCTATAATAATGGCTATTTAATCAGAAGTCATGATATTACAGGAGCCAAGTCTTAACAGTTGGGTGGAACTTTACCAAATGGAGGAGAAATGGACACAGGCGGGGAGAAACAGAATGAGTTCTAAAGGCAGGGCATGCCAGTAAGCTACTGCCGTCAAGTTGCCACCGGCTCACTGCGACCCCGTGTGTGTGGGGTAGACCTGTATGCCACAGGGTTTTCACCGGCTGATTTTCTGGAAGATCACCAGGGCTTTCTTCTGAGGTGCCTCTGCATGGAGCTGAACCTCTTAACCTTTTGGTTGGAAGCTGAGCACTTCAACTGTTTGCACCACCCAGGGACTCCTATGGCATGCTAAGGAGCCTTAAAAGTGAGAAAAAATTTGGATGGCTATGAAAGCAGGCTTTAATAGGTGGAATGTGCAGATGGGTAGGGACACAAGGAGTAAAGAGAGGCAGGGGGAAGAGTTAAGAGGCTGTTGTTGTAAACATAGGCACCTTAGAGAGTCGTGGAAACCCTGGTGGCAGAGTGGTTAAGAGCTATGGCTGCTAACCAAAAGGCTGGCATTTCAAATCCACCAGCTACTCCTTGGAAACCCTACGGGGCAATTCTACGGTGTCCTATAGCGTTGCTATAGGGCCACTATGAGTCAGAATCAATTTGACGGCAATGGGTTTGGAGCTAAAAGGAGTACATCAGAAGCTCATCTGAGTAGAAGTGACTAAGATTACTGCAGGTAAGTCACACCTTTCTCGGACTCAGCTTATTCACTGATGAGATAAATAGGTTAGACTGGATGACTTCTAAGATCCTTTTGACTCTAAATTTTTCAGGTGTGTACAAATAATAGTTTCACAGACATAAATGCTCTAAAGTAAAAAAAAAAAAAAAACCATAACAGCAGCCCTTACCCAAAGGCTTCCAGGCCACTATAGATACTATTTTTATCTCTGTTTTGGTCATTAAGAAAGTCATTCAGCAACATCCGAGCTAGAGATTTCTGAACCAGTTTACAATACGGTGAGTGAAAGATGACAAAGCCGAAGTCATTCAAAGTGAAATCTCTATCATTTCCCTCTGAAAGAGAAGTTCAAGAACATGATGAAATTCATATAGGCTACTAATTTTGAAGTTTGTTTTTAGGACAGGGTCAGGATGTTTTTATTTTTAAACAGTACATCATGAGGAAGGAACCAGAAACACACTGTATAATGAAATCTAAGATTTAAAATGTGTATCAAGAAAGCCATCCAGAGATGGAACATACACCGCTACAGTGTTTTTCAAACTTAAGAGTCCTAACTCATTAGTGAGTGATGTAATCAATTTAATCGGTAAGGCTCAATTCTTGTTTTAAAATAAAATCAAATAACTCATAGAATAAGTAATGTCACAACATTTTTATTTCAGTTTAGCATACACATACAATGTTGTTACTTCTTAGTATGGGTCCTAGTAAAAAAAGGTTAAAAATTCACTGTACTGTTAAATACATACTCTTAAATAATGTGACATTTTACATACTGCAAAAATGCTTCTTACCCAGAGCCATTATGCTATTAAGTATTATTTCTTAGCCTCTCTTACAACCTCCATAAGGCAAATTTGGGCTACAGAAAGAGCATACTTTATGTGATACTCTGTGTTAGAACAGCATTCATTCAAATACTGTCCTTAGTACCTCAAGAGCTCTTTTAGGGTTAAAGACTGGGATAAATGAAGACACTGAAAAAGCAAATACACATTCACAGGTCAAGTGCAAAGAGACTGCAGGAGGAGCTGATCAGTTCAGCAATTTATTTCCATTCGTTTTCTCTGGATTGCTATTACAAACTAAAACCTTATTAAAATATTTCCCTCAAAAGATGGATAAAATTGACGTTACTTTCTTTCCCCCTACTTTGATTTTCTTACTAGAGGTAAATCAGACTAAGCATTTTTGCAGATACCTCATTCCCAAAGCTTACCTCTTTTCCTAAATTACACATTCAACTATAGGAAAATGCTGTTTGGTGGGTCAGAGGGAAATGGTTAAAGGACACTAATGAAGGATGCCCATAAATTAGTTTCTCACGAAAGCCACCCAACACATTATCCAGCCCTCAATGGATACCCAAACCACGGAAAACTGATAAAACCTACCCTTCTGCCACTGGGCACGGATCTTTTTGCGATAGACAGAATAGCAGCGGTCTAATGCACTGAGGTAGCACTGTATGGAGAGTTTTCCATCCACTATAGGATACTCAGAGAGCATATCAGGCTTATAGAAGTCATAGGCATGCTGCATATGGGTCCCACGAAGCCCTATTAGAAACAAAAAGGACAACGTCGTTTTTCTACTTCTTGATATTTGTATATCGGTACATTGCACTATCTGGGACCTTCCAACTCTCCATACTAGCAGTACAGAAATCACAAGGTGAAATCAATGTGTACTTGAAATGAAACATAATAGTACCCACAAACAGGTCTAAGATTCCTTTGGTATACATTTTCATTCAAGTTTCACAAATCCAACTGAGGGGTCACAACTGCTCTACTAAACTGAAAACAAATTACACTTGCCACTTACCGTGTGACTATGGGCAAGTTATTTGAACCCTACTTCAACCCTTTTTACTTCACCTGTCACATAGGATTGTTATGAAGATTAAATAACACATACAAAGCACTTAGCAGGTAGTGCTCATATTAATTACTCTTCAAGTAAGTACTAGCTTTTAATTGTATACGTTCAGATTTCTCAGCATATTGTTCTTTTAAAAATATAAATAATAACTTTCCCAGGTGCTCACCTCGCTCAAAAATTAAAGGAGCATTTGGGCCAATTAGCAGAGCAACAGCTCCAGCTCCTCCTGTTGGTCTGGCATTCCCCGTCGCGTACACAGCAATATCTCCAGTAACCACCAGGGCGTACCGTCCTGTAAGATATGTGTTGTTAGCCCACACACAAGACGATGATTAACACTATAGATATCATACGGCTAAACTGAAGTCTGTTATATTTTTTCCAGAATATCCTTTCCCAATCTTGGTAAAGAAGGAAAATGTTCCAACTAAATTTTGAATTGATCATTTTGTCCAAGGAATAAAGATAACCAATTTGTAATTCAGAGAAGGTGACAATCATAGCTATCTTTCTGAATATATTCAAACAACCATAACTGGTAAGGGTCTGTATGTGGCATTAATTAAAAGGTAATTTGGGCCTATTCATCCTCAAGGAGAGGTTTCTTTTGGAACAGAGGCATGTAACATACCATCCCAGGAGCTGGACTCGATCCAGTTAACAGCATTAAAGACAGCAGCTGTGCCTCCATAGCATGCATTAGTTGTATCTATTCCTTCTATATCTGTGTTCCCAGACTCCTCAAATAGCTGCATCAAATTAGTCTTCACTGACTTTGATTTGTCGATGATTGTCTCTGTTCCAACTTCCAATCGTCCAATGCAATCATAGGACAGGTTATTTCTGGCCATAAGATTCTGAACCACAGTTAAGCAAAGAGAGTTGATGTCTTCTCTGTCTGTGCAGAAGCCCATCTTGGCCTGGCCCAAGCCAATGGTATACTTCCCAGCATCTACACCATCATATTTTTCCAACTCTGCTTGATCAACATATTGAGAAGGAAAATAGATCTCAAGGGCAACAATTCCCACATCTTTTGGCCAGCAGGCTTCTGCATTCAAAGGAAGTGACCCAGGCATGCTAAGAGAGCTTTAAAAAAACAAAAACAAAAACAAAACACATTGTTTTAGGTTGTAAGTTACTGATTTTCAAGTTAACAAATCGAGAAATAGATAATAAGAATTCAGCTATTATGAAATAGTTTAAAGTTTAATATATTTTAATTAGGGCAGTAAATTCAAATATATAGAAGTAGCAATTACAGTATGAATGAAACACTATCATTCATACTACAATTAGAAACCTTTACAGGCTTTCACTTTATTCAAAATAAATTTTTAGATTTAAAACATGATTATTAGATATAAACAAAATTCAGATGAGATTCTTCTATGTTGTAAAGAAGTATAAGAAAATACAGTAACTTAAATATATGGCTGACAAATCAGAATTCAATTACATGATCTATTTTCTGGCCTCTTAAAAAAGCTTAATGATTCGTTCATCATAAATGCATTGATTATTCACAGCTATTGACTTTATAAAGTTGTGAGATCGAACAATATTGCATACTTTATTGATCTAAAGAATCCTAACAAGTAGAAAACCATAACACAGAAGTCCATCAAGCCAACCTGTACAAGGCCCCTGCTGTTCTAATCCTATTTTTTCAGAGAATCCCCAACAAAGAACCCAAATGATTAAAACGTTAAGCAAAGAGAAGCTCCAGGACCCATCACAGGGTCAGCTGCCAATACTCTATGCTTTGTATAGCTGGAGTGTTATTTTCTGAACAAAAAAAACCCCAAAATCTAATAAATTGAAAACCAGTGATTCACATGTTATATGTAGCAACTCTTAGATAACACCTCTTAAAACCTTTTTTAAAAAAAAAAAGTCACTAAAGGTTAGACTATCATCACACTGTGGAGAGACTTTTAGTTTTACTTCTGGATTTACTTACCAAGAGTAACGAAAATGTGCTATTCACTCAGGACTGCTGTCATATGTCCATAGATCACTTAACCTCTCAGAGCCATCCTGGTGGCACAGTGGTTAAAAGCCTGGCTACTAAACAAAAAGATGGCAGTTCGAGTCCACCTGCCACTCCTTAGAAACCCTATGGGGCAGCAGTTCTACTCTGTCCTATAGGGTCGCTATGAGTCAGAATCTACTCAATAGCACTGGGGTTTATCAGAAAAATAGAAATTACTCTAGTTATTTCAAATAGGGAGATTTAAAACAGGGAAATGGTTACAAACTTGCTGGCTGGGCTACGGGAGCAAGAGGGAGAAGGTGGTTATAAACTTCCAGGAGCCTCACTCATACTGAAGCTGCTGGAGCTACCAGTACCAGCACCTGTCACTAACCTGGAGCCCACAGACCCACAGGTCAATGCTGCTGCCACTGACAAAAACAAGACACCTATCTTATTCCTAACTTCTAATCTCCCTTTAGTACTTTCTATCTGCAATCTAACCAGAACCCAGCTGGCACAGGAATAAAAAAAAAAAAAAAGTTAATTTTCAGATTCCCAAGAGTGGCACAGAGGCATAGCCCCTTAATTTTAGAGAAAGAATTCTTTCCACACCTAAAATTCTACAACTCAATTTCTTTCTGAGGTACCACATAACTGGACAGTCCTGCTTAGGTGGCAGAATATCAGTTCTTCACTGACCTTAAGGTCTTGGATTACCTGGGCCAAACTGGTTCACTAAACATCTATAGCATTTGCCAACTCACAACTAATTTGACACCTAAAACTGAAAAGTCAAATCCCGTATTTATGTCATCTGTCCTCTGCCACACTGTAAACTCTGGGATAGTATTAACCAAAACCCGTTGCTGTCAAGTCGATTCTGACTCATAGCAACCCTACAGGACAGGGTAGAACTGCCCCCAGAGTTTCCAAGGAGTGCCTGGTGGATTCTAACTGTTGACCTTTTGGTTAGCAGCCATAGCTCTTAACCACTATGCCACCAGAGTTTCCTGGGATAGTATTAGGCATAACGAAATTACAGACTATTGCCACAGTAATAAGTTTTAATTATTGAAATCTTGAAAGACTATCTTGCAAGACCAACAACTTATTCATCGCAAATACCTTTTTTCAGCAACAAACAGCGACTATACATGTGGACCTTGCCTGATGATGGACTACATGCAAATCAAATCAACTACATCTGTAGAAAGAGAAACTCAGTATTATTGGTCAGAACTGTCTGGGGCCAACTGTGGAGCAGACCATCAATTGCTCATATGCAAGCTCAAGCTGACACTGAAGAAAATTTAAACAAGTTTGTAAGAGCCAAAGTATGATCTTAAGTATATCCTACCTGAATTCAGAGGCCATCTCAAGACTAGATTTGAGCATTGAAGACTAATGACCGAAGATTGGACGAGTTGTGGGATAACATCAAGGATATCATACAAGAAGAAAGCAAAAGGTCATTAAAAAGACAGGAAAGAGAGGAAAGACCAAAATGGATGTCTGAGAGACTCTGAAAGTTGCTCTTGAACGTAGAGTAGCTAAAGCGAATGGAAGAAACGATGAAGTAGTGGCCTGGGAACCACAGTTTTGGGGGACATCTAGGTCAATTGGCATAACATAATTCATAAAGAAAATGTTCTACATTCCACTTTGGTGAGTAGCGTCTGGAGTCTTAAAAGCTTGTTAGTGGCCATCTAAGATACATCTATTGGTCCTACCCCACCCGGTGCAAAGGAGAATGAAGAAAACCAAAGACACAAGGAAAATATTAGCCCATAGGACTAAAGGACCACATGAACCACAGATTTCATTAGCCTGAGACCAGAAGAACTAGATGATGTCTGGCTACCACCAAGGACCATGCTGACAGGCATCACAACAGAGACTCCCACACCAAGCAGGAGAAAAATGTAGAACAGAATTCAAATCCACATAAAATGATCAGACTTATTGGTCTGACAGAGACTGGAGGAACCCCCGAAACCATGGCCCCTGAACACTCCAGTATCCAGAACTGAAACCATTCCCAAAGCCCACTTTTCAGACTAAGATTAGACAGGCCTATAAAACAAAAAATAACACCCAGGAGGAACATGCTTCTTAGTTCAATCAAATATACAAGACCAAATGGGCAGCTCCTGTCCAAAAGCAGGATGAAAAGGCAGGGAGGGACAAGAACTGGACGAATGGACACAGGGAACCAAGGGGGAGTGTGCTGTCACATTGCTGGGATTACAACCAATGTCAAAAAACAATATGCACATAAATTTTGAATGAGAAATTAACTTGATCTGTAAATTCTCACCTAAAGTACAATTAAACAGAAATGATGAAGTAAAAGAGCTGAACAGAAGATTTCAAAGGGCAGCTCCATAAGACAAAATATTGTAATGAAAGGTGCAAAGACCTGGAACTAGAAAACCAAAAGGGAAGAAGATGCTTGGGATTTCTCAAGCTGAAAGAACTGAAAAAAAATTCAAGCCGAGTCCCAATATTGAAAAATTCAATATTGGATGATGCAAGAAGCATCAAAAGAAGATGGGAAATGTACAGAGTTACTGTACCAAAAAGAATTGGTCAGTGTTCAACCATTTCAGTAGGCAGCACATGATCAAGAACCAGTGGTACTAAAGGAAGAAGTCCAAACTGCACTGAATGGCAAAAAACAAGGCTCCAGGAATTGACTGAATACCAACTGAGATGTTTCAACAAACGGATGCAGCGCTGGGGGTGCTCAGTTGTTTATGCCAAGAAATTTGGAAGACAGCTTCCAGGCCAACCAATTAGAAGAGATCCGTATTTGTGCCCATTCCAAAGAAAGGTGATCCAACAGAATGCAGAAATTATCGAACAATATCATTAATACTACAATCAAGTAAAATTTTGCTGAAGGCCATTCAAAAACAGTTACAGCAGTACATAGACAGGGAACTGTCAGAAGTTAAAGCCGGATTCACAAGAGGACATGGAACAAGGGACATCACTGCTGATGTCAGATGGATCCTGGCTGAAAACAGTATATACCAGAAAGATATTTGTTGCTGTTGTTGCTAGGTGCCGTCGAGTCAGTTCTGACTCATAGCGACCCTATGCACAACAGAACGAAACACTGCCTGGTCCTGTGCCATCCTTATAATCATTGTTATGCTTGAGCTCATTGTTGCAGCCACTGTGTCAATCCACCTTGTTAAGGGTCTTCCTCTTCTCCGCTGACTCTGTACTCTGTCAAGCATGATGTCCTTCTCCAGGGACTCATCCCTCCTGACAACATGTCCAAAGTATGTAAGATGCAGTCTCACCATCCTTGCCTCTAAGGAGCATTCTGGCCACATTTCTTTCAAGACAGGTTTGTTCATTCTTTTGGCAGTCCATGGGATATTCAATATTCTTTGCCAACACCACAATTCAAAGGCATCAACTCTTCTTCGGTCTTCCTTATTCATTGTCCAGCTTTCACGTGCATATGATGCGATTGAAAATACCATGGCTTGGGTCAGGGTCACCTTAGTCTTCAGGGTGACATCTTTGCTCTTCAACACTTTGAAGAAGTCCTTTGCTGCAGATTTGCCCAATGCAATGCATCTTTTGATTTCTTGACTGCTGCTTCCATGGCTGTTGATTGTGGATCCAAGTCAAATGAAATCCTTGACAACTTCAATCTTTTCTCCATTTATCATGATGTTACTCATTGGTCCAGTTGTGAGGATTTTTGTTTTATGTTGAGGTGTAATCTATACATCAGTAAGTGCTTCAAGTCCTCTTCACTTTCAGCAAGCAAGGTTGTATCATCTGCATAACGCAGGTTGTTAATGAGTCTTCCTCCGATCCTGATGCCCCGTTCTTCTTCATATAGTCCAGCTTCTCGTATTATTTGTTCAGCATACAGATTAAATAGGTATGGTGAAAAAATACAACCCTGACGCACACCTTTTCTGACTTTAAACCAATCAGTATCCCCTTGTTCTGTCTGAACAGCTGCCTCTTGATCTATGTAAAGGTTCCTCATGAGCACAATTAAGTGTTCTGGAATTCCCATTCTTCACAGTGTTATCCATAGTTTGTTATGATCCACACAGTCGAATGCCTTTGCATAGTCAATAAAGCACAGGTAAACATCCTTCTGGTATGCTCTGCTTTCAGCCAGGATCCATCTGACATCAGCAATGATATCCCTGGTTCCATGTCCTCTTCTGAAACCGGCCTGAATTTCTGGCAGTTCCGTGTTGATATACTGCTGCAGTCGTTTTTGAATGATCTTCAGCAAAATTTTGCTTGCGTGTGATATTAATGATATTGTTGTATAATTTCCACATTCGGTTAGATCATCTTTCTTGGGAATAGGCATAAATATGGATCTCTTCCAGTCAGTTGGCCAGGAAGCTGTCTTCCATATTTCTTGGCATAGATGAGTGAGCACCTCCAGCGCTGCATCTGTTTCTTGAAACATCTCAATTGATATTCCATCGATTTCTGGAGCCTTGTCTTTCGCCAATGCCTTCAGAGCAGCTTGGACTTCTTCCTTCAGTACCATTGGTTCCTGATCATATGCCACCTCTTGAAATGGTTGAATATCAACTAATTCTTTTTGGTATAATAACTCTGTGTATTCCTTCCGTCTTCTTCTGGTGCTTCCTGCATCATTTAATATTTTCCCCATGGAATCCTTCACTATTGTAACTCGAGGCTTGAATTTTTTCTTAAGTTCTTTCAGCTTGAGAAACACCGAGCGTGTTCTTCCCTATTGGTTTTCCATCTCCAGCTCTTTGCACATGTCATTATAGTACTTTACTTCATCTTCTCGAGAGGCCCTTTGAAATCTTCTGTTCAGTTTTTTTACTTCATCAATTCTTCCTTTTGCTTTAGCTGCTTGATGTTCAAGACCAAGTTTCAGAGTCTTCTCTGACATCCATCTTGGTCTTTTCTTTCTTTCCTGTCTTTTCAGTGACTTCTTGCTTTCTTCATGTATGATGTCCTTGATGTCATTCCACAACTTGTCTGGTCTTTGGTCTCTACTGTTAATTGCATCAAATCTGCTCTTCAGATGGTCTCTAAATGCAGGTGGGAAATACTCAAGGTCATATTTTGGCTCTCGTGGACTTGCTCTGATTTTCTTCAGTTTCAGCTTGAACTTCTGTATGAGCAAGTGATGGTGTGTTCCACAGTTGGCCCTGGCCTTGTTCTGACTGATGATATTGAGCTTTTCCATCATCTCTTTCCAAAGATGTAGTCAATTTGATTTCTGTGTGTTTCATCTGGCGAGTTCCATGTGTATAGTTGCCATTTATGTTGGTGAATGAAGGTATTTGCAATGAAGAAGTCATTGGTCTTGCAAAACTCTATCATTTGATCTCCAGCATTGTTTCTATCACCAAGGCCATATTTTCCAACTACTGATCCTTCTTCGTTTCCAATTTTCGTATTCCAATCGCCAGTAATTATCAATGCATCTTGATTGCGTGCTCAATCAATTTCAGACTGTAGCAGCTGATAAAAATCTTCTATTTCTTCATCTTTGGCCCTAGTGGTTGGTGCGTAAATTTGAAGGAAGATATTTACCTGTGTTTTATTACTATGCAAAGGCCTCAACTCTGTGGATCACATTCATTGTTCAGCTTTCGCATGCATACAGCAGGTTTGTCCAATGCAGTATGTCGTTTGATTTCATGACTGCTGCTTCCATGGGCATCAATTGTGGACCCAAGCAAAATAAAATCCTTAACTTCAATATTTTCTCCATTTATCTACAATGTTGCTCATTGGTCCAGTTGTGAGAATTTTTGTTTTATGTTGAGGTGTAATCTATACTGAAGGCTGTAGTCTTTGTGTTCTGTTTGAAAGACTGGCTCCTCTTGGTCTATACATAGGCTCCACACGAGCATAATTAAGTTTTAAAATTCCCATTTTGTACAATGTTATTAATAATTTATTATGATCCACACAGCTGAATGCCTCTGCATAGCCAATAAAACACAGGTAAACCCCTTTCTGGTATTTTCTGCTTTTAGCCAAGATCTATCTGACATCAGCAACGATATCCCTCATTCCACATCCTCTTATGAACTCAGTTTGATTTTCTGGCAATTCCCTGTCGATGTGCTCTGCAACCATTTTTGAATTATCTTCAGCAAAATTTTACTTGTGTGTGATATTAATAACATCATTCAATAACTTCCACAAGCTGTAAGACCATCTCTCTTTGGAATGGGCACAAATATGGATCTCTTCCAGTCAATTAGGCAGTAAGTTATCTTCCAAATTTCTTGGCATAGATAAGTCAGCACTTCCAGTGCTGCATCCACTAGTTGCTGAAATATCTCAATTGATATTCAGTCAGTTCCTGGAGCCTTGTTCTTTGCCAATGCCTTCAGGGCAGCTTGGACCTCTTCCTTTAGTACCATCAGTTCTTGATCATATGCTACCTCCGGAAATGGTTGAACATCAACCAATTCTACAGTGACTTTGTGTATTCCGTCCATCTTCTTTTGATGCTTCCTGTGTCATTCAGTATTTTGCCCATAGAATCCTTCAATATCGCAGCTCGAGGCCTGAATTTTTCCTTCAATTCTTTCAACTTGAGAAATGTCAAGTGCGCTCTTCCCTTTTGGTTTTCTAAACTCTAGGTCTTTGCATATTTCATTATAATACTTTACTTTGTCTTCCTGAGCCACCCTTTGAAATCTTCTGAGTTGCAATATAAAGTATATTTCTTACAGTAAAAAAGTCTGAAAGCCTCTGTTGTAGTCACTCTGGTGTTCTGCAGAGAATGGATTTGAGAAAGAAAGGCCCAAAGGCAAGGAATATCAATTAGGAAGCTAATACTGCAGTCCCAATAGGACATAGGTTATGAATTGGAGCAGTTACTACAAGAGGGATGAAGAACGAACAGCTTCAAATAATATGTAAGAAGCCAAAAAATTAGCAGAAATTGTGTCTGAATGGACATTAGGGAAAGAAGAAAGAGCTCAGGATAGCTACCAGGTTTCTAGCCTCAACTGTCTTGTGACTTGCCAGGCTCAGATACAGTAAATTAATACAGAAATGCGTCTCACTTTGTTCTACTCTTCCACGCAAACACTGTTTCCTTCTGTCTATTTTTCTGGTAAGAAGTGGAGTTCAACCAAAGTAGCACTCAGAACCACCCCTGAGAAGGTAAAGAGAACATGCTCTGACAAGCTGCCCTTGTTCCTATCACTTTACTCAACACCTACATACATTTTCTCACTTGGGCTTTCCCATCTACCTCCATCCTATATGGGATTTTTATAAGATTGCTTAACTCTGGTTTATGCGACCTACACTAGAAAACCCACACAGTGAATTACACTTAAGTTAATAATCAAGGATAAATGCCAAATATTACCCAATCTTTCCCCATTCTACAACTATTTACTATGCATAACCTTCTCTCTGGAGCCCTGGTGGCATAGAGCTACAACTACTAACCAAAAGGTCAGCTGCTAACCAAAAGGTCAGCAGTTTAGTCTACCAGCTGCTCCTTGGAAACCCTGTGGGGCAGTTCTATTCTGTTCTAGAGGGTCAATATGAGTTGGAATCTTCTCCACAGCAATTGGTTTTGGTTTTAACCTCTCTACTTTCATCAAACTATTCTATTCACTGCCCTCAAAACACTTTTAGAGTTTTCTTTTTTAAGGATCCACCTCTTTCTTCTGCTTATCCAAATTCTTTACAGACTTAGGTCATATAAATCATCTCACCCATGTAACTTTTCCAAACCAATCAACCTGAAAGTGTTCTTACCCTCTTCCAAACTTAAAACATCACTCATTGGACAATTAGTACAACATTTCTTGGCCATCCTTCTAGACTATCAGATTTCATCTATTAGAAGTCATACTTTAAAAATACATTTCTGAAATCAGGAGTCTTCGTCTAATTAGTGTCAACCCTAGGACAGTTGATGTGTTAAACTTTCGTATGCTCCATTTCCGCAAGCACAGTATATTGTCTCGGGAAAAGAAAACCGTCAGCGCAGCCAGTGACACAGAGGCATAATATGCTGACCACGCTATCTAATTTTAATCAGGATTTCTAGACTAAAAGCTATGTTTTTGAGAAAAACAATTCTCCTTTTTGGTCAAAACCATATGCTGAGGGAGCTCAACCAAGTGCCCATTTGCACCCCTCAAAATACACATACTCAGGAACAGTGCTGTTGCCAACAAGGCATTTTTACAAGATAGACAAAGAGAAAATACATGTTAGCATCTCGTGACCATGATCTAAGCACCCTGTAAAACTATCTGTAATCACTAACTATTAATAATCAGTAACCAATCAAAGTGTGATTTTCACAATATTCATTGATTTTCTTGTAATTGTCCTCCCTATGGTTTGGTTTCTCTTTATACCCCCTAAGAACACTTGTACAAGGAAACTGCCTCGGGTCTAACTGGTTCCATTTTCAGCGGGCTACGTCGTCCTCCAATACCCTTAATAAATCTGTTTTAACTTGAAACGATATACAACAATATACATTGCTACTACTCAACTCCACAATGGAAAAAAGAATGCCCTCAAAGCAATCTATTTAACATAATCTACAGTCTATTTAACATAATCTATTTGCCAATTATATCCTCCCAATCCCTAAATAAAGAGCCCTGATAGTGCAATGGTTAAGCACTGGCTCCTAACCCACCATCTCGGTTGGAGCCCACCAGCTGCTCCACAGGGGAGAAGACCTGGCAATCTGCTCCCATAAAGATTTCAGCCTATGAAACCCTATGGGGCAGTTCTACTCTGTCCTATAGGTTTGCTATGAATCAGAATCAACTTGACTGCACACAACAATAACAACCCCCTAAATTAATAACCTTAATCCTATACTCAACACAGGAAAAACAATATCATCACCAACACCCAGGGACAGGACACAAAGGATTATGGCAGGCTTGGAGGAGCCGTGGTAGCACAATGGTTAAAGGGTTCAGCAGCTAACTGAAAGGTTGGAGGTTCAAACCCACCGGCCACTCTCGGGAGAAAGATTTGACAGTCTGCTTCTGTAAAGATTCACAGCCTTGGAAACCCTATGGGGCATTTCTGCCAAGTCTGCCAAGCTATGAGTTGGAATCACCTCGATGGCAGTGGGTTTTTGCTTTTTTCGTATGGCAGGCTCATTCTAGTTAAAGCTGGGGAGGGTATATTCCTGACCCCTTCAACTACAACTCCCTTTCTGTGCCTCAAATAAACTGAAATGGAAGACTACAGACGTGGATCTAAGGCACTTGCAATGCTTAACATCTACCTTCATCAGAAGACTCAACAAAACTCTCCCCATCGATTTTATCATCATCTAAACTTGCTGCCTGATCTGTTACACTGAAGTGTAAATGAAGACATAAGGGGCTGTCAAATATGTTACTAGGCAGATTCTAAATTTATGGAAAAATACAATGAAGTCCTCTAAATAACCCACAAAAAAGAGCTCTACAACTTAAACAACAACAACAAAAAAAGCCCACATACTCACAAGTTAGCTATCCCCACACATCACCCCATAAATCACCACAGCAGATGAAACCACCTTGTCAGTCTTCCCCCACAAGATTACCCTTTAGATTCTTTTTCAATTCCTCACACGGTTTTAAACATGCTAAGGGCAACGTGATTTTCTCTGCCTGGCCCAATGACTTGTAATGGTTTTGGAGATAAAATAGACACGTGTATAACCTTTCTGAAGTTTACAACAGAGTTGTTCACTAATAAACTCAGCAAAGTCTTTTATCAGGTAGCAACACTGGCTAAAAATATTAAATCATCCTTATAATGCTGCACAATTCTCTATAAAAAGCCAAAATACAAGGCATCAATTCCAAAATGAATCCAGATTTACCATAGTTGGACTTGCTTTGATCAGATCTTTATATATGGTACTTATGAAATAAGGTATAACTTAATTACTCTGAAACCTCTTAGAGGTTTTGTTTGAGAAAAAAAAAATTTAATATGTTAACTAAAATAACCCAAACCCATCAAATTGAAAATCAATCAATGAATTTGAGTCTTAACTCTGTCCTCATCCATACATTACCACATCTTGATGTGGAACAAAATTTACATTGTCAAACTCCATCATTATTACTCATTCTCTGAGAGTTTTTTTTGATAGCCAAGGTTCTTCCATTATGTTCTTAGGGAAAAGCCATCTAGTTTGAAATATTTCACTGTTGATTAAAATCGAGAGGGAGTGTGATTAAGTAGGGAAGGAGAAGTAAGAAAATACAAGGAAATAACTGCTTCCACGGCATTTCAAAGAACAGAGAAGTGGACATAGCTTTTGGTCTGTGATCTTTGCTTTTAACTATCCTATTAAGTATGTGCTTTGACCTTCTCTTAAATCCTCTCTAAAGTACACCAGATGTGAGTTAAAAAAAAAAAAAGAGAGAGAGACTAGCTAAAGATCTGAGCTGTTCACATTATGGTGTTAACTCTTTACCCAGCCAGGACAGGGGTATTTTGGTTAATTCACTATTCTAAATATCATAAAAATTTTATAAATAGAATAGAGTTTCTAAAAATCTAACAGTTTAAAAAATTACCTGCATTTTTAAAAATAATTTTTATTGTGCTTTAAGTGAAAGTTTACAAATCAAGTCAGTCTGTCACATATAAGCTTATATACACCTTACTCCATAATCCCACTTACTCTCCCCCTAATGAGTCAGCCCACTTCCTCCTTCCAGTCTATCCTTTCCTGACAATTTTGTCAGTTTCTAACCCTCTCTATCCTCCCATCTCCCCTCCAGACAGGAGATGCCAACATAGTCTCAAGCGTCCACCTGATACAAGTAGCTCACTCTTAATCCGCATCTCTCTCCAACCCATTATCCAGTCCAATCCATGTCTGATGAGTTGTCTTCGGGCATGGTTCCTGTCCTGGGTCAACAGAAGGTTTGGGGACCATGACCGCCGGGATTCCTCTAGTCTTAGTCAGATCATTAAGTCGGGTCTTTTTATGAGAATTTGGGGTCTGCATCCCACTGTTCTCCTGCTCCCTCAGGGGTTCTCCGTTGTGCTGCTTGTCAGGGCAGTCATCGGTTGTGGCCGGGCATCATGTAGTTCTTCTGGTCTCAGGATGATGTAAGTCTCTAGTTCATGTGGCCCTTTCTGTCTCTTGGGCTTATAGTTATCGTGTGACCTTGGTGTTCTTCATTCTCCCTTGATCCAGGTGGGTTGACTGCATATATTTTTTAATCTTCAACTATGAGTAAGAAGGTATTTCATTATTTTTCAGAGTACTGTGTTAGCAATAAAAAAAGTCTAAGCTCTAAAAAAAAAAAAAAGCTCTAGTGAGGAACAAATGATATAACGGAGAGTATATAATAAAAAAAAATTTTTTTTTTATCTAATGTTTTCTTTCAAAATCCATTTTTAAAAATGGGAAGGGAAGGAAGGTACACTTTTACCACACAACTCTGTAAACCTTCCAAAGCTATATTAAAAATTGAGAGGATGCAAGCTTTTCTCCCTAAAGTGATGGCTCACCCCCTCTGGTGGACAGAAAGAAGCTTCACCGCCTATTTCCAGAGTCATCAAATCAAGCTGATGCGGAAGCTCTGAGGGCTTCTTGCCCAGGTGGACTCAAAGGGATCAATATAATTCCCAGAGAATCTTTAAAATCTGTGAATGAACGGTAAGTCAGAAAAAGAAAAAAAGAAAAACAAACAGGGAACTCAGACCAGTCTCCTTATCAGAGCTCTTGGCCTCCACTCTTTCCCCTGGCTTAGGCCAACTGACATCTTTCCAAAATATACATCTGATCTTTGTCAAGATGCTTTTTAAAACCCTTTGAAGATTCTCCTCTTCTATGTATTAGGGTCAGCCTCTTCACATGAGACAAAAGAGCTTCTGGAGAGCAGGAATTGTGCCTTGTTCGTCCTTCTATCCCTGGTACCCAGCCCAGTGGTTGGCATATGGTAGATGCTGAATGTTGAATGAATGAAATGCTACTAGCCTTTTAATCTAAAATCAGTAACAATCACAACAAATCATAAAACTGAGGCACACACACAAAAAATAGAATCATAAGGAGCTCCACGGGAATACTAGAAAGCAATGGCTGCAAAAAAAATTAACCTCTTGGTTCAAACACACTTGCAACTGCTATCCATTCTCACATAATTTTTTTTTTTAACCCTCTCCCACCCTCCCTCCCTCCCCCCTCTTGTAACCACAAAAGAATGTGTTCTTCTCAGTTTATACTATTTCTCAAGATCTTATAATAGTGGTCTTATACAATATTTGACCTTTTGCAACTGACTAATTTCACTCAGCATAATGCCTTCCAGGTTCCTCCATGTTATGAAATGTTTCACAGATTCATCATTGTTCTTTATCGATGTGTAGTATTCCATTCCATTCTCACATAATTTTAAACATTCATCTATAACCCAGATATACATCTTTTGAGACTGCAAATTTAAAAGCACTATTGGCACACATGGCTTAAATCTAAAAAGTGAAACAATTTTTTGCCCCCACCTAAATTGGGAACCTAGCAAAGATTCAAGGCAAACCTGATCCCCAAAAGAAAATGCTTACCTGTTATTGTTTCTGATTAAACAGTTTATGTGGTCACATTTTATTATCTATACTTTTTTCCTTATGAATGAACACTAAGTTTTGGTATTAGTTTTTAGATTTTAAACATTAGCCTAATAAAAGCAAAAGTAGTCTCCTGAAGCACTATGGCATTAACTAATTTTTAAAGATCAGACATAACCCTGAAAAGGGTTTTAAGACTACATGATGCATTAAAATACTTATTTGCTCTAGGATAAAAATTAAATCCCCTCTTCCAGGAGAGAGGAACACTTTTCTTTAGCAGCGTGACAGGATGCCGTACCTGTGTGAGGGATAAAGAACTGCAGTCTCCAGGTCTGTTTCCTCCTTCAGGCACTGGGAATTCAAATAAGAGCTGCTTTTAAAGTTATAAAATCACCACACAAATTCAAATAATATAACTCCAATTCAGAGATAAAAATAAAGCATTTATTTGTCCAATTACATTAAAAAAATAGACCAAAATGACTTTTTCTTAGGGGAAAAAAATGATAGCTAAAAAAACAACTTCCCTTCTCCCCCGCCCCCCCCCCCCCCCATTTTTATTAGCTCTTGTAGCAAGTGGTAGGTTTAGTCCTGGTACTGAAGTAAAATAAGAAACTCATATCACTGGTTCAGGCTTTAAATAAGCATGATGCTGCCAGTGTTGCAGTTTTCTTTATTTATTAAATTTGGGTTTTCAAGAATACTGAGGGAAATCATACTGGCAAAGTTAGCAAATATCTGAAGTGAAAGACCTACACGGTCAAAGAGGCTACTCTTGTCCTAGGAGTTTGTGGCTTTAGAAAGTCAAGGCATCTCTCTGAGTCTCAATTTCCTCATCTATAAAATAGAGCCTGGCTCGTTGTGAAAGATTGTTGTGATGAGAAAATACATGTGAAAAATGCTTCATTATAATGTAAAGCACCAATAACAAAATACGTCTTTCTCGTAAGACCTAGTCATGTTGATTGATTTAATCCTATTCTCTTATTTTTCAACATTGCCACCTTTTCCACTCCTCCCAACCTTTAGAAAATGCCCCCCCCACCACAGTGCTTGTGACAAAAAGATAAGCATTTGACATATCAAGACAAAGCAGCCCTAAGCAGTACCATTTAAATTAAGTGGAAATAAAATGGGAAGGTGAATTTGGAGCATTTTCTCCATTCCATCTGGTTCGATGGACTGTCTGTTACTTGAGACAATAGCTCCTATGTTTTACACATACACCATTTCCTTTGCTCTCTAATTATTAACAAATTTGGCATCCGTTCTTGCCTGATTACAGGAAGCCGTATTTAGATGCCATTTAGTAAAGTTTTACTTCTTTTACATGATTAGATCGTTTAAGAGCTCTTCACAGCCCCAATTCCTTTTACTTTACTAACTTCCCCCCAAAAAGAAATTAAAATTTAAAAATTTTCTAAAGACATGAGTTTTGTAGGAAAAGACAATTACATTCTAAAAATGTCTCCCTTTAATCACAATATTAAATATATAGTTGGAAAATAACTTACTTTTGTACTTTATTACCTGAAACTATGCTTTTGTAATCTGCGTATTATACTTTCTAGGGTCGCTATGAGTCAGAATCAACTCTACCTGTTAAAAAAAAAAACCCATTGCCGTGGAGTCGATTCTGACTCATAGTGACCTTCCGACTCATAGTGACCACATAGGACAGAGTAGAACTGCCCTATACGGTTTCCAAGGAGCGCCCAGTGGATTTGAACTGCCGACCTTTTGGTTAGCAGATGTAGTTCTTAACCACTATACTACCAGGATTTCTGAATCAACTCGACAGCAATGGGTTTTTAATCTTACCACAGTTCTCCCAGGAGGGGAAAACATAAGTCCTTCTCTATGTTGCAACTGTTTAAATAACTAATATTTCTTCTTGAAGCCATGTATGTAAATACATTTGACATTATCTGTGATAAGAAATGAAACCCTGGTGGTGTAGTGGTTAAGTACTACGGCTGCTAACCAAGAGGTCAGCAGTTCGAATCCACAGGCGCTCCCTGGAAACTCCATGGGGCAGTTCTGTCTAACAGGGTCGCTATGAGTCAGAATGTAACAGATGGCAATGGGTAACAGGGGTGATAAGGAAATTTCCCCTAAACTGCCAATATTCCCCTTTTGGTTTGATTATTTAAATTGGAGATGGGGTTAGTGCAAGAGAGAGAGAGAGAACACTAGAGCAAAAAAGAAAGAAGAAAAAAAATTTACAAAGGACTGCTGTGCCACTTAAGAATAACACAATGAAAGTCCATATGATCACTAGTAAAAGAAATTCTTAGGAGAAAAAGAGGCTTGGAGACCAGGAAAGCAAATGGAGGCTGTTAACACCACTTTGGGGGAAGACTCAGAGAGGGATTAGGCTCTTCTGTGACAGGTCTTGTCCTGTTCTCTTCTGCAACTGCTGTTCTCTAATATTCTCACTAAACCAGTACTGCCAAAGCCTCCAACAGATCATCAGCTTATTTCTAACAGAAATCTTTTCAGAGTAATTGAGAGAGGGAAGCAACATGGGTCAGGAAGCATTGCTACCTCTGAGCAGGTTACCAGAAAGCATGTTTGGAGACTCCTGAAACGCAATACAGGCAGGATCAGTTTGGCCAAGATTAAAACTGAATAATGATGAGACTGCCTAGGGCCAATCGGGTCTGTGCAAGGATGCTTTCTCCCTAACTTGTACATCTGGGCTCTTTTGGGGATTAGGGTTCTGAATTCCTCCTTATGGCTTGATTCAAACAAGTAGTCAGAAGTTCATGAAGTACACATTTTGGCAAATGATAAACTATAAGCAATTACCTCCTGGTCTTTTTCACTGTTACAAAAGAGAAATGCAGGATATTGAGAATGAGCTGGCAACCTCTCACCCCTGCAAGCAAGCAAGCAAAAATTGCTATTAAAGCTTGGATCACACCTATGCACTCTGGTCTCATTCTCCACATTCAAAAATGTGGACATCACTGCCTGCCTCCCCCCAGAGTGCCTGGTCTGCCTATCAGAGATTCTACTTATTTCAAGGTCCTGCTCTAAGGAAGGCTTCCTAGATTGACCACACAGAAAGTGAGTTTTCTAATCATTGCCCTGCACTCCTAAAGCGGGTATGTCATTCACACCAAAGTCTTAATATCCTAATGTTTATGGAAAACTAGGTATGAGCTGGTCTTCTTATCTATACTAGATTCCTAGACTCCTCTTGAGAAAGCAGCTGTATTTTGAATATTCTGAAATTCCTTTGGGAGTCCCTGACACAGAAGACCTGCATGAACCCTGCCATTTTTTTGAGGGGCTTAATTTGGAATTATGTTATAAAAACTGGAGGACAAATCTGTTAGACGCAGGTACTTGTAGCAAGCCTCACCATCAAGTTGTTCTTTTCGCTATCACTTTTTGAAATGAGCTACAGCACCAAATAGTGTCCAGGAGTTTAAGGAAATTGGCTCTGTATTGTGGCTGTTCAAGTGGTAGGGTAGAATCATTCTCAAATCCTAAAGTGAAAAATGTAAAGTATCCAAATGGAATCAGAAGAGAATATTTGTTGGTCTTACAAGCATTGCTATACCCACACACACCTCCACAGCCACAAACCCAGCAAAGATGAAGACTGTGAGCTTTCAAAGACTAGCTTCTTCTCTACTACACTCAGCTGACACTCATCAAATGAGCATGAGCCATGTGCCAAGCACTAGGATGACTGGATTAAGAGTCTAGTCTCAGCACCCTCCCATCAGATTAGGTATCATCTTTCTTGATTTTTTAAATCCATACCACCACCTTTTTAAGAAATAAATATCACACCCTTCTATGAAATTTGGTATTTTCTTAACCCAGTATACAATTAGAAGGCTGAATATTCCTTTCCAAACTAAACTAAGTAATTAGGGATTCTGGTATACAGCCCATCAAGCTCCTTTGTTCACAGCTCCAACCACAGTCCCCTACTTCCAATTCCATTGGATTATGGAAGACCTGACTAGGTTTTAAACAATTCTAAAGGACCCAGGAAATCCAAATTACATCAATATCTGAGGGTTGAGGATTTCCTCTGAGAAAAGTTATATAAAATATAGGTCAAAAATCTCAAAATCAGCCCCACAGTTAAAAGACACAAGATGTAAAAAGCACTCTGGAGAAATATTCAAGAAAACAAACAAAATCAAAAGCAAGGTCCCAAACATAATATCCTTTCAAATCTTCTCATGGAGAACACCTTCTGAGAACTGGGGTTACTGACTAAACTAGAGCTGATCTAGGGGAATAAAGGGCATATTTACATATTTAGGAAAGAGATGGATAAAAGTCAGACATAAAGTCTTTCCCACCTCCCATAAGATATCCATCCCTGCCCTCTTTCTTCTCCACACAAAAATAACTGAAATTAAAGCAAAGTAATCTTTAAACCTTAAATATTTCCTGAAGTCTCCTTAAAATGAAACAATAGTTTAATTACTAAAGAATATCTGCCTTGAGCATTGTGTTTTTTTAAAGAACTATTTATATGGGATCATATTAACAACACTAACTCAAAAGAGTGGATAGGAAGCTCAAGGGGCAGTGAGCTTATGTTAACAGAGGGAGGAACATTTCAGAAAAGGAGGGTGAGAATGGTTGCACAACTTGAAGAATGTAATCAGTGTCACGGAATTGTACACGTAGAAATTACTGAATTGGTGTTTATGTTCTGGTGTGTATATTCTCAACAACAAAAATAAATTTTTTTAAAAAAGGATTTGATCAAAGATCACAAACACCTGAGATGTCTCAAGCTGGAAAGAGACATTTGGCACAGATACAGGTTAAGGGTTTTCAATCTGCCTTCCTTTGAATAAACTGTGCAATAAATGTCTAAAACCAATCTCAGAAGGCAAAATCTGTCAACTAGTCAACTAGAAAAGCACTTCCATTCATCTTAATTTGTCATTTATCTCACCATTGTTTTTCAGGATTCATCCCTGAAACAGAGCACATGTTAGTTCTTTAAAGCAGCAGCCAGAGCACAGCATCCTACTGTAGCAGGCTGGCAAGACCATCAACAGGAGGGAGGGGCAGCACAGAAGGGAGCAGTGAAAGCGGCCAGTGATGCCTGAAGGCCAAAGCCACAAGGCAAAGAGGGCCAGCAGAGCCCTCCTCACATCACCAGGTTCCCAAAACCTTCAACAGGGTGTGTCAGAGTAATCCTTTCGCTATCACTGATCGAGGCGGGGAACACGTTTTCAAAGATTCCTGTATATACCTGGCTTTGAAATGTCCTCGACGTAACCCCAAACCTATTGTGTGCGTGAGGACCCTGTGGATCTCACGTCAGGCTGGTTCTGAAGGTTAATTAGCAGGAGGGAGACGCAGGATTTCAGAACACTGGAGGAAACCTATTTTAAAAAAGGCGGGACATAAAAAATAGGGAGGTGGGAAAATGGGAGGGAGCAATCTGTGAGATTTAAAGCATGCACAGACCGAAGCTGTCAAGCGCCCCAGTACCACCCAGGTCTAAACCACGGTTTTTTTGCACCTGAGAGCAGGGAAGAAAAATGCTGTCTACTTCCATCAACTCTCTACATGTGGCATCGTGAGGACACACCCCCGGCCACATACAAATCCATCTAAGCCTGGTATTTCCAATCCTTCTGCGACCAGGCTAGACCCAGAGATCCGGAAACGACCCGGCAGCCCAGCTCTTCTTCTCCTGACGGCCCCCCTTCCTAATCCCCTCACGGCAGTCACAGCCACCTCCCTAACTGGCCATGTCACTTCAACACCTGGTCCTCAACGCCCTTTTGCCTTCTTTGCTCCGCGAATCGCCCGTCCACACGAGTGTCCTGGGCCCCTCCTCAGACCCACCACGGTCGGCCCCAGCTCCCTGACAGAGAAGACCTAACGAGCCCCGCTCACGACGCCCGGTCCTCCCAGGTCAGGTCCACACCTCCGCCCTGACCCGGAGCCCAAGCTCCTTCCGGCCTAGTCAAGGACACCGCCTCCGCCGGCCCTCACCCCGCGGGCGGCCGCTCGGCAGACCAGCTCTCCTCCCCCAGGCGGGACACTCACCCAAACGTGACCAGGCAGTAGCTAAGGAGAGGACGCCAGACGCGAAGAGACCGTACGCGGAACCTTCCCCCCACCACCAGCTTTATAGGCGCCGAGCCACCGGACCCCGGCACCGCCGGGAGTCGGTGGGAGGCGGGACAGTGGCGCCAGCAACCAATCGCGCCCGGCAGAGTAACCCGGCAGTGTCCGCCCCCCAGCCGGCCTTCTACCAATCTGAAGGAAAGTAGGGGCGGGGATTAGGTCGGGTTTTCCCTCGTGGCTGGAAGGGCGGGGGAAGAGGCGGGGACAAAGCCTGAAGGCCGAAGTAGTGGGGTGAGAGAGTGACGTGCGGTGGCCCGAGAGCCCGCCTGCCAATGGCAGAGCGGCGAGACACGGCGAGAGCCAACGGCAAGGGAGTGAGAGGTTCTCCCACCAGTTGTTGCTCAGCGAGAGGAGATGGAGGCCAATGGGAACTCCGCGTCCCACTACTGGGGAGAGATGGGTCAAGTGTAGGAGGCAAGTTGGTCCCGGCTTGAGAGTCTGTCAGGTTGCCTAGCAACCAGAGCCCGGCTTCACCTATAAGATTTCTGAAACGTTTGATCTAAATTCAATTTTACTGTTTGCTAATTTTCACAGTAGCCAAGTAGCACTTGTATTACAGGTTGGAACAGAATACTTTCCCTGGAATTTGTAAATATTGTAAAAAGCCAATATTCAAAATTGTCTTGACTTTTTAAAAGACTGCTATTGGGGCACTTTTCCTGAACTAAACCACCAAACCTGAAACAAGATAGTTTGGAGTTAAATTATCAGGGTGTGGGGGCCTTGCCTGAGCAGGGAGGGAAGTTGATCCCAAATTAAAGGATTTTTGCTAAGTTACTTTCTCTGAGGGAAAGGACTCCATCTGACCGGTTCCCCACTATATCTTCCTCTTGATTAACATTGACTTAGAAAATAATATTGGAATTATTATTCCTTGCCCTTGAGCACAGAGAATGTGACCCGGCTGGAGCTGGGCTCACAGGGACTCACAAGGACACATCAACTGGGCCCTGAGGTATAAAGACAATAGCTAGAATAATCTTGGAAAATATTTTTTAGGGAACCTTTCACGTAAACCAATCAACCAGAACATAAAAGACTTTCCACTCTTATCTTTTTCTATTAGCATTTGATGAACAGAAAATTTGTTGGGCCAATGAAGACCCTCCTATCATTACTGACACTTGTACCAATGATGTTAAGAAAGACAATTTAAAATGTAGGATCACAGTTTCTAGTCAATCTGTGAAAAGGTGAAGCTTTCAATGCTTTTGCCCATTTGTAATGTTAATGTGTATTGATGACTCTGTAAAGTTCTTTGGACTCGGGCAGAGATGGCTGTGGCAACATGCTTGTCCATTTTCCCATTCTTGCCTATTCTGTAATATTCCTTGGACTCAGGCAGGCAGGCTCTGGCAGTAGGTTGTCCGTTTCCTACTTTTGCCTTTTTGAATATATGCCAAATAAAACTTTCTCTTTGCTTTCCTAACCTTTGTGATGTTTTTAGTTTACAACATTATGTAGCTGTAAGTTAAAGGTCCTTGAAAGAAAGGGATTGAGCAATTCTCAGCATAGTGAATCCATAGGATGTTGTTGTCATTGTTCCGTGCCGTTGAGTTGGTTCTGACACATAGCGACCCTGTGCACAACAGAGCAAAACACTGCCCAGTCCTGAGTCATCCTTACAATCATTGTTATGCTTGAGCTCATTGTTGCAGCCACTGTGTCCATCTACCTCGTTGAGGGTCTTCCTTTTTTCCGCTGACCCTGTACTCTGCCAAGCATGATGTCCTTCTCCAGGGACTGATCCCTCCTGACGACATGTCCAAAGTATGTAAGACGCAGTCTCGCCATCCTTGCCTCTAAGGAGCATTCTGGCTGCTCTTCTTCCAAGACAGATTTGTTCGTTCTTTTGGCAGTCCATGGGATATTCAACATTCTTTGCCAACACCACAATTCAAAGGCATCAATTCTTCTTCGGTCTTCCTTATTCATTGTCCAGCTTTCATATGCATATGATGCAATTGAAAATATCATGGCTTGGGTCAGGCGCACCTGAGTCTTCAAGGTGACATCTTTGCTCTTCAACACTTTGAAGAGGCCCTTTGCAGCAGATTTACCCAATGCAACGCGCCTTTTGATTTCTTGACTGCTGCTTCCATGGCTGTTGATTGTGGATCCAAGTAAAATGAAATCCTTGACAACTACAATCTTTTCTCCGTTTATCATGATGTTGCTCATTGGTCCAATTGTGAGGATTTTTGTTTTCCTTATGTTGAGGTGCAATCCATACTGAAGGCTATGGTCTTTGATCTTCATTAGTAAGTGCTTCAAGTCCTCTTCACTTTCAGCAAGGAAGGTTGTGTCATCAGCATAATGCAGGTTGTTAATGAGTCTTCCTGCAATTCTGATGCCCTGTTCTTATTCATATAGTCTAGCTTCTCGTATTATTTGTTCAGGACACAGATTGAATAGGTATGGTGAAAGAATACAACCCTGACGCACACCTTTCCTGACTTTAAACCAATCAGTATTCCCTTGTTCTGTCCGAACAACTGCCTCTTGATCTATGTAAAGGTTCCTCATGAGCACAATTAAGTGTTCTGGAATTCCCTTTCTTCGCGGTGTTATCCATAGTTTGTTATGATCCACACAGTCGAATGCCTTTGCCTGGTCAATAAAACACAGGTGAACATCCTTCTGGTATTCTCTGCTTTCAGCCAGGATCCATCTGATATCAGCAATGATACCCCTGCTTCCACGTCCTCTTCTGAAACCAGCCTGAATTTCTGGCAGTTCCCTGTCAATATACTGCTACAGCCATTTTTGAATGATCTTCAGCAAAATTTTGCTTGCGTGTGATATTAATGATACTGTTCTATAATTTATGCATTCGGTTGGATCACCTTTCTTGGGAATAGGCATAAATATGGGTCTCTTCCAGTCAGTTGGCCAGGACGCTGTCTTCCGTATTTCTTGGCATAGATGAGTGAGCACCTCCAGCGCTGCATCTGTTTGTTGAAACATCTCAATTGATATTCCATTGATTCCTGGTGACTTGTTTTTTGCCAATGCCTTCAGAGCAGCTTGGACTTCTTCCTTCAGTACCATTGGTTCCTGATCTTATGCCGCCTCTTGAAATGGTTGAACATCAACTAGTTATTTTGGTATAATGACTCTGTGTATTCCTTCCATCTTCTTTTGATGCTTCCTGCGTCATTTAATATCTTCCCCATAGAATCCTTCACTATTGCAAGTCGGGGCTTGAATTTTTTCTTCATTTCTTTTAGCTTGAGAAACACCGAGTGTGTTCTTCCCTTTTGGTTTCCACCGCCAGCTCCTCCTCAAAGTACAGTTGACGTGGATGGAGTAAAGCTTTCGGGACCTTCATTTGCTGATGTGGGCACGACTCAAAATGAGAAGGAACAGCTGCAAACATCCATTAATAATCAGAACCTGGAATGTACGAAGTATGAATCTAGGAAAATTGGAAATCGTCAAAAAAGAAATGTAACACATAAACATCGATATCCTAGGCATTAGTGAGCTGAAAGGGACTGGTATTGGCCATTTTGAATTGGACAATCATATAGTCTACTATGCTGGGAATGACAACTTGAAGAGGAATGGTGTTGCGTTCATCGTCAAAAAGAATGTTTCAAGATCTATCCTGAAGTACAACACTGTCAGTGATAGGATAATATCCATACGCCTACAAGGAAGAACAGTTAATATGACTGTTATTCAAATTTGTGCACCAACCACTAAGGCCAAAGATGAAGAAATAGAAGATTTTTATCAGCTGCTACAGTCTGAAATTGATGGAACATGCAATCAAGATGCATTGATAATTACTGGCGATTGGAATGCGAAAGTTGGAAACAAAGAAGAAGGATCAGTAGTTGGAAAATATGGCCTTGGTAATAGAAACAATGCTGAAGATCGAATGATAGAATTTTGCAAGACCAACGACTTCTTCATTGCAAATACCTTCTTTCACTAACATAAACGGCGACTATACACATGGACCTTGCCAGATGGAACACACAGAAATCAAATTGACTACATCTGTGGAAAGAGAGGAAACCCTGGTGGTGTAGTGGTTAAGTGCTACGGCTGCTAACCAAAGGTTTGGCAGTTCGAATCCGCCAGGCACTCCTTGGAAACTCTATGGGGCAGTTCTACTCTGTCCTATAAGTTCGCTGTGAGTCAGAATTGACTTGACGGCACTGGGTTTGGTTTGGTTTTGGTGGAAGGAGACGATGGGAAAGCTCAATATCAGTCAGAACAAGGCCAGGGGCCAGCTGTGGAACACACCATCAATTGCTCATACGGAAGTTCAAGCTGAAACTGAAGAAAATCAGAGCAAGTCCACGAGAGCCAAAATATGACCTTGAGTGTATCCCACCTCAATTTAGAGACCATCTGAAGAGCAGATTTGATGCAATTAACAGTGGAGACCAAAGACCAGACAAGTTGTGGAATGACATCAAGGACATCATACATGAAGAAAGCAAAAGGTCATTGAAAAGACAGGAAAGAAAGAAAAGACCAAGATGGATGTCAGAGCAGACTCTGAAACTTGCCCTTGAGCATCGAGCAGCTAAAGCAAAAAGAAGAATTGGTGAAGTAAAAGAACTGAACAGAAGATTTCAAAGGGCATCTCGAGAAAAGACAAAGTAGAATATTATAATGACGCGTGAGTATCCATAGGATAAGAACTGCCATTGTTGTTTGGTGATTTATGGTGACACCGTCTGTGCAGAGTAGAACTGCTGTACAGGGTTTCCAAGACTGTGGCCTTTCAGAAGCATTATCGCCAGACCTGGCTTCCCAGGTGCCTCTGGGTGGGTTCAAACTGCCAATTTTTTGGCCAACAGCCGAGTGCTTAACCATTTGCACTACCCAGGGAGCCCGAGGACCGCCTAGCTGCCTCTGAAAACAGGAGAAATTCAAGTGAGAGGAAATTACTGAAATGCTATTTGAGGGAATCCAACCAAACCAAAAACCCACTAACGAGTCGATTCCGACTCATAGCAACCCTATAGGACAGAGTAGAACTGCCCCATAGAGTTTCCAAGGAGCGCCTGGTGGATTCCAGCTGCCGACCTTCTGGTTAGCAGCCATAGCACTTAACCACTATGCCACCAGGGTTTCCGAGGGAATCCAGAGGAAGCCTGTCTCTACTTGGTGTCCTCTTTAGTTAGAGAAACTGTATTACTAGCTTTCGTGGGGGACCATAAGAGGTTCAGAGTAGTTTGTATCCCTCCCCATCTCAGTTTTATTACCACCCAGCAAGGCTGATGAAAAGGATCCTGATAAATCTATGCAGCACACAACTCCTGTTATGTGAAATTTATTATCCACCATAGATGCAAACCTACAGTGTCCCTGGGTAGTGCAAACAGTAAAGAATTTGGCTACTAACCTGGTGGTTTGAATTTACCCAGAGGCACTTCAGAAAAAAGGCCTGGCAGTCTACTTCCAAAAGATCACAGCCACTGAAAAGCCTATGTGGCGCAGTTCCACTCTGACACACATGAGTTCGAATCAACTGGATGGCAACTGGTTTCTGGTTGGTATAGATGCAAACCTAGTAAGGGACATTCTTAGCAACAAAGTGGCAAAATTTGTTGGAAATAGAACTACTACGAAGTGGTGGCATAAGTTACCTGGGGGAGGGTGCAACTAAGAAGTGGTTATCACTCCACAATATTGTCCATGACATTCATTCTGTTCAAGAATCGATGTCAATTGATACCTTTATAAAGTAACTGGGTGATAAAAGAGAAAGAGAGACACGTTGCCTAATTGTGACCACTAGCAATTTTGAGGGGGCACTTAAACATTTTTGGCAGATTAGAATGTGTTGAAAGGCAGTAAGGTTAAGCACGAGAAAGAACATACAGTTTTGTCCTTAGAAAGTGATGGCAAGTAATTCCAACTCTAAGCATACACAATAGGAAATAACTAGCCAGATAGTTGTGAGGTTGATTACATGGTATAATCAGAAACTCCCACAACACAGAGGCTGTGTTTTTGATCAAATTAATCTTCAATTAAGCAAAGTGAGCATGGTTATTGATTATCTGAGAGCCAAACAATGGGCAACAAAATAGAATATCTTAACTGAATTTTGAAAAACAAGCCTCCAGGATTCTATAAAATATAATAGTAGATTGCACCGGGCTCCACAAATATTGGAACAAATATCAGCTACACAAATACCAGCTACACCCATGAAACTGAGGACAAAATATACAGATATAATGGAAAAGACTGAAAGTTTTTTGAATCAAGATTTAACACGAGCACAGTGAAGCCAATGTGTTGGGTTTTTCAGGTACAAGGGGTGTTAATGAAGTAGGGTTCAATATTTTCTCTGTACCATTGGAAGGAAAAGCAGTGAGTTCAATAGAACGTGCTCCCCACAGTGTGATCCTGAGAATAATCTACTACTCATTTGTGAACTTTTGGAATGGGAGTTTACTGAGCCTCCAGCCCGCAAACCGCATAAATTATGCAATGTTGTTATAAATGAGTCACCCTGGATTTGGAGCACACAGGCAAGCCTGAACATTGGAACATGTGCAAAGTAATCATACGCCTCTGGAGATGACTGCTGGGATCTCACCTACTGCACTGAACCAAAAAAAATCAAACCCATTGCTGTTGAGTCGATTCTAACTCATAGCAACCCTATACAGGACAGAGTAGAACTGCCCCATAGAGTCTCCAAGAAGCACCTGGTGGATTCAAACTGCTGACGTTTTGGTTAGCAGCGGTAGCACTTAACCACTACGCCACCAGGGCTTCTTCCTACTGCTCTAGGCAGCTGAAAGCCATGTCTGTCCCACTTTGTTCTTGAGTATCTTGTCAAGAATTTATAAGAGTCATAAGGACTCTGAAAGATATGCAATGTAAAACTGTAAGCATTTGGCTTATAAGAAAAGCAAAAACAAATAAACAAACCAGTTGCTGTTGAGTCAAGTTAATTCTAACTCATAGTGATCCCATTACTCTGGTTTCCATAGAGTTTTCAATAGCTGTGAACTTTTGGAAGTATATTGCCAGGCCTTTCTTCTTCTTCTTCTTTTCTTCTGAGGCTCCTCTAGATGAATTTAAACCACCAACCTTTCTATTAGTTGCTAAGCACTTAACCATTTGGGCCACCCAGAGACTCCTGGCTTATAAGAAAGGGATGCTAAATGACTGTGCCCACGTATTAAAGACTTTCAGTTTAAAAAGTAATAAAGATGTATGATGTAATAAACACGAGAACTTTAATATCTCTTGGTTTAGCTATTTCCTTACTTGATTCTGATAGTGGAATGAATAAAAACAGTTGTTTTGTGCTTTTTTAATTCTTTAAAAGTTAAACACCATGTTTCATCTCTCTGGTGATTATGAAGGCACTAAACCAAACCCATTGACATCAAGTCGAATTCCAACTCATAGTGACCGTATCGAAGAGAGTAGAACTGCCTCCGTAAGGTTTCCAAGGCTGTAAATCTTTACTGAAGCTGACTGCCATATCTTTCTCCCTCGGAGCCACTGGTGTGTTCAAACTGCCCACCTTTTAGTCAGCAGCCGAATGCTTAACCACTGCGCCACCGGGCTTCTTATGAAGGTACTAACCCTAACCTAACCCAGTGCCATCGAGTTGATTCCGACTCATAGCCACCTATAGGACAGAGTAGAACTGCCCCATAGAGTTTGCAAGGAGCGCCTGGTGGATTCAAACTGCCGACCCTTTGGTTAGCAGGCTAGCAGCCGTAGCACCTAACCACTATGCCAGCAGGGTTTCCTATGAAGGTACTAAAAAAAATACTACAGTGTACAAAATTGCAGGTTTAGGCATGACCTATTTTAATCCACACAAACATTTGGTTGCTTGCACTAATGCCAAAAATAATCATAGTACACATTTGCCATTTTTTTTTCTCTTGACTTCTTGGCATGTGGAGCTGTTTGTTACCTACATTCAGGGAATGCCCCACGATTGTTTCTTGATATCATTCTCCCACATCAGAAGATGAGAACACTAACTAGATAACCACTTTCCAGGATCACCTAAAGGGAGAAAGCACATGGTCTGGATTCAGCCTATCAGATGCATCCACTTAGGACGTTGAATCTGAAGTTAATGTGGCATAGAAGAAAAGAAAGTAGAGGATTCCTTCTCACAGTGGATTCTTTTCCAGGCGCAAAGGCTGAGAGTCTGTTCAGGACCAGAGATTTAAGCCATTCCCTCAGTTGCGGCCAGCGCAGCAGTGGGGCCTCCTGACGGGCATGTTTATGGGCGTTGTGCTGACTGACTGGCCTCCCTTCGTTTCTGCCCATTTGCCAATCCTGGATTGGTTCTTCAGTCTTTTTTAAATTCTCTGAGATACCCAGTAGTGCTTCAATAAGTCCCTTTTCTGTTTGTTGTTGTTGTTAGGTGCTGTTGAGTAGGTTTTGACAGACGTGTTAGGTGCCAAGGAGTCAGTTCTGACTGATACTGACTCTGTACAACTGAATAAAACATCACCCAGTCTTGCACTGTCCTCACAGTCATTGCTATGGTTGAGCCTATTGTTGCGGTCACTGTGTCAGCCCATCTTATTGAGGGTCTTCCTCTTTTTTGCTGACCCTCTGCTTTACCAAGCATGATGTCTTTCTCCAGGGACTGATCTCTCCTGAAAACATGTCCAAAGTATGTAAGACAAAGTCTCACCATCCTTGCTTCTAAGGAGCATACTGGCTGTACTTCTTCCCAAGACAGATTTGTTCGTTCTTCTGGCAGTCCAGGATATATTCAATATTCTTTGCCAACACCTTAACTCAAAGGCATCAATTCTTCTTCAGTCTTCGTTATTCATTCTCCAGCTTTTACAATGCATATGAAGCTCACCTTAGTCCTCAAAGTGACATCTTTGCTTTTTTAACACTTGAAAGAGGTCTTTTGCAGCAGATTTGCCCAATGCCATACAACATTCGATTTCTTGACTGCTGCTTCCACGGGTGTTGATTGTGGATCCAAGCAAAATGAAATCCTTGACAACTTCAATCGTTTCTCCATTTATCATGCTGTTGCTTATTGGTCCAGTTGTGAAGATTTTTGTTTTCTTTAAACTGAAGGCTGTAATCTTTGATTTTCATCAGTAAGCGCTTCAAGTCCTCTTCACTTTTAGCAAGCAAGATTGTGTCATCTGCATATTGAAGGTTTTTTGACACACAGCTACCCTATATGACAGGGTAGGTAGGACTGCCCCATAGAGTACTCTAGGCGATAATCTTTACGGAAGCAGGTGGCTGGGTCTTTTCTCCCATGGAGCCAATGAGTGGGTTCCAACCTCCAACCTTTCAGTCAGCAGCCAGCGCTTAACTACTTGCACCACCAGGGTGCCTTCTTTGCTTTTTAACCAGTCAGAATTTGTGTCTGATACAATGATGAACTTGCTGTGATTGCATATTTCTGAGTTTTCTGTGCTTGATTTTATTTTATTTAATAATTTTTGTTGTGCTTTAAGTGAAAGTTTACAAATCAATTCAGTCTGTCACATATAAGCTTATATACACCTTACTCCATAATCCCACTTACTCTCCCCCTAATGAGTCAGCCTGCTCCCTCCTTCCAGTCTCTCCTTTCGTGACGATTTTGCCAGTTTCTAACCCTTTCTACCCTCCTATCTCCCCTCAGACAGGAGATGCCAACACCGTCTCAAGTGTCCACCTGATACAAGTAGCTCACTCTTCGTCAGCATCTCTCTCCAACCCATTGTCCAGTCCAATCCATATCTGATGAGTTGTCTTCGGGAATGGTTCCTGTCCTGGGCCGACAGAAGGTTTGGGAACCATGACCACCAGGATTCCTCTAGTCTCAGTCAGACCATTAAGTCTGGTCTTTTTATGAGAATTTGGGGTCTGCATCCCACTGTTCTCCTGCTCCCTCAGGGGTTCTCTGTTGTGCTCCCCGTCAGGGCAGTCATCGCTTGTGGCCGGGCACCATCTAGTTGTTCTGGTCTCAGAATGATGTAAGTCTCTAGTTCATGTGGCCCTTTCTGTCTCTTGGGGTCATAATTACCTTGTGACCTTGGTGTTCTTCATTCTCTTTTGATTCAGGTGGGTTGAGACTCATTGATGCATCTTAGATGGCCGCTTGTTAGCATTTAAGACCCCAGACGCCTAATTTCAAAGTGGGATGCAGAATGTTTTCATAATAGAATTATTTTGCCAATTGACTTAGAAGTCCCCTTAAGCCATAGTCCCAAACCCTTGCTCCGCTGACCTTTGAAGCATTCAGTTTATCCCGGAAACATCTTTGCTTTTGGTCCAGTCCAGTTGAGCTGACCTTCCGTGTATTGAGTATTGTCCTTCCCTTCACCTAAAGTAGTTCTTATCTACTAAATAATCAGTAAATAACCCTCTCCCACCCTCCCTCCCTCCCCTCCTCATAACCACAAAACTATGTGTTCTTCTCAGTTTATACTATTTCTCAAGATCTTATAACAGTGGTCTTATACAATATTTATCCTTTTGCCTCTGACTAATTTCGCTCAGCATAATGCCTTCCAGGTTCCTCCATGTTACGAAATGTTTCACAGATTCCTCACTGTTCTTTATCGATGAGTACTATTCCATTGTGTGAATATACCGTAATTTGTTTAACCATTCATCCGTTGATGGACACCTTGGTTGCTTCCAGCTTTTTGCTATTGTAAACAGAGCTGCAGTAAACATGGGTGTGCATATATCTGTTCGTGTAAAGGCTCTTATTTCTCTCGGGTATATTCCGAGGAGTGGGATTTCTGGGTTGTATGGTAGCTCTATTTCTAACTTAAGAAAACGCCAGATAGATTTCCAAAGTAGTTGTACCATTTTACATTCCCACCAGCAGTGTATAAAGTTCCAATCTCTCCGCAGCCTCTCCAACATTTATTATTTTGTGTTTTTTGGATTAATGCCAGCCTTGCTGGAGTGAGATGGAATCTCATCGTAGTTTTAATTTGCATTTCTCTAATGGCTAATGATCGAGAGCATTTTCTCATGTATCTGTTAGCTGCCTGAATATCTTCTTTAGTGAAGTGCGTGTTCATATCCTTTGCCCACTTCTTGATTGGATTGTTTGTCTTTTTGTGGTTGAGTTTTGACAGAATCATATAGATTTTAGAGATAAGGTGCTTGTCGGAGATGTCATAGCTGAAAATTCTTTCCCAATCTGTAGGTGGTCTTTTTACTCTTTTGGAGAAGTCTTTAGATGAGCATAGGTGTTTGATTTTTAGGAGCTCCCAGTTATCTGGTTTCTCTTCATCATTTTTGGTAATGTTTTGTATTCTGTTTATGCCTTGTATTAGGGCTCCTAAGGTTGTCCCTATTTTTTCTTCCATGATCTTTATTGTTTTAGTCTTCATGTTTAGGTCTTTGATCCACTTGGAGTTAGTTTTTGTGCATGGTGTGAGGTATGGGTCTTGTTTCATTTTTTTACAAATGGATATCCAGTTATGCCAGCACCATTTGTTAAAAAGACTATCTTTTCCCCAATTAACCAACACTGGGCCTTTGTCAAATACCAGCTGCTCATATGTGGATGGATTTATATCTGGGTTCTCAATTCTGTTCCATTGGTGTAGGTGCTTGTTGTTGTACCAGTACCAGGCTGTTTTGACTACTGTGACTGTATAATAGGTTCTAAAATCAGGTAGAGTGAGGCCTCCCACTTTGTTCTTCTTTTTCAGTAATGCTTTACTTATCTGGGGCTTCTTTCCCTTCCCTATGAAGTTGGTGATTTGTTTCTCCATCACATTAAAAAATGTCGTTGGAATTTGGATCGGAAGTGCATTGTATGTATAGATGGCTTTTGGTAGAATAGACATTTTTACTATGTTAAGTCTTCCTATCCATGAGCAAGGTATGTTTTTCTACTTATGTAGGTCCTTTTTAGTTTCTTGCACTAGTACTTTGTAGTTTTCTTTGTATAGGTCTTTTGCATCTTTGGTAAGATTTATTCCCAAGTATTTTATCTTCTTGGGGGCTACTGTGAATGGTATTGATTTGGTTATTTCCTCTTCGATGTTCTTTCTGTTGATGTAGAGGAATCCAAGTGATTTTTGTATGTTTATCTTATAACCTGAGACTCTGCCAAACTCTTCTATTAGTTTCAGTAGTTTTCTGGAGGATTCCTTAGGGTTTTCTGTGTATAAGAACATGTCATCTGCAAATAGAGATAATTTTACTTCCTCTTTGCCAATCCGGATGCCCTTTATTTCTTTGTCTAGCCTAATTGCTCTGGCTAGGACCTCTAGCACAATGTTGATTAAGAGCAGTGATAAAGGGCATCCTTGTCTGGTTCCAGTTCTCAAGGGAAATGCTTTCAGGCTTTCTCCATTTAGAGTGATGTTGGCTGTTGGCTTTGTATAGATGCCCTTTATTATGTTGAGGAATTTTCCTTCAATTCCTATTTTGCTGAGAGTTTTTATCATAAATGGGTGTTGCACTTTGTCAAATGCCTTTTCTGCATCAATTGATAAGATCATGTGGTTTTTGTCTTTTGTTTTATTTATATGGTAGATTACATTAATGGTTTTTCTAATATTAAACCAGCCTTGCATACCTGGTATAAATCCCACTTGGTCGTGGTGAATTATGTTTTTGATATGTTGTTGAATTCTATTGGCTAGACTTTTGTTGAGGATTTTTGCATCTATGTCCATGAGGGATATAGGTCTGTAATTTTCTTTCTTTGTGGTGTCTTTACCTGGTTTTGGTATCAGGGAAATGGTGGCTTCATAGAATGTGTTAGGTAGTATTCCGTCATTTTCTATGCTTTAAAATACCTTTAGTAGTAGTGGTGTTAACTCTTCTCTGAAAGTTTGGTAGAACTCTGCAGTAAAGCCGTCTGGGCCAGGGCTTTTTTTTGTTGGGAGTTTTTTGATCATCTTTTCAATCTCTTTTTTTGTTAGGGGTCTATTTAGTTGTTCTACTTCTGAATGTGTTAGTTTAGGTAGGTAGTGTTTTTCTAGGAATTCATCCATTTCTTCTAAGTTTGCAAATTTGTTAGAGTACAATTTTTCATAATATTCTGATATGATTCTTTTAAGTTCAGTTGGGTCTGTTGTGATGTTGCCCATCTGGTTTCTTATTCGGGTGATTTGTTTCCTTTCCTGTATTTCTTTAGTCAGTCTGGCCAATGATTTATCAATTTTGTTAATTTTTTCAAAGAACCAGCTTTTGGCTTTGTTAATTCTTTCAATTGTTTTTCTGTTCTCTAATTCATTTAGTTCAGCTCTAATTTTTATTATTTGTTTTCTTCTGGTGCCTGATGGATTCTTCTGTTGCTCACTTTCTATTTGTTCAAGTTGTAGGGACAGTTCTCTGATTTTGGCTCTTTCTTCTTTATGTATGTGTGCATTTATCGTTATAAATTGACCTCTGAGCGCTGCTTTTGCTGTGTCCCAGAGGTTTTGATAGGAAGTGTTTTCATTCTTGTTGCGTTCTATGAATTTCTTTATTCCCTCCTTAATGTCTTCTATAACCCAGTCTTTTTTAAGCAGGGTATTGTTCAGTTTCCAAGTATTTGATTTCTTTTCCCTAATTTTTCTGTTATTGATTTCCACTTTTATGGCCTTGTGGTCTGAGAAGATGCTTTGTAAGATTTCGATGTTTTGGATTCTGCAAAGGTTTGTTTTATGACCTAATATGTGGTCTATTCTAGAGAATGTTCCATGTGCGCTAGAAAAAAAAGTATACTTTGCAGCTGTTGGGTGGGGTGTTCTGTATAAGTCTATGAGGTCGAGTTGGTTGATTGTAGCAATTAGGTCTTCTGTGTCTCTATTGAGCTTCTTGCTGGAAGTCCTGTCCTTCTCTGAAAGTGGTGTGTTGAAGTCTCCTACTATAGTTTTGGAGGTGTCTATCTCACTTTTCAGTTCTGTTAAAGTTTGTTTTATGTATCTTGCAGCCCTGTCACTGGGTGCATAAATATTTAATATGGTTATATCTTCCTGGTCTATTGTCCCTTTAATCATTATGTAGTGTCCTTCTTTATGCTTTGTGGTGGATTTAACTTTAAAGTCTGTTTTGTCAGAAATTAACATTGCTACTCCTGCTCTTTTTTGCTTGTTGTTTGCTTGATATATTTTTTTCCATCCTTTGAGCTTTAGTTTGTTTGTGTCTCTAAGTCTAAGGTGTGTCTCTTGTAGGCAGCATATAGACGGATCATGTTTCTTTATCCAGTCTGAGAAGTCTCTTTATTGGTGCATTTAGTCCATTTACATTCAGCGTAATTATAGATTTTATGTGTTTAGTGCTGTCATTTTGATGCCTTTTTGTATGTGTTGTTGACAATTACATTTTTCCACTTACTTTTTTGTGCTGAGATGTTTTTCTTTGTAAATTGTGTGTTCCTCATTTTCATAGTAGTTGTCTTTATGTTTGCTGAGTCGTTAATGTTTTTCTGGTTTTTATTTTGAGTTACGGAGTTGTTATACCTCTTTGTGGTTACCTTAATATTTACCCCTATTTTTCTATGTAAAAACCTAACTTGTATTGTCCTATATAGCCTTGTTTCCCTCTCCATATGGCAGTTCTATGCCTCCCGTATTTAGTCCCTCTTTTTGATTATTGTGATCTTTTACATATTGACTTCAATGATTCCCTGTTTTGAGCGTTTTTTTCTTTTTAAAATTAATGTTAATTTGTTTTTGTGATTTCCCTATTTGAGTTGATATCAGGATGTTCTGTTCTGTGACCTTGTGTTGTGCTGGTATCTGATATTATTGGTTTTCTGACCAAACAATTTCCTTTAGTATTTCTTGTAGCTTTGGTTTGTTTTTTGCAAATTCTCTAAGCTTATGTTTATCTGTAAATGTTTTAATTTTGCCTTCATATTTGAGAGAGAGTTTTGCTGGATATATGATCCTTGGCTGGCAGTTTTTCTCCTTCAGTGCTCTATATATGTCATCCCATTGCCTTCTTGACTGCATGGTTTCTGCTGAGCAGTCTGAACTTATTCTTATTGATTCTCCTTTGTAGGAGACCTTTCTTTTATCCTTGGCTGCTTTTAAAATTGTCTCTTTATCTTTGGTTTTGGCAAATTTGATGATAATATGTCTTCGTGATTTTCTTTTTGGATCAATCTTATATGGGGTTCGATGAGCATCTTAGATTGATATCCTTTCACATTTCATGATGTCAGGGAAGTTTTCTGCCAACAGATCTTCAACTATTCTCCCTGTATTTTCTGTTATCCCTTCCTGTTCTGGGACTCCAATCACATGCAAGTTATTCTTCTTGAGAGAGTCCCACATGATTGTTAGGGTTTCTTCATTTTTTTTTAATTCTTTTATCTGATTTTTTTTTTCAGCTATATTGGTGTCAATTCTCTTGTCCTCCAGTTCCCCCACCCTGCCTTCCAATTGCTTGAGTCTGCTCCTCTGACTTCCTATTGAGTTGTCTAATTCTGTAATTTTACTGTTAATCTTTTGGATTTCTGAATGCTGTCTATGGATTCTTGCAGCTTATTAATTTTTCCACTATGTTCTTGAATAATCTTTTTGATTTCTTCAACTGCTTTATCAGTGTGTTCCTTGGCTTTTTCTGTAGATTGCCTTATTTCATTTCTGAGGTCATCCCTGATGTCTTGAAGCATTCTGTAAATTAGTTTTTTATATTCTGCATCTGGCAATTCCAGGATTGTATCTTCATTTGGGAAAGATTTTGATTCTTTAGTTTGGGGAGTTGTAGAAGCAATCATGGTCTGCTTCTTTATGTGGTTTGATATGAACTGCTGTCTCTGAGCCATCTCTCAGATATTGTAGTGATTTATTCTATATTTGCTCACTGAGTCTTATCTTGTTTTGTTTTCTTTCAATGTATGTAGATGGGCTACTACATTGCACTGTCTCGATTGTTGTAGCCCTTGAATCACTTATGTCCTATTACCAGGTGGTTTGGGCTGTTACCAGATATATAAGCCTAAGAGTCCATTCACTATTCTTGAGTAGAATCTGATTTTGGGTCACCAAGTGTGTGGTGCAGACTGTCACCTATCCACCTAGAGAAGTAGTGGTGATAGTTGCGTGCACCAGATTCTAGTAGCAGCAGGAGTTCACACTCCGGGGTGGGGGGGGCAGGATGCGGACAGGCTTCCCCCAAGTGCCAGTGAGGTAGGTGTGTCTCTATTTCTAAAGCACTTTGGTGGGTGGGCTCTGCAGCTGTACCTTAGGCCCCCAATGCAAGTACCTCTACAGATTGGTAGGTGTCACTCTCCTTAGACCCCTAAAGCAGGAGGCTAGGAGTTCTGGGGGGAGCTTCATCCCTCAGTTCCCTGTTGTGGGTCAGTGAGAGCTCTGTTGAATATGCAGAGATATCAGACCTGGGAAACTTGTCTTTCCAGTAATCCGCTAAAACAATTACAGTCAGATCCCTATCAGAATTGCCTTTGCATTATAATAGCCACCTTGTTCCCTGTAGGGATGAAAGCCCAAGACTGTGGATCACATATGTTTGGCTGGAGCTGGTTCTGTATTTTTAGTCCAATTAGGGAAGGATTTTTGTTCCCTGGGTTTTTTGTAGCTACTTTAGGTTGACTGCTCCAACAGGGAGAAGGAGCTGTGCCTCACAAACCCAGTTTGTGAAGCCAGGAGAATGGGTTAGGAAAAGACCAAAAAAAAAAAAAAAAGAAAGAAAGAAGGAAAAACTGCAGCAGAGTTCACTCTCTGGCTCAGGAAATTCCAATGTTAATGAAGCCGCCTGGGAAGGAGAGGGGAGGGTTCAGATAAATAGGAGAGAGTAGCACCCTGGAATATAGACAAAGTTACTTATCTTGTTTGGTGATGACTCTTTTATCTGAGATTCCCGAGGGGTGTGTATCCTGTGTACATTGGCTGGGTCGAGATTGCCCCTGAGGGTCAGGCCTGCGTCCCGTGTTTGTGCTGTCTCAGAAGCTGTGGTCAGTTCTTCCACTCCCAGTCCAAAGCCCAGCGCCAAGGTTCCCCAGCTGGGACGCCGCACTTCAGGCTCCAAAACCAGTCGCTGCCTCCTGGTGATTTCTCCTCCTGTCAGCCACGTCGCCGCGCTGCCTGCGTGCACTGGCTGGGCTTCCCCCGAGGTCACTTCTGGGGGCTAGGGCTGTGTCCTGTGTTTGCGCCATCTCAGGATGCCGTGCTCAGCTCTCCTATGCCCAGTCCAAAGCCCGGCGCCAAGGTTTCCTGACTGGGACACTGGCTCCAGGCTCCGAAAACAGTTGCTGCTTCCCTGTGGTTGTTCGTTCTCAGTCTCTGTCACTCAGGTCAACTCTTTAGATCTGTGTTTGATGGTCAGCGTTCATAGATTGACATGTATGTGATCGATTCACTTGTTTTTCCGAGTCTTTGTTGCAAGAGGGATCCGAGGTAGCTTCTACCTAGTCAGCCATCTTGGCCCTGCCTCCTTGCTTGATTTTATTTTTAAAAACAAAACAGAAAACTTCAAATTATTTATTACCCATTTGGTATTGGGAAAGTTTGTAAATGTAACATGAACATGGAATTTTAACTGATACGTGTTATAACCCAGCTGTGCCTGTGTCTTTTTAATGGTCCTTGTGAAATGCAGAAAAAGCACATAAAAATGGCATGGACCTTGCTGGGGGGCAGGAGAGGGGAGGCAATGTGGAGGGCAATTAACCCCTGGCCTCTGCCTACCGATTTCCCCTCCTCTGGAGGAAAAGAGTGACTTACCAAATTTGAAGGTTTGGAAGAAGAAACTGGGTTTGTGAGGCACAGCTCCTTCTCCCTGTTGGAGCAGTCAACCTGCAGTGAACATGGACTCTCAGCTGTTCTCTTTCATGTAGTAAGCTGGCAGTAACCGTCTTACCTCTTCTGAAAGAGGCCTGTCCTGATCCACCATTGCCTGCTCCTAGGAAAAAAAAAAAAAAATTTTTTTTTTTTTTTTTTTTTTTTAGGAAGTCAAGTCTGTAATTCTGGGGTTCAGTATTAGGAAGCCCACTAATACCACACACCTGAACCATGCTCTTTACCTTGGCTTTCATTAGTAACAAAGGTGAATACTTGGGTCTCGCTTCACAATTGTTTTAGAACTTAAGATGAGAAGGGAACTGTTTTTCATTTAACCCCCTCAGACTCTAACAGTTTGTATAAGCAAATTGTTCCATGTGTATTTTTGGAGTAAAACTTTAGAAGTTTAATACTTACTATTTTGTTATTTTTCTTCTTGTACTCTGGAAGAGAAACCACACAGTCACTGGAACAGGGAAAGTTTAATATATAAAGAATTGCTAACTAAATACAAAGATTGGGGTAATGAAAGATTCACAAGTCAAGAAGTAAAGTGAACTCTAAAGAATGTAAAAACAGCTATGAGAAGCAGTCACTTCCCACAGGGCTGAGGTAGAACACCACAGGAAAAACGCCCACCCCACCAGGCTGACTCCAGACTATTGGACAGAGAATAGCTGTGGCTCACAGAATGGCAGAGAAATTATTGTGGTGCCACGCCCTCTGGAACTTTCTGGAAATTTCCCTCGTGGGTGCTAGGGGAAGCTGTTGGGACTCGCTGGAAGCACTGGGCTACAAAAGCTCTCAAGGTAGAGGTGCAAGCCTTTGGGTACCACTGCTGCCCCACAAACGCACACACATCCCATAAAAAGTACACTGCAGGAGCCTATGAGAGAAGCACATGGAACCAGGCAACAAAAACCTTTTTACCTACTACAGTGTCTAACACACCTCTACTAATAAAGCTGAACATTCTGCCAACTGGAAAAGGAAAGATATTTAAAGGTCCCAGAACCATTTTCACAGAGGAGACAAAAAGGGTGAGTTTGGAGATGAGAGGTAGCAAATTCATAATTGGTACATCTCGATATTGACTTCATTGTATTTTTTTTTTTTAAAAAAACAAAATGACAATTTATTCAGAGTCCATGAGAAAGGAAACATTTTTCCCCCTTTCAGCAGGAAAAAAGTATACCTGTTATCAATTTCCTTTTATATTTGTTTTTTACTTTTTTTTTTAATAACATTTATTAAGCTTCAAGTGAACATTTACAAATCCAATCAGTCTGTCACATATAAGTTTACATACATCTCACTCCCTACTCCGACTTGCTCTCCCCCTCTTGAGTCAGCCCTTTCAGTCTCTCCTTTCTTGACAATTTTGCCGGCTTCCCTCTCTCTCTATCCTCCCATCCCCCCTCCAGACAAGAGTTGCCAACACAATCTCAAGTGTCCACCTGATATAATTAGCTCACTCTTCATCAGTGTCTCTCTCCCACCCGCTGACCAGTCCCTTTCATGTCTGATGAGTTGTCTTTGGGGATGGTTCCTGTCCTGTGCCAACAGAAGGTCTGGGGAGCATGGCCGCCGGGATTCCTCCAGTCTCAGTCAGACCATTAAGTTTGGTCTTTTTATGAGAATTTGGGGTCTGTATCCCACTGATCTCCTGCTCCCTCAGGGGTCCTCTGCTGTGCTCCCTGTCAGGGCAGTCATCGATTGTGGCCGGGCACCAACTAGTTCTTCTGGTCTCAGGATGATGTAGGTCTCTGGTTCATGTGGCCCTTTCTGTCTCTTGGGCTCTTAGTTGTCGTGTGGCCTTGGTGTTCTTCATTTTCCTTTGCTCCAGGTGGGTTGAGACCAATTGATGCATCTTAGATGGCCGCTTGTTAGCATTTAAGACCCCAGACGCCACATTTCAAAGTGGGATGCAGAATGATTTCATAATAGAATTATTTTGCCAATTGACTTAGAAGTCCCCGCAAACCATGTTCCCCAGACCCCCGCACTTGCTCCGCTGACCTTTGAAGCATTCATTTTATCCCGGAAACTTCTTTGCTTTTGGTCCAGTCCAATTGAGCTGACCTTCCATGTATTGAGTGTTGTCTTTCCCTTCACCTAAAGCAGTTCTTATCTACTGATTAATAAATAAAAAACCCTCTCCCACCCTCCCTCCCTCCCCCCCTCGTAACCACAAAAGTATGTGTTCTTCTCAGGTTTACTATTTCTCAAGATCTTATAATAGCGGTCTTATACAATATTTGTCCTTTTGCCTCTGACTAATTTTGCTCAGCATAATGCCTTCCAGGTTCCTCCATGTTATGAAATGTTTCAGAGATTCGTCACTGTTCTTTATCGATGCGTAGTATTCCATTGTGTGAATATACCACAATTTATTTACCCATTCATCCGTTGATGGACACCTTGGTTGCTTCCAGCTTTTTGCTATTGTAAACAGAGCTGCAATAAACATGGGTGTGCATATATCTGTTTGTATGAAGGCTCTTGTATCTCTAGGGTATATTCCGAGGAGTGGGATTTCTGGGTTGTATGGTAGTTCTATTTCTAACTGTTTAAGATAACGCCAGATAGATTTCCAAAGTGGTTGTACCATTTTACAATCCCACTAGCAGTGTATGAGAGTTCCAATCTCTCCGCAGCCTCTCCAACATTTATTATTTTGTGTTTTTTGGATTAATGCCAGCCTTGCTGGAGTGAGATGGAATCTCATCGTAGTTTTAATTTGCATTTCTCTAATGGCTAATGATCGAGAGCATTTTCTCATGTATCTGTTGGCTGCCTGAATATCTTCTTTAGTGAAATGTGTGTTCATATCCTTTGCCCACTTCTTGATTGTGTTGTTTGTCTTTTTGTGGTTGAGTTTTGACAGAATCATGTAGATTTTAGAGATCAGGCGCTGGTCGGAGATGTCATAGCTGAAAATTCTTTCCCAGTCTGTAGGTGGTCTTTTTACTCTTTTGGAGAAGTCTTTAGATGAGCATAGGTGTTTGATTTTTAGGAGCTCCCAGTTATCGGGTTTCTCTTCATCATTTTTGGTAATGTTTTGTATTCTGTTTATGCCTTGTATTAGGGTTCCTAGGGTTGTCCCAATTTTTTCTTCCATGATCTTTATCGTTTTAGTCTTTATGTTTAGGTCTTTGATCCACTTGGAGTTAGTTTTTGTGCATGGTGTGAGGTATGGGTCCTGTTTCATTTTTTTGCAAATGGATATCCAGTTATGCCAGCACCATTTGTTAAAAAGGCTATCTTTTCCCCAGTTAATTGACACTGGTCCTTTGTCAAATATCAGCTGCTCATACGTGGATGGATCTATGTCTGGGTTCTCAATTCTGTTCCATTGGTCTATGTGTCTGTTGTTGTACCAATACCAGGCTGTTTTGACTACTGTGGCTGTATAATAGGTTCTGAAATCAGGTAGAGTGAGGCCTCCCACTTTCTTCTTCTTTTTCAGTAGTGCTTTGCTTATCCGGGGCTTCTTTCCCTTCCATATGAAATTGGTGATTTGTTTCTCTATCCCCTTAAAATATGACGTTGGAATTTGGATCGGAAGTGCGTTAAATGTATAGATGGCTTTTGGTAGAATAGACATTTTTACTATGTTAAGTCTTCCTATCCATGAGCAGGGTATGTTTTTCCACTTAAGTATGTCCTTTTGAATTTCTTGTAGTAGAGCTTTGTAGTTTTCTTTGTATAGGTCTTTTACATCCTTGGTAAGATTTATTCCTAAGTATTTTATCTTCTTGGGGGCTACTGTGAATGGTATTGATTTGGTTATTTCCTCTTCGGTGTTCTTTTTGTTGATGTAGAGGAATCCAAGTGATTTTTGTAACTTCATTGTATTTTATAGTGATACCAACATCACTGTATTTTCTGACACTGTTAACTGCCTTTTAAAATTCAGGGTAAGAGTGCTAAAGTAATTAATATCTATGTTTATCCAAAGGCTTCTGAGAATTTGGAATTAAATTTTTGGAGCATTGAGAGTTTTTTCTTTTTGGATTGGTTATGTATTCAGATGATACTTCTGCTAGGTTTTTGTTGGTAATTGCTGCTGAGTTGGCTCATGGCAACATTATGTATAACAGAAAAAGACATTGCCTAGTCCTGCACCATCTTCATGATCATTGGTATGTTTGAGTCCATTGTTTCAGCTATTGTGTAGTGACTTCCAATCTAGGGGACTCATTTTCAGTCATTATATTAGATAATATTCTTTTGTGATTCATAAGGTTTTCATTGGCTAATTTTTAAAAGTAGATCCTCAGGCATTTCTCCCTAGTCTGTCTTAGTCTGGAAGCTCTGCTGAAACCTGGCCACCAAGGGGGACTCTGCTGGTATTTGAAATACCGGTGGCATAGTTTCCAGCATCACAGCAACCCTCAAGCCACCACAGTACAACATACTGACAGACAGGTAGGTGATGGGCTACATTTCTTACCACCTCCTTACTTCTTTCACCACAAAATTTTGTTCCTGTTATTTCTTTCCCCTAGTATTCCTATCCCTATGGATTTATAACTTTTTAGAAAATCCGTTTACTGTCATTTTAGTCAGTTTTCAGAGGGAAGAAAATGTCGATGTATGTTCAATTCATACGTTTACTTGGAAGTTTCTGCCTGGTTTTAGGTGGCTTCTCTGCTAAAGCAGCTAGCCCATCAATTCTCATCCACAGGAGTTGTCATCAGTCCATGCTGCCCCCAACTGCAGGACACACGTGTCAAATTCTCTGAGTGATGCCATTGAAGCACCATCTCATTTGAGGGGAGAAAATCAAAACATACCTCTCCCCAAAGAAATCTTCCTTGCCAAATTGTCTCTTAATCACTACTCTTCAACTTTTTTGTATTCTTTGTACCAGTCAGGGTTAGACCAGAAAAGTAGAACTGGTAGGAGGTATGTATTAAGAGATTTATTGCAAGAAATTGGCTTATGTGATGGTGGAGGCTGGGCAGGCAAGTGTGAAATACGTAGGGCAGGCCATCAAGAAAGGCAAACTGGAAAACTCAGGCAGGAGTTGCAGCTGCTGTCCATGGGTGGAATTTTTCCTTCTTCAAGAAGTCTCAGCCCTGCTTTTTAACTGATTGAATCAGGTCAGCCCAGATTATCTCAGTAATTTCCCTTACACCATAAACAGTGACTATACACGTGACCTTGCCAGATGGAATACACAGGAGTCAAATCAACTACATCTATGAAAAGAGATGATGAAAAAGCTCAATATCATCAGTGAGAACAAGGCCAGTGGCCAACTGTAGAACAGACCGTCAACTGCTCATGTGCAGGTTCAAGTCGAAGCTGAAGAAAATGAGAACAAGTCCACCAGAACTAAAGTATGACCTTGAGTAAATCCCACCTGAATTTAGAGATAATCTCGAGAATAGACTTGACTCACTGAACACTGATGACCAAAGACCAGACCAGCTGTGGAATGACACCAAGGACATAATACATGAAAAAAGCAAGAGGTCATTAAAAAGACAGGAAAGAAAGAAAAGACCGAAATGGATGTCAGAAGAGACTCTGAAAGTCACCTTGAATGTAGAGTAGCTGAAGTGAAAGGGAGAAATGATGAAGTCAAAGAGCTGAACAGAAAACTTCAAATGGTGGCATGAGAAGACAAAGTAAAGTATTACAAGAAATGTGCAAAGACCTGGAGATAGAAAACCAAAAGGGAAGAACACGCTTGGCATTTCTCAAGCTGAAAGAACTGAAGAAAAAATTCAACCCTTGGGTTGTAATATTGAAGGATTCTATAGAAAAAATACTAAACCACGCCAGAAGCATCAAAAGAAGATGGAAGGAATACACAGAGCCATCGTACCAAAAAGAATTGATTGACGTTCAACCATTTCAGGAGGTAGCATACGATCAAGAACCAATGGCACTGAAGGAAGATATCCAAACTGCACTGAAGGCATTGGCAAAAAACAAGGCACCAGGAATTGATGGAATACCAACTGAGATGTTTCAACAAATGGATTCAGTGCTGGAAGCGGTTACTTGTCTATGCCAAGAAATATGGAGGATACCTACCTGGCCAATCGACTGGAAGAGATCCATATTTATACCTATTCCAAAGAAAGATGATTCAACAGAATGCGGAAATTATAGAACAATATCATTAATATCACATACAAGTAAAATTCTGCTGAAGATCATTCAAAAGCAGCTGCAACAGTACATCAACAGTGAACTGCCAGAAATTCAAGCAGGGTTCAGAAGAGGACATGGAACCAGGGGTATCATTGCTGATGTCAGATGGATCCTGGCTGAAAGCAGAGAATACCAGAAGGATGTTTACCTGTGTTTTATTGATTACGCAAAGGCATTCAACTTTGTGGATCATAACAAATTTTGGATAACATTACGAAGAATGGGGATTCCAGAACACTTAATTGTACATATGAGGAACCTGTACTTGAACCAAGAGGCAGTCTTTTAAACAGAGTGAGGGGACATTGTGTGGTTTAAAGTCAGGAAAGGTGTACATCAGGGTTGTATCCTTTCACCAGATTTATTCAATCTGTATGCTGAGCAAATAATATGAGAAGCTGTACTCTGTGAAGAAGGACACAGCATTGGGATTGCAGGAAGACTCATTAACAACCTGCGTTATGCAGATGACACAACTTGCTTCCTGAAGGTAAAGAGGACTTGAAGCACTTACTGATGATGATCGAAGACCACATTCTTCAGTATGGATCATTGTTGTCGCTGTTAGGTGCCATTGAGTCTGTTCTGACTCATAGCGACCCTATGCACAACAGAATGAAACACTGCCTGGTCCTGAGACATCCTTACAGTCGCTGTTATGCTTGAGCTCATTGTTGCAGCCACTGTGCCAATCTACCTTGTTGAGGGTCTTCCTCTTTTCCGCTGACCCTGTACTTTACCAAGCATGATGTTCTTCTCCAGAGACTGATCCCTCCTGACAACATGTCCAAAGTATGTAAGATGCAGTCTTTGCCATCTTTGCTTCTAAGGAGCATTCTGGCTGTACTTCTTCTAAGACAGATTGGTTCATTCTTTTGGCATTCCATGCTATATTCAACATTCTTCGCCAACACCCCAATTCAAAGGCGTCAACTCTTCTTTGGTCTTCCTTATTCATTGTCCAGCTTTCACATGCATACGATGCAATTGAAAATACCATGGCTTGGGTCAGGCTCACCTTAGTCTTCAAGGTGACATCTTTGCTCTTCAACACTTTAAAGAGGTCCTTTGCAGCAGATTTACCCAACGCAATGCGTCATAGGGTCGCTATGAGTCAGAATCGACTCGACAGCAGTGGGTTTTTGGTTTAATGTGTCTTTTGATTTCTTGACTGCTGCTTCCATGGCTGTTGATTGTGGATCCAAGTAAAATGAAATCCTTGACAACTTCAATCTTTTCTCCATTTATCATGATATTGCTCATTGGTCCAGTTGTGAGGATTTTTGTTTTCTTTATGTTGAGGTGCAATCCATACTGAAGGCTATGGTCTTTGATCTTCATTAGTAAGTGCTTCAAGTCCTTTTCACTTTCAGCAAGCAAGATTGTGTCATCTACATAATGCAGGTTGTTAATGAGTCTTCCTCCAATCCTGATGCCCCGTTCTTCTTCATATAGTCCAGCTTCTCGTATTATTTGTTCAGGATACAGATTGAATAGGTATGGTGAAAGAAAACAACCCTGACGCACAACTTTCCTGACTTTGAACCAATCAGTATTCCCTTGTTCTGTCCGAACAGCTGCCTCTTGATCTATGTAAAGGTTCCTCATGAGCACAATTAAGTGTTCTGGAATTCCCTTTCTTCGCGGTGTTATCCATAGTTTGTTATGATCCACACAGTCGAATGCCTTTGCCTGGTCAATAAAACACAGGTGAACATCCTTCTGGTATTCTCTGCTTTCAGCCAGGATCCATCTGACATCAGCAATGATACCCCTGGTTCCACGTCCTCTTCTGAAACCATCCTGAATTTCTGGCAGTTCCCTGTCAATATACTGCTACAGCCATTTTTGAATGATCGTCAGCAAAATTTTGCTTGCATGTGATATTAATGATATTGTTCTATAATTTCCACATTCGGTTGGATTACCTTTCTTGGGAATAGGCATAAATATGGGTCTCTTCCAGTCAGTTGGCCAGGAAGCTGTCTTCCATATTTCTTGGCATAGACAAGTGAGCACCTCCAGTGCTTCACCTGTTTGTTGAAACATCTCAATTGATATTCCATCAATTCATGGAGCCTTGTGTTTTGCCAATGCCTTCAGAGCAGCTTGGACTTCTTCCTTCTGTACAATGAGTTCTCGATCATATGCTACATCTTGAAATGGTTGAACATCGACTAGTTCTTTTTGGTATAATGACTCTGTGTATTCCTTCCATCTTCTTTTGATGTTTCCTGCGTCGTTTAATATTTTCCCCATAGAATCTTTCACTATTGCAACTCAAGGCTTGAATTTTTTCTTCAGTTCTTTCAGCTTGAGAAACGCCGAGTGTGTTCTTCCCTTTTGGTTTTTCATCTCCAGCTCTTTGCACATGTTGTTATAATATTTTACTTTGTCTTCTCTAGCCACCCTTTGAAATCTTCTGTTCAGTTCTCTTACTTCGTCAATTCTTCCTTTTTCTTTAGCTGCTCGACGTTCGAGAGAAAGTTTCAGAGTCTCCTCTGACATCCATCTTGGTCTTTTCTTTCTCAACATAAAGAAAACAAAAATCCTCACAACTGGACCAAAAAGCAATATCATGATAAACAGAAGATTGAAGTTGTCAAGGATTTCATTTTATTTGGATCCACAATCAATGCCCATGGAAACAGCCGTCAACAAATCAAATGATACATTGCATTGGGCAAATCTGCTCCAAAAGACCTCTTTAAGGTGTTAAAAAGCAAAGATACATAATAAATAAATAAATATATAAATAAATAAAAAGCAAAGATGTTCTTTAAGGACTAAGTTCCCCTGGCCCAAGCTATGGTGTTTGCAATTACCTCACATGCATGGACAGTGAATAAGGAAGACTGTAGAAGAATCGATGCCTTTGAATTATGGTGCTGGTGAAGAATATTAAATATAACATGGACTGCCAGAAGAACAAACAAATCTGTCTTGGAAGAAGCACAACCAGAATGCTCCTTGAAATAAGAATGGCGAGTCTCCATCTCACATATTTTAGGCATGTTATCAGGAGGGCCCAATCCCTGGAGAAGGACATCATCCCTGGTAAAGTAGAGGGTCTGCAAAAAAGAGGAAGAACGTCAGTGAGATGGATTGACACAATGGCTGCAACAATGGACTCAAGCATAACAACTATTGTAAGGATAGTGTAGGACAGGGCAGTGTTTCCTTCTGTCACTTCTCTGCCCAGGGCCACTCCACTACCCACCACTTCCATTCAGTCATGAGCAATAAACCACAAAGCTGTCCTTAGATAAACTCCATGTGCCATACCCCTAAAAAACACATGCCCTCAAGCTGCCATATTGCACCCCCCGCATCTCTATACATGTTAATTAGTTCCTGTAATTGCCTGCCTATTTCCCAGAAACTTCAAACTTCATGAATTATGCAGAAGTTTCCTATCTTGAACCCTACAACTGCCCTAGAATCCCCAGCCTCAGGGAGCTTGATTTGGGACTTAGTCTCTGAGCTCCTTGCTTGACTGGCTTGCAATAAAGCCTACTTTCTGTTTCTCAAAGGCCTGGTGTCTCTCAATTGACTTAAGGGGTCGCATCAGGCAGGACCCACCCTCACTGGGTTACGGCACCAAAAAAAAAAAAAGTCTGCTAAAATGGTACAGTTTCTCACATGAGTATTCTCCCTTATGCTTATCTCAGATATGGTCATGGAAGACAAGAGTCAAGTGAGCTCCTCTTAGATGGCAAATTGGGGAAGGGATGGCATCAAGATTAGGTGACCTGGGCATTCACTTCACTGCCCAAGCAGGATTCTAACGAGCCTCTTGTTTGTAGAGTTTCCTGAACCTTCCTTACTCCCCTGTCCTCTTCTTCCATAACTCACTGCTCAGTACATCTCTTGGCCACCCTGCTTCCTAAACTGGCTGCAAGTTCTGCAGCTGATGCATGTGCAATCCCTCTTGGCTTACAAATTTAGCAGTTCTCCTGGTTATGCGTCAGTTGTTGCACTTAAGCCCTGCTTTCTCAAAGACCCACATTCCCAGTCTGTTTCTGCCTCATTCAAGTTACCCAGACATGCTTTTCTTCAGTCTATCTTATGCTCTGCCTCCACATTGGGTGTAAAGTGCATCTCTAATTTTATCACTCTGCACTGGAAAATACCAAGGCAGGTAAAGTCCTACATCTTCACTGCTAGGGGCACAGACCACGCATTCCTCATTAATTACAGAATTAAAAATGAAAGCCACAGTCATTCAAAATCTGTGATATTATTTGTGCCTATTATTGGAGAATTTTCTTACCAAACCAGGTAATTTGCTCTTCCTCAAATGTTGTCTGTACTTCCCCACATTTCATCTTTGGCTTCTGCTCTTTTTCTGGCTAAAACGCGTTGTCCCCATCGCTATCCATCAAAATCTGACCCATTATTCACGGTCCACTGCAAATGATACCCCCTCCATGAATGCTTTCTTGATAGCCTTACCTGGATGCCATGTCTCTCTCCTCGCCACTTTATATCTCTTGTGACACTTGATTACTCTTCCTGACATTACAGTTATTCCACATATTGGTGCTATTTCCCTTCTGCCCTCTGTATTGGAAGCTCCTTGGGGACAAATGCTCTTCTTGCTCATGTTTCTATCACCTCTGGCATCCAGCACAATGCTTTGCTCAAAGTAGATGCTTAACAGGTATGAAATGAATGTAATTGATCTGGGTCATTATTTTCCTGAAGATTTTGGGTAATGAACTGCACACAAAATCTCTGAATCAGGAAACCTGGATTTGGGCCTATTGGTGTTATCCATATCTTCTCTAGCCCTCAATCTCTTTATCTTTAAAATGAAAGGTTTGGGCAAGATGATTTTCAGAGTTCCTGCTATATTCTTAAAGTTTATGATTCTTTTTTAATTGATTGTTTCTTTTTTTTTAATTGTACTTTAGATGAATGTTAGAAGCTAGAACAAACTAGCGTCTCATTAAACAGTTAGTACACGTATTGTTTTTGTTGTAGGGAAAATACATCACAAAGTTTAGTAAGACAAAAAGAAAGTTTTATTTGGCATATATTCAAAAAGGCGAAAGCAGGAAATCAAACAATCATGCTCCCAGAGCCAGTCTGCCTAAGTCCAAGGAAATATTACAGAACAGACAAAAGTGGGAAAATGGACAAACATGCTGCCACAGTCATGTCTGCCCGAGTCCAAGGGGTATTACAGAATAAGCAAGAGTGGGAAAATGGACAAGCATGCTGCCACAGCTATGTCCAAAGAACATTATTGAGTCATCAGTATAAATTAACATTACAAATGGACAAAACCATTGAAAGCTTCACCTTTTCACATATTGGCTAGAAACTGTGACCCTACATTTTGAATTGTCTTTCTTAACAATCTTTGGTACAAGTTTCAGTCTTCACTGTTCCAACAAATTTTCTATTCACTAAAGGCTAATAGAAAAAGATGAGAGTGAAAAGTCTTTTGAGTTCTCCTTGATTGGCTTATGTGAAAGTTTCCCTAAAAGATATTTTTCTTCCCTAAAAGATAATTTCCAAGGTTATTCTATCTATTGTCTTTATCTTAGGGCCCAGTTGATATGTCCTTGTGAGTCCTTGTGAGCCCTAGTGGGCTCACCTCCAGCTAGGTCACATTCTCTATGCTCAGGGACAGGGAATAATGATTCCAATATTATTTTCTAAATCACTTTATGATATTGGTTAACATCCCCATGTCATGTCAACACTCTCCCTTCTTGACCTTTGGTTCAGCTTTCCTGTCCCCTCTTGCCTTTTCATCCTTGCCCTTGGGTTGGTGTGCCACTTTAGTCTCATTTTGTTTTATGGGCCTGTACAGTCTTTGGCTGAAGTGTGAGCCTCAGGAGTGACTTCATCACTGAACAATAAGGATATCCGGGAGCCATACTCTCTGTGTTTCTCCAGACTCTGTCAGACCGGTAAGACTGGTCTTTTTTTTTGTGAGTTAGAATTTTGTTTTACATTTTTCTCCAGCTTTGTCCAGGGCCCTCTGTTGTGATCCCTCAGAGCAGTCAGTGGTAGTAGCTGGGCACCATCTAGTTGCACTGGACTCAGACTGGTGGAGGCCATGGTAGTTGTAGAAGTCTGTGATTTTTTTAATGCCTAAGATAAGAATGCTGACTTGTTTTCATGGTTCTTCAAAGAAATAACTTTTGCTCTGAGGTGAAAGATATGCTATTTAAGGTGACAAAGTTTGAGTTGCTGAGATAACAAGTTGGCAGGTCTGCTCTGCCCTGCCCTGCCCTGTCTTGCCCTGCCTGGGGCAGCTTGCCTGTCGGCACCCACCAATCAGGAAGCGGGAAACCTGGTCAGGTATGCTAAGGTGACAGCAGGAGACATGGGAGCAAATCAAGGAAACGAAGAGAAACTGAAGGCACTATCTGAACCTGAGGTGGGGGAAATGAAATTTCTAGGCCGAAACCCTGGTGGCGTAGTGGTTAAGTGCTACGGCTGCTAACCAAAGGGTCAGCAGTTTGAATCCGCCAGGCACTCTTTGGAAACCCTATGGGGAAGTTCTACTCTGTCCTATAGGGTCACTATGAGTCAGAATCGACTCGACAACGGCACTGGGTTTTTTTGGGGGAGAAGAGAGGTGGGGGGAGGGGGAAGAAAACAATGAGTTAAGTCAAGACAAAAAAGCATTTGGGGGAAAGTGAGAATTTGTCTAAGAAAATCAACACTTCTGATTCTTTTCATAAACTTTTATTTTAGATTTACAGAAAATTTGCAAATATAGTACAGAGAGTTCCCATATGCCCCACAACCAGCTTTCCTATTGTTAACATCTTATTTATGATATATTAGTCACAGCTAATAAACTGATATTGATACATTATCATTAACATGTGATTCTATGATACCACATTACATTTAGTCATTGCCTCTTTAGGCAACTCTGGGTTGTGACAGTTTCTCCAATTTTTCTTGTTTTTGATGATCTTGATAGTTTTGAGGAGTACCAGTTAAGTATTTTGGAGAATGTCTCTTAATTGTTATCTGTCTGATGTTTTTATAATGGTTATACTAGGGTTATGGGTTTTTGGAGGAAGATCACATATCAAGGGTACATACTAGCAACATGACTTATCGCTGTTGATACTGACTTTGGTTACCTGGCTGAGATAGTGTTTGTCAGCTTTCTCCACTGTAAATTTACTCTTTTCCCCTCCCCATACTGTACTTTTAGGAAGGCAATCACTATGCACAGCTCACACTTAAGAGGCGGCATCCCGCTTATTTTGTTTCCTTTTTATCCCTCAGGTTTATCTTGTTTTTCCCGTTGCCTCATAGCCACCCTGGCATCATCATCTCTCCTTCTCTCCTCCCTGCTCTTATGTAGCAGCCTTTCCCTTGTAACAAATGAATACCATGAAAAAATCATTCCTTTCTCTCTACTTTCCTTCCACAGATATGATGTATTAGTCAACTACTCCATGAGTCTGAACTGACTCCATGGCAGCTAACAACAAAGATATAACAAACCACACCCAAACCCAGCGATTTAAAGCAACAATTTATTTATTGCTCACGTGCCTGCAGATTATTTAGGGGTTAGCTGATCCAGGCTGGGCTCAGCAGGGTGGCTCTGTTCAAGTTGTGGGGCTGACCAGCTCTGGTCTTTGCTCTGTGTATGTTCATTCTGGGGCCCAGGATTTGGAGAATAGTACCCAGAGTGAAGGATTCTTAAGGCAGTGACAGAAGTGCAAAAGGGCAAGCCCAATTGCACAAGCACTTTTTAAGCTCTGGTTTGCATCACATCTGCTAACATACCTGTGAGGCGCAGAAGCAATTTGGCCTTTTGTTCTAAGCTCCTGAGAGCTGGACTACAGCTAAGGCTAATGAGTGGGAGCTGACCAGCCAGCAGGGACCACCTGGGAGCCTGATGCTAAGCCTCATGTTGTTGTTGTTAGGCACCTTCCAGCCGGTTACAACACTATGTGCAATAGAAAAAACACTGCCCAATCCTGCCCCATCCTCATGATCATTGCTGTACTTGAACTCGTTGTTGCAGCCATCGTGTCAATCCAAAAAAGAGGGCCTTCCTCTTTTTCGCTGACCCTCTGCTTTAACAAGCATGATGTCCTTCTGCAGGAACTGGTCCATTCTTACAACACACCCAAAGTATGTGAGATGTAGTCTTGCCGTCTTTGATTCTAAGGAACACTCTGGCTGTACTTCCGAGAAAGATTTGTTTGTTCTTCTGGGCAACGCCATAATTCTAAGGCATCAATTATTCTTCAGTCTTCCTTATTCATTGTCCAGCCTTCACACACATATGAAGTGATTGAAAATACCATGGCTTGGGTCAGGCACACCTTAGTCCTCAAAGCGACATCTTTGCTTTGTAACACTTTAAAGAGGTCTTTTGCAGCAGATTTGCTCAATGCAGTGTCATTTGATTTCTTTCTTACTTCTTCATTGCAAATACATTTTTTTCTATCTTTTTTTTTTTGTGCTTTAAGTGAAAGTTTATAAATCAAGTCAGTCGATCATACAAAAACTTATATACACCTTGCTATGAACTCCTAGTTGCTCTCCCCCTAACGAGACAGCACACCCCTCCTCTCCACCCTGTATTGCCGGTATCCATTCAGCCAGCTCCTGTCCCCCTCTGCCTTCTCATCTCCCCTCCAGACAAGAGCTCCCCACATAGTCTCATGTGTCTACTAGAGCCAAGAAACTCACTCCTCACCAGTATCATTTTCTGCCTTATAGTCCAGTCCAATCCCTGTCTGAAGGGTTGGCCTTGGGAATGGTTCCAGTCTTGGGCTAACAGAAAGTCTGGGGACCATGACCTCCAGGGTCCCTCCAGTCTCAGTCAGACCATTAAGTCTGGTCTTTTTTACGAGAATTTGAGGTCTGCATCCCGCTGTTCTCCTGCCCCATCAGGGATTCTCTGTTGTATTCCCTGTCAGGCAGTCATCTGTTGTAGCCTTGCCCCATCTGGCTCTTCTGATCTCAGGCTGATGTAGACTCTGGTTTATGCAGCCCTTTCTGTCTCTTGGGCTCATAATTACCTTATGTCTTTGGTGTTCTTCATTCTCCTTTGCTCCAGGTGGGTTGACACCAACTGATGCCTCCTTAGATGGCTGCTTGCTACCGTTTAAGTCCCCAGACGCCACTCACGAAAGCGGGATGCAGAATGTTTTCTTAATAGTTTTTATTATGCCAAATGACCTAGATGTCCCCTGAAACCATGGTCCCCAGGCTCCTGCCCCTACTACTCTGGCCTTCAAAGTGTTCGGTTGTATTCAGGAAACTTCTTTGCTTTTGGTTTAATCCAGTTGTGCTGACCTCTCCTGTATTGTGTGCTATCTTTCCCTCTACCTAAAATAGTTCTTGTCTACTATCTAATTAGCGAATACTCCTCTCCCTCCCTCCCTACCCTGTAAGCGTTAAAAAATATTTTCTTCTGCATTTAAACTATTTCTTCAGTTCTTATAATAGAGGTCTCATGAGATACTTGTCCTTTTGCAACTCACTAATTTCACTTAGCATAATGCCTTCCAGATTCCTCCATGTTATGAAGTGTATTATGGATTCATTGTTGCTCTTTATCATTGCGTAGTATTCCATTGTATGAATATACCATAATTCATTTATCCATTCATCCGTTGATGGGCACCTTGGTTGCTTCCATCTTTTTGCTATTGTAAATAGTGCTGCAATGAACATGGGTGTGCATATATCTGTTCGTGTAAAGGCTCTTATTTCTCTAGAATATATTCCAAGGAGTGGAATTGCTGGATCATATGGTAGTTAGATTTCTAGCTTTTTAAGGAAGCGCCAAATCGATTTCCAAAGTAGTTGTACCTTTTTACATTTCCACCAGCAGTGTATAAGTGTTCCAGTCTCTCCACAACCTCTCCAACATTTATGATTTTGTGTTTTTTTGGATTAATGCCGGCCTTGTTGGAGTGAGATGGTTATTTTATTGTAGTTTTGATTTGCATTTCTCTAATGGCTAATCATCCTGAGCGTTTCCTCATGTATCTGTTAGCTGCCTGAATGCCTTCTTTGGTGAAGTGCCTGTTCATATCCTTTGTCAATTTTTTAATTGGATTATTTGTCTTTTTTGTAGTTGAGTTTTTGCAGTATCATATAGATTTTAGAGATCAGAGGCTGATCAGAATTGTCATAGCTAAAAACTTTTTCCCAGTCTGTAGGTAATCTTTTTACTCTTTTGGTGAAGTCTTTGAATGAGCATTAAGTGTTTGATTTTAAGGAGCTCCCAGTTATCTAGCTTCTCTTCTGATGTTTGTACATTGTCAATAGTGTTTTGTATACTATTTATACCATGTATTAGGGCCCCTAGTGTTGTCCCTATTTTTTCTTCCACAATCTTTATTGTTTTAGATGTTATATTCAGGTCTTTGATCCATTTTGAGTTAGTTTTTGTGTATGGTGTGAGGTATGGGTCTTGTTTCATTTTTTTTGCAAATGGATATCCAGTTATGCCAGCACCATTGTTACAGAGACTGTCTTTTCCCCATTTAACAGACTTTGGGCTTTGGCAAATATTAGCTGCCCGTATGTGGATAGATTTATGTCTGGATTCTCAATTCTGTTCCATTGGTCTATGTACCTGTTGTCGTACCAGTACGAAGCTGTTTTGACTGCTGTGGCAGGATAATAGATTCTAAAATCAGGTAATGTGAGGCCTCCCACTTTGTTCTTTTATTTCAGTAATGTTTTACTTATCTGGGGCCTCTTTCCCTTTCATATGAAGTTGGTGATTTGTTTCTCCATCTCATTAAAAAATGTCATTGGAATTGGGATCGGAAGCATCCTTGTCTGGTTCCCATTCTCAAGGAAAAGTTCTCAAGGGGACTGCTTTCCGACTCTCTCCATTTAGGATGATGTTGGCTGTTGGCTTTGTGTAAATGCCCTTTATTATGTTGAGAAATTCCCTTCTATTCCTATTTTGCTGAGAGCTTTTATCCTGAGTGGGTGTTGGACTTTGTCAAATGTCTTTTCTGCATCAATTGATAAAATCATGTGGTTCTTATCTTTTGTTTTATTTATGTGATGGATTACATTGATTGTTTTTCTAATGTTGAACCATCCCTGCATACCTGGTATGAATCCCACTTGGTCATGGTGAATTATTTTTTTCATATGTTCTTGAATTCTATTGGCTAGAGTTTTGTTGAGGATTTTCACATCTAAATTCATGAGGGATATAGGTCTGTAATTTTCTTTTTTTGTGGTGTCTCTACCTGGTTTCGGTATTGGGGATAGGCTGGCTTCATAGAATGAATTTGGGAGTATTCTATCCTTTTTTGGCTATCCTTTTCTATGCTCTGAAATACATTTAGTAGTAGTGGTGTTAACTGTTCTCTAAAAGTTTGGTAAAATTCTCCGGTAAAGTCCTCAGGTCAGGGCTTTTTTTGTTGTTGTTGGGAGTTTTTAAATTACCTTTTCAATCTCTTCTTTTGTTATGGGTTTATTTAGTTGTTCTACCTCTGTTTGTGTTAGTTTAGGTAGGTAGTGTGTTTCTAGAAATTCATCCATTTCTTCTAGGTTTTCAAATTTGTTAGAGCACAATTTTTCATTGTAATCTGATATTATTCTTTTAATTTCAGTTGTGTCTGTTGTGATATCGCCTATCTCATTTCTTATTTGGGTTATTTGCTTCCTCTCTTGTTTTTCTTTTGTCAGTTTGGCCAATGGTTTTATCAATTTTGTTAACTTTTTCAAAGAACCAACATTCGGTCTTGTTAACTCTTTCAATTGTTTTTCTGGTCTCTATTTCATTTAATTCTGCTCTAATGTTTGTTATTTGTTTTCTTCTGGTGTCTGAAGGCTTCTTTTGTTGCTCTCTTTCTATTTGTTCAAGTTGTAGGGATAATTCTTTGATTTTGGCCCTTTCTTCTTTTTGGATGTGTGCATTTGTTGATATAAATTGACCCCTGAGCACTGCTTTCTCTGTGTCCCAAATGTTCTGAAAGGAAGTGTTTTCATTCTCATTCGATTCTATGAATTTCTTTATTCCGTCCTTAATTTCTTCCATAACCCAGTCATTTCTGAGCAAGGTGTTGTTCAGTTTCCAAGTGTTTGATTTCTTTTCCCTGCTTTTTTCTGTTATTGATTTCTACTTTTATGGCTTTATGATCAGAGAAAATGCTTTGTAATATTTTGACGTTTTGGATTCTATTAAGGTTTGCTTTGTGACCTAATATGTGGTCTATTCTAGAGAATGTTCCAAGGGCACTGGAAAAGAAAGCATACTTGGCTGGTGTTGGGTGGAGTGCTCTGTATACGTCTGTGAGGTCAAGTTGGTTGATTGTGGTGTTTAGACCTTCCGTGTCTTTATTGAGCTTCTTTCTGGATATTCTGTCCTTCACCAAAAGTGGTGTGTTGAAGTCTGCTATTACTATTGTGGAGCTGTCTATCTTGCTTTTCAATGTTGTTAGAGTTTCTTTTCTGTATCTTGAAGCCCTGTCATTGGGTGCATAAATATTTAATATGGTTATATCCTCCTGGCATATTGTCCCTTTAATCATGAATCATTATATAGTGTCCTTCCTTATCCTTTGTCATGTATTTTACTTTAAAGTCTATTTTGTCAGAAATTAATTTTGCCACTCCTGCTCTTTTTTGATTGTTGTTTGCTTGATTTTTTTTTTCAGTCTAAGGTGTATCTCTTGTAGGCAGCATATAGATGGATCATGTTTTTTTTTAATCCATTCTGCCACCCTCTGTCTCTTTATTGGTGCATTTAGTCCATTTACATTCAGTGTAATTATGGATAAAACCCCACCCCAGCAGATAGGTATGAGTTTTGTGCTGTCATTTTGATGTCTTCTTTTGTGTGTTGCTGACAGTTTCTTTTTTCCACTCAATTTTTTGTGCTGAGTAGTTTTTCTTTATATATTGTCTTTTCCTGTTTTTCATTGCTGTTCATTTTGTTTTTGCTTAGTGTTTATGTTTTTCTTGTATTTTATTTTGATGTGTAGGATTGTTAGTGTCCTTTGTGATTACCCTAATATTTACCCCGATTTTTCTAAGTTTAAACCAAACTTTTATTTCTTTATGTTGCCTTGACTTCCTCTCCATATGAAAGGTCTATGACTACATTTTTTAGTCCCTCTTTATTGATTTAATGTTGTAATGTTTTATATTATGACATCGCTGTTTCCCTGTTTTGCACTTTTTTATCTTGATTTATTTTTGTGATTTCCCTATCTGGGTTGATATCTGGTTGCTCTGTCCTGTGTTCTGGTCTTGGGTTGATATCTGATGTTATTGATTTTCTAACCAGAGAACTCCCTTTAGTTTCTTATAGTTTTGGTTTGGTTTTTGCGAGTTCCCTAAACTTCTGTTTATCTAGAAATGTCCTAATTTCACCTTCGTAGTTGAGAGACAGTTTTGCTGGATATATGATTCTTGGCTGGCAATTTTTTTCCTTCAATGCTGTATATAAATAATCCCATTGCCTTCTTGCCTGCATGGTTTCTGCTGAGTAGTCCAAGCTTATTCTTATCGACCCTCCTTTGTAGGTGACTTTTTGTTTATCCCTAGCCACTCTTAAAATTCTCTGCTTATCTTTGGTTTTGGCAAGTTTGATTATAATATGTCTTGGTGAGTTTCTTTTAGGATCTACCTTACATGGAGTTCGACGAGCACCTTGGATAGATATCTTCTCATATTTCACTATATCAGGGAAGTTTTCTGCCAACAAATCTTCAACAATTCTCTTTTTTCTGTTCTCTCTTCCTGTTCTGGTATACCAATCACTCATAGGTTACTTTTCTTGATAGAGTCCCACATGATTCTTAGGGTTTCTTCATTTTTTTAAATTCTTTTATCTGATTTTTCTTTGAATCTATTTGTGCCAAGTGTTTTATCTTCAATCTCACTAATTCTGAGTTCCAGTTCCTCAATTCCTCTCTTCTCTGACTTTCTATTGATTTGTCTAATTCTGAAATTTTATTGTTAATCTTTTGAATTTCTGATTGCTGTCTCTCTATGTATTCTTGCAGGCTATTAAATTTTTCATAATGTTCTTGAATAACCTTCTTAATTTCTTCCACTGCCTTATTTGTGCATTCCTTGACTTGTTCTGTGTTTTGTCTTATTGCCTTCCTGATCTCTTGAAGAATTCTGTAAATTAATCTTTTGTATTCTTCCTCTGGTAATTCCAGGATAATCCCTTCATCTGGAAGATTTCTTGATTCTTTGAGAGCTTGTTTAAGGGATCATGGTCTGCTCATTAATGTGATTTGATATTGACAGTTATCTCTGAGCCATCTATAAGTTATTGTATTAATTTATTTTATATTTGCTTACTGTATCTTAGCTTCTTGCTTTGTTTTGTTTTGATATGCCCAAATAGGCTGCTTGAGAGAGCTATCTTGGTTATTTGACCTTTGAAGCTCTAATGTCCTGTCACCAGATGGCTAGAGCTGTTCCCATGTATATGAACCTAGGAGTCCATTCAGTTTTCTTGTATGGCTTCAGCTCAGGTACCCAGGTAGTTGGTCACCAAGTGTGTGGTGAAGGCTCTGACCTACAGTCTTAGAGGGGCAGGGCGATTGGTGTAGGCAAAGGTATCCGGTTGCAGCAGGGATTCACGTACTGAGCAAGGCAGGGGGCTAAAAACCATCCCCTGAGTGTCTGTGAGGAAAGTGCATCTCTGTTAGAGCACACATGTGGGTGGGTTCTGCAGCCAGATCATGGGTACTGAATGGTTTTTTTTGTAAGGACTGGAGGCACCACTTATCCTTGGACCCCTGTCTCATGTGTGGCTAGGTGGCATGGGTGGAGCCACCAGTCCTCAGGCCCCTGATCTGGGTAGGTGAGGTCCCTGTTTAATAGGCAGAGTGGTGTCAGACCTCTAAAACCTGACTCTTAACCACATAGCTAAAACAGTTAAAGTCAGATCTTAGGCACATACACCATTGCAGTCTGCCAACAAGGGTGTAGGCTCCTGAAATGGACCCACACAGGTCCATACAGGGGCGACAGGCATTCAAAGTCCATGGACCATTCGTGCCTGGACAGGAGCCACTTCTGCCCTGAGTTCCTAGCTTAGGGAAGCCAGTAGATTATCTTTTCCCCCACCTGCTAATTTATTCCTTCTTCAAGGCCGGGAGAATGGTTCAGAGCATGCAGCAGGACCTATCTCAAGCTCAAGGAAATTGACCACCACTGAAGCCAGCTTGGGGACTGGGGGTGTGTGGAAAATTAGACGCAAGTACGTAGCTGTTGGCAAGAGCACTGTTCTCTGGTTCTGGAGGCATGAGTAGACTGTGCGGCTCCCTGACTCTCCCTGAGGAACTTGTGGCCTGAATGCCGCTGGCCCCACCACAGTTGCACCACGGGATCGTGCCTGAGGGACTCTGGTTCCTGCTGATTCAGTTCCTGCAACTTCTCCCTGCTTCTGAACCATCTCTCCTCCCCCCTCACTCAGTCCAATTTCCTAATTTTTCCTTTGATATTCAGGGCTCCTAACACGTCATGTATATAATCGCTTCACTTGTTTTTTCAGGTCTTTTTGTAAGAGGGATCGCCGGAAGTGTCTGACTACTCTGCCATCTTTGTCATTTGATTTCTCGACTGCTCCTTCCATGGGTGTTGATTGTGGATCCAAGTAAATGAAATCCTTGACAACTTCAGTCTTTTCTCCGTTTATCGTGATGTAGCTTAATGGTCCAGCTGTGAGGATTTATGTTTTTCTTTGTGTTGAGGTATAATCCATACTGAAGGTTGTAGTCTTTGATCTTTATCAGTAAGTGCTTTAAGCCCTCTTCACTTTCAGCAAGCAGGTTATGTCATCTGCAGGTTGTTAATGAGTCTGCCTCTAAACCTGGTGCCGAGCTCTTCATATAGTCCAGCTTGTCAGATTATTTGCTCAGCATACAGATTGAATAAGTATGGTGAAAGGATAAAACCTTGAAGTACACCATTCCTGATTTTAAACCACACAGTATCTCCCTTGCTCTCTTTGAACAACTTCCTCTTGGTCTATCTACAGGTTCTGCATGAACACAGTTAAGTGTTCTGGAAGGGGAGCGTAGCTTATGATATTTTCTCAAACTTTCCCCCAATCCAATTCAAATCAATGAAAGAGATTACTTTAATTGTGTGAAATAATGCATGTGACTAAAAATAGGGATACATTTTCTTGATGTTCAAATTAAGATGTGTTGACATTCCAGCAACCTAATTGCCAGAAATTACCTTTCTTTAGTGTGATTCCCAGGACTCAAGGGCAGTGTGCCAACACTACCGTGGCAACAAGAGATTGTGTGCTTTTGCTCCGTCCTTGTCTGCTGCCTTATTGCTGCTTCACCTACCAATGATCCACATGAAGTTGCTGCTCTTAGGGCACTGACGTCCCCTCTCTTTTTTTTTAATTTAATTTTTATTGTAATTTATTTATTTATTTTTAATTGTACTTTAGATGAAGGTTTACAGAACAAACTAGTTTCTCATCAGTTAGTATACACATTGTTCAATGACATTGGTTAACAACCCCACGACATGTCAACACTCTCCCTTCTCAACCCTGGGTCCCTGTTGCCAACTTTCCTGTTCCCTCTGCCTTCCAGTCCCTGCCCCAGGGCTGGTGTGCACATTCAGTCTTGTTTTGTTCCATGGGAATTTATTTTTTATTGTAATTTGGATGAATGTTTATAGACAAAATTAGTTTCTTATTAAACAATTAATACACATATTGTTTTGTGACATTGGTTGCCAACCCCACAACATGTCAACACTCTCCCCTTCTCGACCTTGTGTTCCGTGTTGCCAGCTTTCCTGTCCCTTCCTGCCTTCTTGTCCTTGCCCCTGAGCTGGTGTGCCCATTTAGTCTCATTTTGTTTTATGGGCTTGTCTAATCTTTGGCTGAAGCGTGAACCTCAGGGGTGACTTAAGTACTGAGTTAAAAGGGTGTCCAGAGCCATACTCTCTGGGGTTTTTCTAGTCTCTGTCAGACCAGTAAGTCTGGTTTGTGTGTGTGTGTGTGTGTATGAGCTAAAATTTTGTTCTACATTTTTCTATAGCTCTGTCCAGGACCCTCTATTGTGATCTCTGTCAGAGCAGCCAGTGGCAGTAGCTGGGTACCATCTAGTTGTGCTGTTGATGTCCTCTCTTTTATTGGTGATGGCCTCAGTATCACCACTCAGCTTTTGAGGGGAGGATACTGTTCCCCCCCCATGGATACCCATTTTGAAACCCAGGACAGACCCTTCCCCAACTCGCCATAGCATAGCTGAGGTCAGGTTGTTACATTTAACAGGTGTTCAAGTGCAAAGGATTAGGGAGTAAAGGTTGGGTTGGAAATAATTGCCTTCATAAAGTAGAACAGCTACATATGCTCTTAAAGGTTGTTCTTACTTTAAACAGACCAGAAAACCGTTTTCCCAAAACAGAACCAATAGTTACTGAGCACCTCTTATGTATCAAGCACTGTGCTTTACATTTAATCCTCACAACAACTTTTGAGCCAAGTTTTATTATCCCCATTTATAGATAAACAAACAAAGTTTCAATCCAAGGATTCCAGCCAAGGAAGGCCTGCTGAACAAAACAATTCTGTGCTCTTTCTACTTCTTAATGTTGCACAAATGAAAAATCAAGACTCAACATTAGATTTAAAAAATAATATTCACTTTATCAAGTGATTTTTTACAGGAAAATTTTCTACCTTTTAAAAAATTTAATTCAATTATGAAAATATTTTTAAGAAGAAACTTACCTACCTCAAATTCAATTTATAAAAATATTATTTACTCTATTTTTTCAGAAATATTTATTTTACAAAAAACAGATTCACATAGGTTTATAAGTTGGTTGTGTGTTTTTTAAATAGCTGTTGCTAACTCCACAAAAACTCATACATGACTATTAAAACTAATATCTTACTCCAATTATTTACATAGCAGTCATTGTGAGTATATTAGCTCTGTTAAAAAAAGAAAAGAAAAGAAAAACCATTGCTGTTGAGTTGATTTCAACTCATAGCAACACTGTAGGGCAGATTAGAACTGCCCCATAAGGTTTCCAAGGAGTGGCTGATGGATTCGAACTACTGACCATTTGGTTAGCAGCTGTAGCTCTTAACCACTGCACTACCAGGGGTCCATATTTGCTCCAGATATGTAAAATCTGGATGTATCCATAACTTCCACTGTGTCTTCACTACCTCTTGTTTCTCAGCCAGTAATAAGGGGAAATTGGCCTGCTTTTGAGATTTGATTTAGGGAGCTAGAAATGGTAAATTTCTCCATTTGCACCTGGAAAGTAGCTTGAGGCCATTTTGGTGTGAGGAGCTATTGCTAATATAAAAGATTGATGTGTATATATTAAGTGGCACACTGAATTGAAATAAACCTTGTTCCAGCATATTCTTTTGGAAATCTGAGCCTTACAACTGTCATCTGTGATCTACGTGATCCAGATATCTGAAATAATATCTTATACAACTACTAAGACTTGTTCCACCTGCTTAGAATGTAAATACATTTATTTTGTTTATTATTCTGATCAACTGACTGCAAATCAATTTGCCCTTTGCCTTTAAGCTAGATTGCCTAGAGAAGCAAAACCAGTAAAGCATAAAAATACATATATAGACAAAGATTTATATCAAGGAAATGGCTCATGTGGTTGTAGAGGCTGAAATGTCCCAAGTCCGTGGGTCAGGATAGACGCTTCTCCTGATTCACACAGCCACAGGGGCTGGTGTACCCAAGAAAAGCAGGCAAGTCTGTAGGTAAGCTGCTAGCTCCGGTTGCAAGAATTGGAGGTCAAACGAACAGGAGCCAGCTGCAGGACCCAGAACAAGCAAAAGCCCATGAGCCCTGCCAGAATGTCTGCCTGCACTTCATGCAGGCCACACGCCCAAGGAAACTCCCCTTCAACCGATTGGCTACTCACAGCAGATCCAATCATGGGAGTGATGACATATGAAATCTCTACAGGGAAGTGACCACAACATCACAGGACTGCCAAAACACTGAGAGTCATGGCCCAGCCAAGTTGACACACAATCTTAACCACTATACCCTTATTCTCAGTAATTAGAGTATTTCCTTTTCAAAGCCTATCTCCTTCTCTACTTGGATAGTTCAGGAATTCAATCCAAAGTACTCAATCTTGTTTTCCAAATACCAGGTAGATAGAGAGTTCAGTCTACCAGCGTGATTGCTGTGGCTACTACTACAGGGTGTTGTTACTGAATACTGGTCCTAGATCTTTTATTTAGCACCTTTTATGCTCCCATATTCATTGAGCATCTTCTATGTACCAGACACTGGACTAAGGGATATAGGTGGGATGACACTAGACATGGCTGCTGTCCCCTTCCAGCTTTCCCAATACTATAGTCTAGTAGATGATGCCCTTACTGGACCAGTCACATGGACCAGCTTGGGGAAATGCCCCGTGCTTGGGTCCCCCATTTGCAGCTCTCCTGAGTCACACACAGGCTCAAATCCTATTTCCTAAGTGGCAGAGTCTTGTGAGCTTTGCTCTTAATCACACATGGAAGTACAAAGAATCTACCTCCACATCCAAACACTGAGCCCCTTGTGTCAAGCCTGAGCCATCAGCTGAGAATATTCCCACTTTTCAGGTAAATTTACCTTTGTGGCAGTTGGTGCTGTGTCTGCCATCAGGCCTTGAGAGAGACTACCCTGAAAGGATTCCCTGATGGCTACTGCTAACTCCAATTTCAGTTGTCCAAATTAGAGTCTTGGTCCCTTCTTCCCCAGCAAGTTTTGACTTCCTTGTGCAAATTGTACACCCGTTCCCCCAAACTTCACATATAAAAAATATCAGTGGAAAATACCGGTGCTAAGCCGTAATGGGGGAGAGTGAGATCTTATTGTGACCTTACCATTGCCCACCAACCTTACATTTACACAGTAAATGGAAGCCACTCAAGAAAATCTTCACAGAACAATTGAGACTAGCAACTCACCATCCAAAGGCGACTTCCTGTCTCTGCCTAGAAAAAAAGAGGCTGAGATCATTAAAACAATAACAACACTGCTTCACCTGTCATCATCTTTGATGGGGGGAGAGGAGGAATGATACTTTCTGTGCTCAACTCCAGAGAAATCTTATACGTAGACCTTACATTCTAATAAGCTTTTGACTATTTTCTAAATGAGGTGACTATTTTCTAAATGAGGTGACTATTTTCCAAACTGATAATCTTGGAGTGGTAGGGGGGAGGGTCATTTTCCATAAAAGCAAAAATGTGTGTTTGCGTGCATGCATGTATATGGATGCCACAAACGGCCTGCTCTCTACTACTAACCTAAAGCAACAATGTTTCGAAAGAAAAGCCTGGTGATCTGCTTTTGTAAGGATTACCACCAAGAAAACCCAATGGAGCAGTTCTATTCTGTAACACGTGGGGTTGCCATGAGTCGGAGTCAACTCAATGGCAATGGATATGATATATGTATATTACATATAAATATAAAATATTTTATATATTTATACAATTGCATATTTTATATATGAAATTTTGGTTGTCTATTTTACTTCCTCATGGAGCCCTAGTGGCACAGTTGTTAAATGCTAACCAAAAGGTCGGCGGTTCGGATGCATCAGCCACTCCTTGGAAACCCTGTGGAGCAGTTCCATTCTAGCCTAAAGGGTCGCCGCGAGTCAGGATCGACTTGACAGCAATTTTTTTAAATTACTTTGTTAAGAGTCCTGGTGGAACAGTGGTTAAAGCACTAGGCTGCTATCTGAAGAGTTGGTGGTTTGAACCCACCAGCTGCTCTGGGGAAGAAAGATGTGGTAGTCTGCTTCCGTAAAGATTTACAGCCTTGTAACCCATGGGGCAGTTCTACTCTGTCCTAAAGGGTTGCTATGAGTCAGAATCGACTCTATGGCAGTGGGTCTGGTTTTTTTTTTTTCTTTCTTTTTCATATTATTTTGTTAGCCCATAGTCTAAAAGCAGGTATTTCTGATGTCTGCCATACAAATCTTCAAATCACTAATCAGCATTGTTGATGAAGTGAATTGAAGTTGAGCAGTAGGCCTGCTGAAGAGCTGCTTTCAAAGGTACGTGATATGGTGCAGTGAAATGGGTCAGGCCTTAGCACCAGAGAAAAAGCTCGGTTGGAATTCAGGTTATACCATTTAATAGATTCAGCTTTGAGCAAGTTGCTTAATCTGTCTGAGTTTCAGTTTTTCCTTTTGTTATATGTAAGAAAAAGTATCTACTTTTGAGGGTTATTGTGAGCCCTAAATATAATGTTTCTAGGATGGTGAGGGGAAGTCAAAACAAACAAACAATTATTATTTGGGTTTGTAGGAAGAAGTTAGTTCTCTGCTTCATAAGGTTTTTACAAATTGCAGTGTGTCATAGGTTGCTCCCAATACTCATTCTTTCTTTCTTCACCTAATAATAAAAAAACAATAGTTTTAGTTGGGCGCGTGGCCACCAAGCTATGTTTCCTTGCTTCTCTTGAAGCTGGGGTGTTCATGTGGCTAACTACTGACCAATAACATGTGAAGGGGAGTGTTACATTCAACCTCTGGGTTATGCACTTTAAAGAAAAGAGCATTTTGCCCCTCCCACCTACCCTACTGACTCTTTTTCACTCTTATTGGTATGCGAGCCCAGTGCACGTGATGGTAAACCATATTTAACCAATTGGACAAGAGGACAACAGAAAGACATGGCAGAGGAGACCATGGAGCCACCATTTCAGCCCTGGTAGGATAATTTTTTTTTTTTTTTTTTAGGATATTACTTGAGGGAGAAATAAACTTCTGTCTTGTTTGAACTATTTTTTGTTTCAGAATCTGGACCGGCATCCTAACTAAAACAAACAATGATTAACAAATAGCCATATTTACTAGGAGAGGCTCTTTGAGGCAGCATTCAGAATAATGCTTGGCTATGAATGTTCTATTTTGGATAAAAGAGATTCATAATTTGGGGTTGGTTGTAGGGAAAAGGGAGGCATGCTCACTTTGTGAATTAAATGTGACCATTCAAAGGCACAAAGTTGAAATTCAGTGAACTTCCTCAAGGGCATTATATGATGTTTTGATTTAATAAAATAACCTCATCTAGAAGTTTACTTCTAATAAGTAATTTGATTGCCTGTTAAATTAGTTACTGTGGTAATTTTTATTGTTCAAAACCAAAAACCAAACCTCTTTGCCGTCAAGTCTATTTCGACTCATAGTGACCCTGTAGGACAGAGTAGAACTGCCCCATAGAGTTTCCAAGGAGAGCCTGGTGAATTCAAACTGCCAACCCTTTGGTTAGTGGCTGTAGCACTTAACCACTACGCCACCAGGGTTTCCAATTGTTATTGCCTAATTTTTTTTTTTTTAATAATTATTATCCTTTTCCCCAATGAAACATTTGCTTCCTCAAATGGTGTTTGCAACACTGCACTTCCTTGTTTGGGCTTTGAACTTCTTGGGGAGCAGCAGGCAATGTGAAGGCTGCTTTCACCTGACTGAAAAAAATCAAGTACTTTCTGGGTGATTATAAATGTTCAGATGTATGGCACCATGCTAATAACAGTAAAAGATATTCGATTCAAGTTTTCAGTTTTACAAATATAGCCAGAAGTGGGATTTTGTCAAAATTGTGATCAAAGAGATAATTCCTCTTATTTCTCAGTCTTTTCTAGCATCTCCAGATAGCGTCAGTCTTTCAAACCCAAACATTACTCTCCTCTTCACCCCCCTTGGCTTCAGAACAATTCCTGTCACTCAGGATTCTGCCAGCCTTTGAGTATCTATGTTTCAGGTTAAGCTCTTTTTCCCCACTCAGCTTCTCTTTGTCCTTTAAATCTACAGATCTTACTACTAGTGATGTGTTTTATAAATATGTTTAAAAGAAATTACCTGATTCTCAATCTTCAGCGTATGTGTGTTCTTTAGTGGTAGAATTTGTTGTGATTTTTGCTTTCCAGAAGATAGAACACCTCGTTACACTGTTTCTTTGTACTGGTTATCTACATAACTAGTTATCTGTATCTCTGTTCTGGTTTGCTACATAACTAATTACCTCAAGATTTCATGGCTTACATAACATGGATGAATCTGGAGGGCATTATCCTAAGTGAAATAAGTCAATCACAAAAGGACAAATATTGTATGAGACCACTATTATAAAATCTCAAGAAAAGGTTTACTCAGGGAAAAAACAAAAAACTGATGATGTCTCAGTCATCTAGTGGTGCTATAACAGAAATGCCACAAGTGGATAGCTTTAACAAAGAGAAATTTATTCTGTCACAGTCTAGTAGGCTAAAAGTCCAAATTCAGGGTGTTAGCTCCAGGGGAAGGCTTTTTTTTCTGTCAGCTCTGGAGGAAGGTCCTTGTCATCAATCTTCCCCTGGACTAGGAGCTGCTCAGCGCAGGGACCCTGGGTCCAATGGCTGCACTATTCTCCTGCCTTTTGCTTCTTGGTGGTATGAGGTCCCCAATTCTGCTTGCTTGCCTTTCCTTTTGTCTTTTGTAAGATAAAAAGGTGGTTCAGGTCACACCCCAGGGAAACTCCCTTTACATTGGATCAGGGATGTGACCTGAGCAAGGGTGTTACCTCCCACCCTATTACTCTTTAACCACAGGCAGAGATTATGATTTATAACATATAGGAAAATCACAAAATGGAGGACAACCACACAATACTGGGAATCATGGCCTAACCAAGTTGACACATATTTTTGGGGGAAACAATTCAATCCATAACAGAAGGTTATGAGGGAGGGGAAAGTGGGGAGGAGGAATCACTAACTAAATAGTTAGACAAGTGTTAACTTTGGTGAAGGGAAAGACAACACATAATATAGGGGAAGTCAGCACAACTTGTCCAAGGCAAAGTCATAGAAGCTTCCTGGACACATCCAAATACCTTGAGGGACTCGGTTACTAGGGCTGAAGGCTGGGGACCTTGGTCTTTGGAGACATCTAGGTCAATTGGCATAATATAGTTCATAAAGAAAATATTCTACATCCTTCTTTGCTGATTAGCATCTGGAGTGTTAAAAGCTCATGAATGGCCAAAAAGAGAACCTACAGAATAGGAAAATTTTTTGGCTATGACAAGCCGTACAAAGTCCTAATCTCTAAAATCTACAGGAAAATCCAAAGACTCTACAATAAAAAGACAATCCAATTAAAAAATGGGCAAAGGACCTGACAGGGAACACAACAGAGAACCCCTGAGGGAGCAGGAGAACAGTGGGATGCGGACCCCAAATTCTCATAAAAAGACAAGACTTAATGGTCTGACTGAGACTAGAAGGACCCTGGTGGTCACGGTCCCCAAACCTTCTGTTGGCCCAGGACAGGAACCATTCCCGAAGCCAACTCGTCAGGCATGGATCAGACTGGACAATGGGTTGGAGAGAGGTGCTGATGAGGAGTGAGCTACTTGCATCAGATGGACACTTGAGACTATGTTGGCATCTCCTGTCTGGAGGGGAGATGGGAGGGTAGAGGGGGTTAGAAGCTGGCAAAATGGTCACAAAAAGACAGACTGGAAGGAGGGAGCAGACTGTCTCATTAGAGGGAGAATAATTGGGAGTATGTAGTAAGGTGTGTATAAGTTTATATGTGAGAGACTGACTTGATTTGTAAACCTTCACTTAAAGTACAATAAAAATTATTTTTAAAAAAATGGGCAAAGGATATGAACACACACTTCACCAAAGAAGACATTCAAGAGGCTAAAGGATATATGATGAAATGCTCAAGATCACTAGTCATTAAACAAAAAAAAAAGAGAGAAATGCATATCAAAACCACAATGAGATACCATCTCACCCCGACATTATTAGCAAGAATAAAAAAAAAAAAAAACAAAAAAATAAATGTTGGAGAGGCTGTGGGGAGATTGGAACTTTTATGCACTGCTCCAGGAATGCAAAATGGTACAGCCATTTGGAAAATGATATGGCACTTCCTTAAAAGGCTAGAAATAGAAATACCATATGATCCAGCAATCCTACTACTAGGAATATATCCTAGGGAAATAAGAGCCATCACATGAATAGACATACACACTTAAGTTCATTGCAGCATTATTCACAATAGCAAAAGGATGGAAATAACTTAAGTGCCCATTAACAGATGAATGGATAAACTAACTGTGGTACATACACAAAATGGAATGCGACACAATGGTAGAGAACAGTGATGAGTCTGCAAAGCATCTCACAACATGGATGAATCTGGAGGGCATTATGCTGAGTGAAATAAGTCAATCACAAAGGACAAATATTGTCTGAGACCACAACTATAAAAACTCATGAAAAGATTTACACACAGAAAGAAACAATCTTTGATGGTTATGAGGGACAGGAAGGGTGGGGAGGGAAAAACTTTAAGTAGACAATAGATAAGTAGTAGCTTTGGGGAGGGGTAAGACAGTATACAATACTGGGGAAGCCAGCACGACTTGTCCAAGGCAAGGTTTCTGCACCCTGGCCCATTTCCTGTTACTTTGTTTGTAGATTTGGGGGCCCCTCTGTTCCCTGTCTTAGATCCACTTCCCTCATACACATGGTTGTTGGCCAGGTTCAGTTCTAATGGCTGTCGGATTGAAGGGTTCATTTCTTCACTGGCTATTGGCAGGAGGCTAGCCTCAGTTCCTTGTCACATGGGCCTCTCTAACATGGATGCTTGCTTCAACAAGGTAAGTCAAGAACGCAAAAGAAAGTGTCAGAAAGAGAGTGTGCCAGTGTGACAAAGTCACAATCTTTTATAACCTAATCTTGGAAGTGACACTCCATCACTTTTGCCATATGCTATTCATTAGAAGCAAGTCACTAGGTTCAGCCTACTCTCAAGGGGAGGGGATTACATAAGTGCATGAATATCGGAAGGAGTGGATCATTTGGAGCCATTTTAGAAAGCTAACGACCAGTCTCTTAATACTTCATTAATTTCCAATGTACCTAAAGCTGATCTTAAAAAAAGGGGGGGGGGGGGAGTTGAAACAAATTGAGAAAGTGCATTCTTGTAATAAAGAAAAAAGAAGATTGATGTCTCATGATACATATTTTTTTTATTTCTACATGTGGTAGCTAGTCTCCAAAGATGACCTTCAATGAGCCATGGTTCCTAGTATTCATTTCTTCAGTTATTCCTCTCCCACATTGAATCGAGGCTGGCTTGTGACTTGCTTTAGCCCATAGAATGTGGCAGAAGGCCTGTTTGAAGACAGCTTCCGTGTACTTAAAAGCCCTTAGTCACCAGGTAAAAAGTTTGGCTACCATGCTGTAGACATCATGTGGAGAAACCACATGAAGAAGGAGACCCCAATACTAAAACACCAGCTGATGAGTAAATAAAAATGTTTCTATTGCCTACTACATGCTAGGGCCCTACTACTTTCTCACACATATCACTTAATTCTCTTAATAATCTTGAAATGTCATGATAATCATTCCAATTTTACAGGTCAGGGGGCTTAAATCAGAGCTTCTCAACCATGAATATAACAGATGTGTCCAAACATTCAGTCCTCAGGTCTTGAGGCAGTCAAGTGGGGCCTGGGGCTTGTTAAAAATCAACCTCTTTGTTCTTCCAGTGTGAGATAATAATCTTATCGTTTTCTATAATAAGGAAGTACGACCTAGAGATAAGAAGTGGCAGATCCAAAATTTACCCAGTTATGTCTGACCTCAAGCCCAGTGTGCTTTCCACTGGCACACACCTACTTCCTAAAACATTTTCAGTGTCTGAATCAGTAATTGTCGACTTTTGGGGAGTCGCGGATGTCAAACACACATAAGACAAGACAACACTGGGGAAGGCCAAGGCCAAGGACTGACCTGGTTGGTAAGTACACATATTAAGAGTCACTTTAATACTTTATTATTTACATAGCAAAAAAAAGCATATCCAAAGGCATCAGCTTCCCATGGTCCTTGTTCCACACTCCAAAATGAGTTGTGGGATATCCCATTGCTGAGAAGCAATTCTAGACTGAAGCTGAACAGTTTTATATTCCACAACTCTGTTTTGAGAGGGGTGAAGTAGAAAGCCCCATACCTCAGCAGAATCTGGGATGTGATACGAAACTGTCTTGTGACAGCTTCCCAGAAGAGAGAGGGAGGCAAGTGGGAGATGGCCTCAGAGCAGCTCCTTATAGGTATCTCATCCTCTCATGTTCCAGGAAGATCACAAGGTGTTCTAGAGATCAAGCCTTTGCCTGTGTGGCCTGTGTGGATCTGTGTAAGGTCACTAGGGCACCATGGTGGAGCCATTCCCCTACAAAGGACACATTTGAATCTTCAGTGAAAACAAAGACTCACTCAACATAAAAATTCACATATATACAAAAATTTTCTCTCAAGGGGTTCACGAGCCTTCTTGGAGCCTCTAGGCATTCCAGGCACCCCAGATCAAGAAGTTTGTTCTAAATGAATTGCTTGATCTAAAAACCATGACAGACCTGCTTTGATGCAGTAAAGCATGTTAGAGGAGGGAACTTCAGAAGATAAAAAGTAAAAAGATGAGGAAGCTCTAGTAGGCAAAATCATCAGTCTTGTATTGAGTGCGACTTGTCCATCTGTGTTAGAATTTCTGTAGTGTTTAATGCTAGTTTGGAAGTTAGGTCTAAGACAATAAAGAACTTCCCCTTTCTTGCCCTACCCCACTCTTAACCTAAGCATGCACTTAGGGCACCAGCTAACAGGGTCATGCAAACAATTTTTTTGAAATAATTTATTTTCAAAATACTTCCCTACACTTATTTTAAAATTGTTTTTGTTTTTAATTACATACCAGTGAACACAATACAGTAATCTTGTTAGTGCTTAGGGCTGGTAAAGGTCTTAATTTTGCTCTCTAATATGAGGCTTGAGTATAACAGGTTGGGAAGATGCATGATGCTTTGGATAAATGAATCAAGGGATAAAAGATTTTTATGAGATTCCGAATTGAAAAGATTTTCTTCCTTTAGTGAAAAAGTTGTAGGGAAGTGGAAATAGACTGGTTGTAGAAGCAGTGTTTAGGACTAGTTCTGTAGTGCTTACCCATTACACCACCAGGGCACCTTTGCCACACTCGTTGTATAGTTTTGGGGAAGCCAAACTTTGCCTCCGTTTTCTTACCTATTAAATAAGGATAATTTATATCTGATAATATCAAGTAGAGATTGAGTTCAGTTGCATAGAACTGAAAGTCTTGATAACAGCCTAAAATGAATAACCCAGTTGCTGTCAAGTCAATTCCGACTCATAGAGACCTTGTAGGACAGAGTAGAACTGCCCCATAGAGTTTCCAAGGAGCGCCTGGTGGATTCAAACTGCTAACCTTTGGGTTAGCTGCTGTAGCTCTTGACTACTACATCACCAAGGTTTCCAAATAGGGACTTATTTTTGTCACAAAATGAGGAGTCTGGGGGTAAGAGCTTGTAAGCAACTCAAGAATGTCCAAGTAGAGGTCTCCAGGTTTTTTCTTGACTTTTTATTTTTACAAGCCCTAATTCCAGCTATAATGCTGTATTCAGGTATAGGGCAAGGGTCAGTTGAATAAAACCCCCCTAAAAATTTTTTTCCCGGAAGACTCATCTAACTAACACTTTCCACCTATATCCCAAAGGCCAGAACTTAGTCACACAGCTACTCCTATCTCAAGAGCCTAGGACATGTAGGTTTAAGGCACATTGTCACCCCCAACAAAATCAAGGATAGGCAAGGAGATGGGAGGAAAACTGATTTTGTGTAGGCAACCAGCAGTCTCTCATACTCTTTCTAACTGCTTTTTCCAGGGGTGGGTGTTAAAAATGAGATTTGGTTGTTTGAAAAATATTTATTGAGCATTTAGTATACTCAGAGCATCAAAAGCACTTTGAAATGGTAACATTAAAGGAAAACAGTCCTCATTAGGGAAATGCAAATCAAAACCATAATGAGATACCACTTCACCGCCACTAGGATGGCTACGAAAAAACCAAAAACAAACACAGGTCAGCGAGGATGTGGAGAAATTGGATCCCTCATCTATTGCTGGTGGAACTGTTAAATGGTACAGCCACTGTGGAAAACAGTTTGGCCATTCTTCAAAAAAGTTAATACTGAATTGCTATATGACACAGAATTCCACTTCTAGGTATACAACCAAGAGAACTGAAAGCAAGACGAAGAGGAAATCACCAAAACAATACCATTTACAGTAGCCCCTAAGACAATACAGTATTTAGGAACAAATCCAACCAGAGACATAAGAGACCTATCAAAGAAAACTAAAAGACACTACTGCAAGAAACCAAAAGAGACCTACATAAGTGGATAAACATACCTTGCTCATGGACAGGAAGAGTCAACATTGTAAAAATGTCTATTCTGTCCAAAGCGATCTATAGATACAATGCAATCCCAATCCAAACACCAGTGACATTTTTTAATGAGATGGAGAAACAAATCACCAACTTCATATGGAAGGGAAAGAGGCCCCGGATAAGTAAAGCATTACTGAAAAAGAAGAACAAAGTGGGAAGCCTCACTCTACCTGACTTTACAACATATTATGCCACCACAGTAGTCAAAACAGCCTGCTACTGGTACAACAACAGATACATAGACCAATGGAACAGAATTGAGAATCCAGACATAAATCCATCCACATTAGAGTAACTGATATTTGACAAAGGCCCAAAGTCTGTTAAATGGGGAAAAGACAGTCTGTTTAACAAATGGTGCTGCCATAACATTTGCAAAAAAATGAAACAAGACCCATACCTCACACCATGCACAAAAACCAACTCAAAATGGGTCAAAGACCTAAATATAAAATTTAAAACAATAAAGTTCATGGAAGAAAAAACAGGAACAACACTAGGAGCCCTAACACATGGCATGAACATTATACAAAACATTACTGAACTGCAAAAAGGAAATTAGATAACTGGGAGCTCCTAAAAATCAAACACCTATGCTCATCCAAAGACTTCACCAAAAAAGTAAAAAGATTACCTACAGACGGGGAAAAAGTTTTTAGCTATGACACCTCCAATCAGTGGCTAATCTATAAAATCTACATGATGCTGCAAAAACTCAACTACAAAAAGACAAATAACCCAATTAAAAAAGGGGCAAAGGATATGAACAGGCACGCCACTAAAGAAGACATTCATGTAGCTAACAGATACATGAGGAAAAGCTCACGATCATTAGCCATTAGAGAAATGCAGATCAAAACTACAATGAGATTCCATCTCACTCCAGCAAGGCTGGCATTAATCCAAAAAACACAGAATAATAAATGTTGGAGAGGTTGTGGAGAGACTGGAACACCTATACACTGCCGGCGGGAATGTAAAAAGTTACAACCAATTTGGAAATCGATTTGGCGCTTCTTTAAAAAGCTAGAAATAGAACTACCATATGATCCAGCAATTCCACTCCTTGGAATATATCCTAGAGAAATAAGAGCCTTTACACCAACAGATATATGCACACCCATGTTCACTGTGGCACTGTTTACAATAGCAAAAAGATGGAAGCAACCAATGTGCCCATCAAGATATGAATGGATAAATAGATTATGGTATATTCACACAATGGAATACTATGCATCGATAAAGAACAAAGATGAATCTGTGAAACATTTCATAACATGGAGGAACCTGGAAGGCATTATGATGAGTGGAATTAGTCAGATGCAAAAGGACAAATATTGTATAAGACCACTATTATAAGAACTCAAGAAATAGTCTAAACAGAGAAGAAAATATTCTTTGGTGGTTTTGAGATGGGGACTTACTAATTAGATAGTAGACGAGAACTAATTTAGGTGAAGGGATGGACAACACACAATACAGGAGAGGTCAGCACAACTGGACTATACCAAAAGCAAAAAAGTTTCTTAAATAAACCAAACGCTTCGAAGGCCAGAGTAGCAGGGGCCATGGTTCGGGGACCATCGTTTCAGGGGACATCTAGGTCAATTGGCATAATAAAAACTATTAAGAAAATATTCCACATCCCACTTTGGAGAGTGGCATCTGGGGTCTTAAATGCTAGCAAGCGGCCATCTAAGATGCAACAATTGGTCTCAACCCACCTGGAGCAAAGGAGAATGAAGAACACCAAAGACACAAGATAACTAATACTGCTTCCTTGAGTCTGGTCTCTTCCCCTCATCATGATACTTATAAGTTGTAGATTGTTCATTCTCACTGATGAACACACTGTTGGTTGTGTGAATTAACATTTGAAATCTCTCCATTATACTGTTGATGGGCACTTAGGTGGTTTCCAGTTTTAGTGATACTATGAACATTTTTGTACATGTGTTTTGGTGAGCATATTCATTTAACTGAGTACAGTATTAAGTGTGGATTTTCTGGGTCACAGGGTAGGTATATTTACACTCCCTTCACACTGGTGGCGCAGTTGTTAAGAACTAAAGCTGCTAACCAAAAGGTCAGCAGTTCAAACCCACGAGCTGCTCCTTGGAAATGCTGTGGGGCAGTTCTACTCTGTCCTATAAGGTCAATATGGGTCAGAATCGACTTGACGGCAACCGGCCAGCGCACAAAGTATTTTGGTTGCTACCCACATCTTCATCAGCACTTGGTATTTTCATCTTTTTCATTTTAGTCGTTCTGGTGGCTTCAGGGTAACACTGAATGTAGAGAATCAAACAGGAGGTCACCCCTTTCTTTCTCCCTTTATAATCCCCAAGGTCACTATGACTCCACTTTCTCCCCAAACCTGGGTTTTCTCACAGATTGTGCCTTTTGCCCTCACTACGATGAGTTTAGGAAAGTCAGTTGATCAGAGTCCATTTCTTCCTATCTGAATTGCTTCACAAAGGAGATGCTTTAACTTGTTGATAAAGATCATTATGCCCTGGGAGAAAGATAGCAGAAATGGAGACAAAATCCATTTTGTGGGCAGATTGGTGTCAGAGTTGCAGAGACTAGGTAAAAGGTGAAAAGTCTGAGATTAAGGAACACCTAAAAACATTCAAGCTCTGTCACACTGAGTTTAGTTAATTTATTCTCCCCAGGTGAGATCTTGGCAGAGTTTAATGCTCAGTATCCTCACTTTTTAGTAGGGGATGGGTGGTGCGAACTGTTACCATGCTCAGCTGCTAACCAAAAGATTGTTGGTTCAAGTCCACCCAGAGGCGCTCAGAAGAAAGCCCCGGTGATCTGCTTCAGAACTACCACAGCCACTGAAAACCCTGTGGGTGCAATTCTAGCCTGAAACAGAAGCAGCTGCCGTGAGGCAGAATCCCCTTAACGGCGACCCGGTTTTGTTCATCACAGGGGTGCGGGAGTTCTCCGTGATGTCTTGTTCTCATTGTAATTAGCCAAACAAGAAGTCCTTGTCTACATATACCTGTTTTATCAATAAAAATGTGTAGAGTGACAACTATGTGCCAAACCCTGGATGAGGGAAGGAGATACTACATTGTTGTGGTAGTTTATGCGGAGGTAGAATGGCAACGACATACAGAGGCTGAAATATGACAGTCAATGAAATTATTGTTACTGAACCTGGAAAGGTGGGTCCTTGTGCGGCACGCTCAGACTCGCTGATTATCTGGACACTGTTTTTTGAGAAAGAGAAAGTAACTTTATTGCAATGCGCGGAGCAAGGAGCCAGGAGGAAGTTCCTCAGATCCGGGTTCCCTGAACTACAGGGAAGCAGGGTTTATATGTGATTTGGGCAGCAAGTGGGTGGCCTTGAGATGTTCTGGGGAGAGAAAACTCTAGAAGGCTGCCAGGAAATAGGAGGAGACGTTGTTCTTGTCAGTCCTTTCGCTTCGAAACAGGGTCTATGTGATGATTTTCCTTCTGATTCGTTCCTCTTCCTGGTGCTGCGTCCTCTGTTGAGGTCAATTAGCGATCACAGCTGGCCTTCTGCACACGCGGGGCAGGCCAGATCTGATCTGGGCTAGTTTAAGAACGAATAGAAATTTACCGGCATTAGTAAAGCCAGGTTACGTTATCTGCCAGTGAATTATGAGTGAGAGCATAATCACAACATTGGGGTAGGTGAGGTGAGTTTAGAGTTCCCCCAAATTTACCAGAAGGGGAAAAATGATTTTATAATTATAACAAAGTGCTAGAATTGTCAAAACTGCATCAAATTGGCTATATAAATTTTGAAACATGTCATGTGTTAAAGAATTTAACCTTACCCGAAGAGAGGTCTGTCCTTTGCCTGTGACTTCTGGGATTTAATCTCTAAGCCCTTGGAATGTCATGACTCATAAGAGTATATTTGCCTGGGATCTCTGGGCTGGCCAGATAGTAGCATTATGATTTAGCATGGGGGCTTCAGGTCATATGGTATCAGTTGACCTCCAGAGGGGCTGGAGACTAAGGTCAGCTATGTGGATGGCCAACCAGGTTTACATTATCAGGTTCCAATAAATACATCAAGGCTTCAGAGAGCTTTCCTGGGTGGCAATACACTGTGTGTGTTGTCACGCACTGACTCAAAGATAGTGATGCTGTCCTGACTCCACAGGGAGAGGACGAATGGAAAAGTCACATTTAGAGCTTCTCCAGACTCTGCCCTATGCGCTTCTCTTGGCTGGCTCATCTATATCCTTCAGTTGTAATAAGCCATGACCTGAATAGATCAGCTTTCAATAAGTTCTATGAGTCGTTCTAGTGAATTATCATATCTGTGGGTAGTTCTGCGCATCCTCAAGCTTACAATCAGCATCAGAAGTACAAGTGGTCTTTTGTGGGGACTGTGCTCCGTCTAACTTTGCCATTGGTTAACTCTTTTGCATATGCCATAGCCCTATTTGTTCTGAGATAATATAAAAACCCAGAACTCAAAAGGAGGAGTAACAATACTGGCCTGAGGTAATCTGTGTCTGTCTTCCCACGTGTTCTAGTCAAGCTCCATGGTATGAACAAGGGAAATATTTTGGATTGCCTGCCTGCCAACCCAGCCTGGGGACTTGATAATTATAAGATGTTTAATGGCAATACACAGAGAATCAATTTTTCTGTAAAATGGAAGATCCTTTCAGCTTAGATCAAACTGAAAATTATAGTAGTCTCCTCATCAAAAGAACTAAATAGAAAAGTCACCTGTCACAATGGGGTGGCCAGAACACAGAGAGAGTCATCAGAAAGAGACAAAAATCTCAGTGCCTCTACTGATAGAAAGGCCATTGCCAAATTTTAGGTAGCTGGAGGCAGACATTTTGAGAGTCATTGAAGGGTACAACTCTCCCTAGCAATATAGTTAATAAAAGCTCTATTACTTAAAAATTGTAGAACTATGAACAACTTCAGATGCATTAATGAAAAATTCTGTGTAATTATTGGGAAGCCTGATACCTCAAGTGAGTGACCAGCTGACTGACAAAGACCAGAACAGCAGGTGATTCAAAGAACCTGGATGACTGGCCATACCCAGAAGAGAAGCAAAATATCTAAACTACTTGAGTAGTATGAGGAGTTGTTGTATTTCATCAAGCTTAAGTTGCTTGAACTGTGAACTATACACAGTTCATTCCTTAGAGAAGGATATTAAATTCTAACACACTACTTGGCCCTGCAGAGAACAATAATTACATAGTAAAGATACATAAAAAGTGCTGTTTATTGATTGTATTAATTTTCTCCCCCATGCATCTGTCAGTTTGCTGCACTGTGGGAACTTGCATGTTGTTGTGATGCTGGAGCTATGCCACTGGTGTTCATATATCAGCAGGGTCACCCATGGTGGACAAGTTTCAGCTGAGCACCCAGACTAAGACAGACTAGGAAGTAGGACCTGGTGGTCTACTTCTGAAAAAAATTAGCCTGTGAAAACCTTCTGAATAGCAGAGAACATTGTCTGATATAGTGCCAGAAGACAAGCCCCTCAGGTTGGAAGGCACTCAAAAGATGACTAGGGAAGAGCTGCCTCTTCAAAGTAGACTCAACCTTAATAACATGGATGGAATACAGTTTTCGGTACCTTTATTTGCTGATGTGGCACAACTCAAAATGAGAAGAAACAGCTGCTAACATCCATTAATAAGGAATGTGGAATGTACGAAGTATGAATCTAGGAAAACTGGAAATCATCAAAAATGAAATGGGACACATAAACATCAATATCCTAGGCACTGGTGAGCTGAAATGGACTGGTATTGGCCATTTTCAATAGGACAATCATACGGTCTGCTATGCCGGGAATGACAAATCAAGAGGAATGACATTGCATTCATCATCAAAAAGAACATTTCAAGATCTATCCTGAAGCACAAAGTTGTTAGTGATAGGATAATATTCATACACCTATAAGGAAGACCAGTTAATAAGACTATTATTCAAATTCACGCAACCACTAAGCCCAAAGATGAAGAAATTGGAAGTTTTTTATCAACTTCTGCAGTCTGAAATTGATGGAATATGCAGTCAAATGCACTGATAATTACTGGTGATTGGAATGCGAAAGTTGGAAACAAAGAAGAAGGATCAGTAGTTGGAAAATATGGCCTTGGTGATAGAAATGATGCCAGAGATTACATGATAGAATTTTGCAAAACCAATGACTTCATTGCAAATACCTTTTTTCAGCAACACAAACGGTGATTATACAAGTAGACCTCGCTGGATGGAATGCACAGAAATCAAATGGACTACATCTGTGGAAAGTGACGATGGAAAAGCTCAATGTTATCAGTCAGAATAAGGCCAGGCGCCAACTGTGGAACAGACCAGCAATTGCTCATATGCAAGGTCAAGTGGAAGCTGAAGAAAATTAGAACAAGCCCACGAGAGCCACAGTATGACCCTGAGTATATCCCACCCAAATTTATAAATCATCTCAAAAACAGATTTGATACATTGAACACTAGTGACTGAAAACCAGATGAGTTGTGGAATGACATCAAGAACATCATACATAAAGAAAGCTAAAGGTCATTAAAAAGACAGGAAAAAAAGAGAAAAGACCAAAATGTATGTCAGAAGATGCCCCGAAACTTGCTCTTGAACACTGAGTAGCTAAAGGGAATGGAAGAAATGATGAAGTAAAAAGCTGAATAGAAGATTTCAAAGGGTGACTCAAGAAGATGAAGTAAAGTATTATAATGATATGTGCAAAGACCTGGAGATAGAAAACCAAAAGGGAAGAACGTGCTTGGCATTTGTCGACCTGAAAGAACTGAAGAAAAAATTCAAGTCTCGAGTTGCAATAGTTAAGGATTCTATGGGGAAAATACTGAACGATGCAGGAAGTGTCAAAAGAAGATGGAAGGAATACACAGAGTCACTGTTACCAAAAAGAATTGGTCAACATTCAACCATTTCAGGAGGTAGCATATGATCAAGAACCAATGGTACTGAAGGAAGAAATCCAAGCTGCACTGAAGGCATTGGCAAAAAACAAGGCTCCAGGAATTGACAGAACACCAATTGAGATGTTTCAACAAATGAATGCCGCACTGGAAGCGCTAACTCGTCTATGCTAAGAAATTTGGAAGGCAGTTACCTGGCCAACCAACTGGAAGAGATCCATATTTATGTCTATTCCCAAGAAAGGTGATCCAACCGAATGTGGAAATTATAGAACAATATCATTAATACCACATGCAAGTAAAATTTTGCTGAAGATCGTTCAAAAGTGGCTGCAGCAGTATATCGACAGGGAACTGCCAGAAATTCAAGCAGGATTCAGAAGAGGACGTGGAACCAGGATGTTTACCTGTGTTTTATTGACTATGCAAAGGCATTCGACTGTGTGGATTATAAGAAATTATTAATAACATTGCAAAGAGTGGGAAGTCCAGAACACTTAATTGTGCTCATGGGGAACCTGTACATAGATCAAGAGGCAGTCATTTGAACAGAACAGGGGGATACTGTGTGGTTTAAAGTCAGGAAAGGTGTGTGCCAGGGTTGTATCTTTTCACCATACTTACTCAGTCTATATGCTGAGCAAATAATCTGAGAAGCTGGACTCTGTGAAAAAGAATGTGGCATCAGAATTGGAGGAAGACTCATAACAACCTGCCATATGCAGATGACACAACCTTGCTTGCTGAAAGTGAAGAGAACTTGAAGCACTTACTGATGAAGATCAAAGACCACAGCCTTCAGTATAGATTACATCTTAACATAAAGAAAACAAAAATCCTCACAACTGGACCAATAAGCAACGTCATGATAAATGGCGGAAAATTGCTGAAGTTGTCAAGGATTTCATTTTACTTGGCTCCACAATTAATACCAGTGGAAGCTGCAGTCAAGAAATCAGACGACGCATTGCACTGGGCAAATCTGTTGCAAAAGGTGTCTTTAAAGTGTTAAAGAGCAAAAAGGTCACCTTGAAGACTAAGGTGCACCTGACACAACTCATGGTGTTTTCAATTGCCTCATATGCATGTGAAAGCTGAACGATAAATAAGGAAAACCGAAGAACAATTCAAATTGTGGTGTTGGCAAAGAGTATAGAATATATCATAGACTGCCAAAAGGAAGAACAAACCTGTCTTGGAAGAAGTACAGCCAGAATGCTCCTTAGAAGCAAGGTTGGTGAGACTTTGTCTCCTGTACTTTGGACATGTTATCAAGAGGGACCTGTCTCTGGAGAAAGACATTATGCTTGGTAAAGTAGATGTTCACCAGAAGAAAGGAAGACCTTCAATGAGATGGACTGACATAGTGGCTGCAACAAGGGACTCAAGCATAACAACAATTGTGAGAATGGTGCAGGACTAGGCAGTGTTTCCTTCTGTTGTATGTAGGGTCACTATGAGTTGGAACTGACTCAATGGCACCTAGCAACAACAACCTGTGCTTATTTACTAATCTCTTGTGCACACTACAGATTAGTCCCACAAAAAAAAAAAAAAAAAAAAACAGAGATTAGTAAGTAAGCACAAATAAGCCCATGCTTACCTTGCTTAATGTAAACCTATGAGTACCTTGCTTTCTGGTTAATCTGCCCCTGGTAGGTGGGTATATTATTCAAAGTTAGAAAGAAAAATAAAAATGATAATAATGAAACTATCAGATACTAGGATGAGAAGGGAGAAGGGAAAGGAAGTAAGTAGTAGTAAGGAAGCAATAGATATTGTCTAAAATTGATAAATAAATGAATAGTACTTTAAGCATTTTATTTGAAACTATGCAGGTAACAACCAGAAGAACTAAAACTAAAAAAGTTTTTAAAAGCTTGCCCCAAGGAAGTAGGTCTGAAAATCAGGAGCATGGGGGGCGGGGGGCGGGGGGGAATGTTGCTTTTTGTGATAAATTCTTCTGGACTTTTATTTTGTATTTGTTTTAACCGTATACTGTATTACTTTAATAAAAGTGCAACTTAAAAACAACAACAACAACAACTTAGGGGGTTAACCTTGGTGATTAGTTATAAATGTTTTGCTAAGCACCTATAAAATAAAATAGTTAACCGTGAGGTTTCTTTAAAAAGCTGTTCTGTCAGGCACAAGGTCCTTGGACAAAGTTTCAATTATTTGCACTGCAGTGAAATCAGTTTTTAAAATATAACATATAAACCTACTGTGGTTATAGCTTCACAAAAATTGTGTAATATTAAAGATCTGCACTGGAAGAAGAGGCAAAATTGAAAATAATTCAAGTTGTTAGTTGAGAGAATTACAGACCAGTTTTTTTTGTTTGTTTTAATTTTTGAAATAAAAATTTTTTATTCAGGGAAGAAAAATAGTCTTTATTGGGATCATTTTTGCAAGTTATTAAATATTCTTTGAAAAAGCATTTTGCTTGTTTCCTTGCATTCTCAAAGTACAGTCAGAAATCTTGCTTCTTTCCTCTAGTGAAACAGATTACCACCCTCATTTTTTAAAATTATAAATACATTAAAAATAATTTGTTATAACCATTCTCACCCTCTTTTTCTCAATTGTTCCTCCCTGTTAACATAAATTCACTGTTCCTTAAGCTTCCTATTTACTCTTTAGAGTTGCTGTTGTCAATTTGATCAGATATAGTTCTTAAAACAACACAGTGTTCAAGGCAGGGTTTCTTATTAAGCTAAACTATGGGCTCGAGTGCAACCATGATTGTGAAAATGACACAGGACTAGGCAACATTTCATTCTATTATACACAGAGTTGCTTTGAGTCTGAACTGACTAGATGGCACCTAACAGCAACAACTGTTAGGTTTAAAGAAGACATCAGGGAATATTTTTGGTTTAAGTTTTAAAGATCATCTTGGAGCAATAATTCCATGGATTCATCCAGCCTCAGTGGCTCAAGGAAGTCTGGATTTCATAAGAGTTTGAAATTTTGTTCTACATTATCCCCCTTTTGATCAGGATTCTTCTATAGAATCTTTGATCAAAAGGTTCCGCAATCAGATCAAAAATTTCTTTTAATCTTAACTCTTCATTGGTGCTGGTTACTGTGATGAATTAATTTGAAAACTTACAGATTTATTGAGTGGAGGAATGTGGTATTTTTGACAAATATGTCCTTAAGTTGAAAAGAAGACCCATGTGAGGGAAACTTTTCAACTCAAAGGCAATAAATAGTGTGCAGTTTCCTCAGTTGCCTAAGTGTGTGAAATTCAATAAAATCAGGTTGGGGCCTGTTTTAATGTATGAAGATTGTTATCGCCTGTATTGGTGTAAACAATGCCAGCTGGTAGAATGTTTTGATTCTAGACTTCCAAGCAAAAATGTCAGGTATGTCACGTAGCCCTTTTGTGAAGTGCAAACATAGACATCTTTATCTGAATGTCTGTCCTTCTGTCCTACCTTCAGGTCCACACCTTAGTTCCACTGCTGTGGCTGATAAGAGAACTGGGAAGAACACTGGGATGAATCAGGCAATCTAGGTGTAAGACTTGTCTCTGCTACTTACTGTGTGACCTTGCGCAAGTCGTGTGATGTCAGGTTTCCTCCTCCATTAAGTGGAAATAATAAAAAAAAAACTTGCAGCATTGTTGACAACAATGAATAAACCACCTGCTAAGTCACTGTAAATGGGGGATATTAGACAAAGATCCTGTGGTGATATTTTAACCCACATCAAGCTCAGCACCTCATTATCACCTCCCAGTCATCCTGGCAGCACCCCTACCTGGGGCTACCAAGCAGAGAGGCCTAGAATACCTGACAACTGACAAAGCAGATGCTAGGCTCCTACCTTCTGGTGGCCATTTATGAAAACTGTGCTGTTACTACATACGTATAAGCTTCTGTAGATGAAAGGAAGCCAAAAGAGGAGCCTGCACACTGGAACTAACTTACAATGTGTGAGAAAGATACGCTAAGAGTTCAAAGATGTTGTTTGGCAGTTCCTCAAAAAATTAAACACAGAAGAACCATATGATCCAACAATTCCACTCCTAGGTAGAAATTTCTGAAAAACTGAAAGCAGGGACTCAGATACTTGTACATCAATGTTTATTGCAGCACTATTTACACTAGACAAAAGGTGGAAAAAACCTAAGTGTCCATCAACAGATGAGTGGATAAACAAAATATGGTCTATACATACAATGGAATATTATTCAGCCATAAAGACAAATGAAGTTCTGATACATATTACAACATGGATGAACCTTGAAAACATTATGCTAAGTGAAATAAGTCAGACACCAAAAGACAAGTATTGTACAATTCCTTTTATATGAAATAACTAGAACGGACAAATGCACGGAGACAAAGGTAGATTACTGGTTACCAGTGGCTGAGGGGAGGAGGAAATGGGAGTTATTGATTAATCGGCACTGAGTTACTGTTTGCAGTGATGAAAAAGTTTTGGAAAAAGGTAGTAGTGATGGTTGTACAACATTATGAATGTAAATAATTATGAAAGGGTTAAAATAGCATATTTCATGTTATATATATTTTGCCACTGTTATTGAATTGTGTTCCCCCAAAAACACGTGTTGTAAATCCTGACCCCTATACCTCTCACTGGAAACCCTGGTGGCGTAGTGGTTAAGTGCTACAGCTGCTAACCAAAGGGTCGATAGTTCGAATCCGCTAGGTGCTCCTTGGAAACTCTGTAAGGCAGTTCTACCCTGTCCTATAGGGTCACTATGAGTTGGAATTGACTCGACGGCACTGGGTTTTTGGGATACCGGTCGCTATGAGTTGGAATCAACTCGATGGCAAAGAGTTTGTTTTTTTTGGTTTTTACCTATGGTTACTTGGGAACAGGTTTTCTTTGATATGTTAATGAGGCAGTATTAGGGTAGGGTATGTCTTAACTCAAAATTTTTTTGAGCAGATTAAGCAAGCAAGCATAGAGGGGAAGATACATTCCACATGATCGCCAAGGAACCTAGGGATAGAAGCTGAAAAGAGACAAGGACCTTCCCCCAGGGTGGACAGAGACAGAAAGTCTTCCCCTAGAGCCAGCACCCTGAATTTGGACTTCTAGCCTCCTAAACTGTGAGAAAACGAATTTCTGTTCTTTAAATCCACGCGCTTGTGATATTTGTGTTAGAGCAGTACTAAATAACTAATATAGCCACAATTTAAAAAAATAAAACGTGGACTTTGTCAAGTGAAAGTGTAAAATCACCCCACACAGGACTAATGGTGCTCCAAGAGCTGACAGTGGAGGCACATGGCTCTAAGAAGATGGTCTTGCAAGTAAAGCAGATAGATTTTTCAGCATCAGAATTTATCAATTTAAACAGCAGTATTTACTCAACTCATCTGTCAGTTTATCGTACTGTGGTGGCTTGGATGTTGCTGGGATGCTGGAACCTATGCCATCAGTATTTCGAATACCAGCAGGGTCACCTGTGGTAGGCAGGTTTCAGTTGAACTTCCAGACTAAGACAGACTAGAAAGAAGGATCTGTTGATCTACTTCCTAAAAAATTGGGCTGTGAAAACCGTATGAAGAGCAACAGAACATTCACTAATATAGTGCTGGAAGATGACCCCTCAGGTTGGATGGCACTCAAAATACAACATGGAAGAGCTGTCTCCTGAAAGTTGTTATTGTTTTTGTTGTTGGGTGCTGTCCAACTCATAACAACCCTATGTACAACAAAATGAAACACTGCCCAGTCCTGAGCCATCCTCACAATCATTGTTATACTTGAGCCCATTGTTGCAGCCACTGTGTCAATCTATCTTGTCAAGGGTCTTCCTCTTTTTCTTTGACCCTCTACTTTACCAAGCATGATGTCCTTCTCCAGAGTTGACTTAATGATGTGGATGGAGTAAAGCTTTCAGAACCTTCATTTGCTCATGTGGCATGACTCAAAACAAGAAGAAACAATTGCAAACATCCATTAATAATCAGAACTTGATAGGTATGAATCTAGAAAAATTGGAATTTGTCAAAAATGAAATGGAATGTTTGAAGATAGATACCTTAGGCATTAGTGAGATGAAATGGACTGGTATTGGCCATTTTGAATCAGACAATCATATGGTCTACTATGCAGGGAGTGACAAATTGTCAAAAAAAAATTTCAAGATCTATCCTGAAGTACAATGCTGTCAGTGATAGGATAATATTCATATGGCCCTTAGGAAGACCAGTTAATATGACTATTATTCAAATTTACATATCAACCACTAAGGTGAAAGATGAAGAAATTGAAGATTTTTACCAACTTCTGCAGTCTGAAATTGTTCAAACATGCAACCAAGATGCATTGATAATTAGTGTCAATTGGAATGCAAAAGTTGGAAACAAAGAAGAAGGATTGATAGATGGAAAATATGGCCTTGGTGATAGAAACAATGCTACAGATCACATGTTAGAACTTCTCAAGACCAAGAACCTATTCATCAGAAATACGTTTTTTCAACAACATAAACATCGACTATACACTGGACCTCGCCAGATGGAATACACATGAATCAAATTGACTACATCTGTGGAAAGCAACAATGTAGAAGCTCAATATCATCAGTCAGAACAAGGTTGGGGGCTGACTACAGAACAAACCATCAATTGCTCATATGCAATTTCAAAGTGAAACTGAAAAAAATTAAAACAAGTCCACAGATCCAACGTATGACCTTGAGTATACCCCACCTGAATTTAGAGACCATCTAAAGAATAGATTTGACTCGTTGAACAATAATGATGGAAGACTAGAAGAGTTGTGGAATGACATCAAGGACAACATACATGAAGAAAGCAAAAGCTCATTAAAAAGACAGGAAAGAAAGAAAAGACCAAGATGGATGTCAGAAGAAACTCTGAAACTTGCTCTGGAACTTGGAGTAACTAAAGTGAATGGAAGAAATGATGAAGTAAAAGAGATGAACCAAAGATCTCAAAGGTCAGCTGGAGAAGACAAAGTAAAGTTTTATAATTACATGTGCAAAGACCTGGAGGTAGAAAACTAAAACGGAAGAACACGATTGGCATTTCTCAAGCTGAAAGAAAAGTTCAAGCCTTGAGTTGCAATACTGAAGGATTCTATGGGCAAAAAATTGAACTACGCAGGAAGCCATCAAAAGATGGAAGAAATACGCAGAATCACTGTAATCAAAAAGAACTGGTCAACATTCAACCATTTCAGGAGGTAGCATATGATCAAGAACAGATGGTACTGAAGGAAGGAGTCCAAACACTGAATGCATTGGTGAAAAACAAGTCTCCAGGAATTAACAGAATACCAATTGAGTTGTTTCAACAAATGAATGGAATGCAAAGCACTCAAAAAATTTTGAAAACAGCTATATGGCCAGCCGACTCGAAGAGATCCATATTTGTGCCCATTCCAAAGAAAGGTGATCTAACAGAATGTATAAATTACTGAAAAATATCATTAATATTACACACAAGTAAAATTTTGCTGAAGGTCATTCAAAAGCAGTTGCAGCAGTACCTCAACAGGGAACTGCCAGAAATTCAAGCCACATTCAGAAGGGGATGTGGAATAAGGGATAACATTCCTGATGTCAGATGGATTCTGGCTGAAAGCAGAGAATATCAGAAAGATATTTACCTGTGATTTATTGACTATACAAAGGCATTCAACTGTGTAAATCATAACAAATTATGGATAACACTGTGAAAAGTGAGAATCCAGAATATTTAATTGTGCTTATGCAGAACCTGTACATAGACCAAGAGGCAGTCTTTCAAACAAAACAAAGAGATACTGTGTGGTTTAAAGTCAGGAATGGTGTGCATCAGAACTGTGTCCTTTCACCATACTTATTCAATCTGTATGCTGAACAAATAATCTGAGAAGCTGGACTTTATGACGAAGAATGCAGCATCAGGATTGGAGGAAGACTCATTAACAACCTGTGTTATGCAGATGACACAACCTGCTTGCTGAAAGTGAAGAGGACTTGAAGAACTTACTGATGAAGATCAAAGACCACAGTCTTCAGTGTGGATTACATCTCAATGTAAAGAAAACAAAAATCCTCACAACTGGACCAATGAGCAACATTATGATAGAAGAGAAAAATAATGAAGTCAAGAATTTCATTTTGCTTGGATGCACAATGTACACCCATGGAAGCAGCAGTGAAGAAATAAAATGACATATTGTAGTGGAAAAATCTGCTGCAAAAGCCCTCTCTCAAGTGTTAAAAAGCAAAGATGTCGCTTTGAGGACTAAGGTGCTCCTGAGCCAACCCATGGTATTTTCAGTCACCTTATCTATTAAAAAAAAAAAAAAAAAAAAAAATTTTTTTTTTTTTAATCTATGCATGCAAAAGCTGGACCGTGAATAAGGAAGACTGGAGAAGAATCGATGCCTTTGAATTATGGTGTTGGCAAAGAATATTGAATAGACCATGGACTGACAGAAGAACGAACAGATGTCTTGGAAGAAGTACAGCTAGAACGCTCCTTAGAAGCAAGGGTAGTGACACCTCTTCTCATGTACTTTGGACATGTTATCAGGAGGGATCAGTTCCTGTAGAAAGACATCATGCTTGGTAGAGAGTCATCGAAAAAGAGGAAGGCCCTTGACAAGATGAACTGACAACAGTGGCTACAACAGTGGTCTTGAGCATAACAAGGATTGTAAGGTTGATGCAGGACTTGGCAGTATTCATTCTGTTGTACATAGGGTTGCTATGAGTCACAACCAACTCGAGGGCACCTAACAACAACAACAATCTACTCAAACTCTTCTAAAAATGATATTCAGCTTAAAATTTTTGGTCTAGAAAATGAACACTAGCCTCCAAATGCAATAAGACACAAATTCATATAGGAAGCATTGTTGCCAAAACTATTAACCCTGAATCTTAGACAAACCCAGAATGTGGAACAGATTCCAGCCTAGACTCTTTTAAGAACGTCCTTGCCATGGAAAAATAGAAGGGAAAAAAGAAGATACTAAAGAGATATAGCAATTAAAGGACAAGTGTAAACATTGACTGGTTCCTGGATTGGGGGAAAAAGAAAAAATCAACTATATAAAATGCTCTGGAAATAGTTGGGAAGTTTTAATATGGACTACATATCTATTAGATGGAATTACTGTTAATTTTTATGTGTAAAACTGTTAATGGGATGATGTACGAAAGTGTATTAATTCTTGGGTGATGTCAAGTTATAACACTAAAAAGAATTTAGAGGTAAAGTGTCATAATGTTTGTAACTCATGTTCAAATGGTTCAGAAAAAAATACATACGTACATAATATTTTAAAAATATTTTTGTATACACATATACAGACAGAGAGCAAATGTGACAAGATATGAGCAATGATTAATCTGGATGAAAGGTATACAGGTGTTCATTGTCCCATTCTTTCAACTTTTCTGTAGGTGTGGGGAAAATGCATAATAAAAAATAGGGGAAATTACATTAACATGCTCCTTTTAAAATATTATCTGATGATAAGTATTATCTTTCCATTTCATTTTTCAGTTGAACATATTAGTTATGTTTGCATACTGTATAAACATTTCTTTAAAAGAAAACAGTATTTTGTTTTGCCCTGTTGGATTCCAATAAGGAATATTACAAATGGGAAATTTATAATCAGCCATGGCCAAGTTTCCTGCAGGAACCACCATTGTAGATTAATTTGTCAGCTCTCTTTTTCTAATAAGGAGTTCTATGACCAGATGTTTCATGTGTCCCCTGCTGTTCCCCTTTACTGGTCCTCTTGCTGTGGTGACTCTTCTTATGGCAAATGTTGCCTTTAGCATTTTTCTTGACTGCTTGTGCTTTCATCCACTGCTTAACAGTATGGCTGTGCGGGCTGGCACAGATTCTTCTGCGCCTGACATGGAGACTGACAAAAAAGGGAACAAAAAATTACTGATAGAAAACACAAATCAAATAAAAACATAGTGACTTACAGGCAGTTCCTGGAGGCGGAGCCACGATGGCAGAATAGGCAGATGCTTCCGGCAAGCCCTCTTACAACAAAGACCCAAAAAAACAAGTGAAACGAGTATATTTATAACAAGCTAGGAGCCCTGAACATCAAAGGCAAGCTTCAAAAAGAAACTGAGGGGCAGGGGGAGGAAGAGATGGTTCATAAACAGAGAGGAGTTACCGTAACTGAATCGTGGGGAGCCCTCAGGCACCATTCCCGGAGCGGCCACAGCAGGCTGGTACTAGCATTTGGCTGCAGTTTCCTCAGGGAGAAGCAGCCAGCCACACAGCCTACTCACACCTCCAGAACCAGAGAAGAACTGTGCTCTGGGCAAAAGCTAAGTATTTACGTATATTTTACCGCATGCCCCCCACCCCAAGGCGGCTTCAGCAGCTGATTTCCCTGGGCCCAAGATAGGCACTGTTAAGTGCCTAGAGCCATCCTCCCAGCCTTGGAGAAGGAATAAATTTGCAATTGGGGGAAAAGATAATTTGCCAGCTCCACTAACTGGGGGAGCTCAGGACAGAAGCGGCTCCTGTCCAGGCATAAGCGGTCAGTGGACTTTGAGTACATTTTCCCTCTGCATGGACCTGTGTGGGCCTATTTCAGGAGAATAGGCCCTTGATGGCAGACTCCAATCGTTTCAGCTATGCAGCAGAGAGGTGGGTATTTGATGTTTGACATCGCCTTGCCCATTAAACAGGGTCCTCACCTACCCACATCAGGGGCCTAAGGACTAGTGGCTCCACTCAGGTCACCCAGCCACCCGCGGCAGGAGTCCAAGGATAACCAGTTCCTCCCAGTCCTCACAACCAAAAGCATTGGCTGCCCATGGTCCGTGTGCAGAACCCACCCACCTGTACACTCTAGGGAACAGGGACACGCTTTCCTCAGAGACACGTGGGAGATGATTCTCAGCCCCACCCTTGTTCAGAGTGTGACCCCCTGCTGCAACCAGATACTACCAATCACCCCTGCCCCTCTAAGAGTGTAGGACAGAGCCTGTACCACACAGTTGATGATCAGCTACCTGGAAACCTGAGCTGAATTCATATAAGTGAATGGACTCCTAGACTGATATACCTGATAACAGCTCTAGCCATCTGGGGCAGGACTTCAGAGCTCCAGAGGTGAAAATAATCAAGCTGGCTCACTCAAGCAACCCATATGGGCATATCAAAACAAAACAAAGCAAGAAGCTACGACACAGTAAGCAAACATAAAATAAACTAATACAATAACTTATAGATGGCTCAGAAATAACAGTCAACATCAAGTCACATAAAGAAACAGGCCATGATTGCCTCAACAAGTTCTCAGAACAAAGAATCCAGGGATCTTCTAGATGAAAGTACATTCCTGGAATTACCAGAGGCAGAATATAAAAGATTAATATACAGAACCCTTCAAGACATCAGGAAGGAAATGAGGCAATACACAGAACAAGCCAAGGAACACACAGATAAAGCAGTTGAAGAAATTGAAATGATTATTCAGGCAGTTCCCACTCTCGGACTCTGTGTATTCTTAGAGACTGAATCCTAAAGCTGAGGACCATGTGGTTAAAAATTGACCTTACATACATCATTGCCTGTGGTTCCTTAGACATCAGCAAAAAGTATTAAAAGAGAGAGAGAGAGGAGGAGAAGGAAAAGGGAGGAGGAGGAAGAGGAACAGAGGAATAAGAAAGAGGAGAAAGAGAAGGAACAGAAGAAGAGGAAGAAGGAAAAAAAGAAACATGTGAAAATAATTCTCTTCCCTACCAGCACAACCTGTCCAAGGCAAGGTCATGGAAGCTCCTTAAACACATTCAAGCTCCCTGAGGGACCAAATTACTGGGCTGAGGGCTGTGGGCACCATGGTCTCAGGGAACATCTAGCTCAATTGACATAACATAATTTATAAAGAAAATGTTCTATATTCTACTTTGATGAGCAGCGTCAGAGATCTTAAAAGCTTGAGTGGCCATCTAAAATACTCCAGTAGTCTTGCCCCATCTGGAGCAAGAGAGAATGAAGAAAACCAAAGACACAAGGGAAAGATTAGTCCAAAGAACTAATGGATCACAAATACCACAGCCTCTACCAGACTGAGCCCAGCACAACTAGATGGTACCTGGCTACCACCACCGACTACTCTGACGGGGATCACAGTAAAGGGTCCCAGACAGAGCTGTAGAACAGAATTCTAACTCAAAAAAAAAAAAAAAGACCAGAGTTACTGGTCTGACAGAGACTGGAGAAACCCTGAGACTATGGCCCCCAGGCACCCTTATAACTCAGTAATGAAGTCACTCCTGAGGTTCACGCTGCAGCCAAAGATTAGAGAGGCCCATAAAACAAAATGAGACTAACTGGGCGCACCAGACCAGGGGCAAGGACAAAAAGGCATGAGGGGACAGGAAAGATGGTAGTGGGGAGCCCAAGGTCGAAAAGCGGTGAGTGTTGACATGTTGTTGGATTGGCAACCACTGTCACAAAACAATAAATAAACAAATTGTTTAATGAAAAACTAGTTTGCTCTGTAAACCTTCATCTAAACCAAAAACTGAACCCATTGCCATCGAGTCAATTCCGACTCATAGCGACCCTATAGGACAGAGTAGAACTGCCCCATAGAGTTTGCAAGGAGCGCCTGGTGGATTTGAACTGCTGACCGCTTTGTTAGCAGCCGTAGCACTTAACCACTACATCACCAGGGTTTCCCTTCATCTAAAGTACAATTTTAAAAAAATTGAAAAAAAAATTAATTCTCTTCCCTGGCTCCAAGTTCCATCCAACGAAATCAATACATTCCTCACTGCCCATCTCAAATACATCCTCCTCCATAAGATTTTCCCAGGTCCTCTCAGCTAAACACTTTTTTTCCTTTGAGCCTTTATGATGCTGGTTGCCTCTCTTCTAGCACTTAGCTTACTCTGTCTTTTGATTACTTGTCTCACTCCTTCTATAGAAGTTATGCTCCTTGAAGGACGAATGATCCGGAAGTGTCTTGAAAACGCTCTGTCCACAGTAGGAATTCAGTAATTAGTTGTAGATATGAAGAGAAAATGGTTCAAAATAAGGACAGGCTGGTTTTGTTTTCAATAAAACAGCCAACTAAAACATTCTATGTATTTGTTAACATTTAACAGCTCTTAAGAGCTCAGCTGCTAACCAAAAGGTCAGCAGTTCGAATCCACCAGCCGCTCCCTGGAAACCCAATAGGGCCGTTCTACTCTCTCCTATAGGGTCGCTATGAGTTGGAATCGACTCGACGGCAATGGATTTGGTTTAGTTTTTTTTATACCACATCTCGGAATATGTTTGCATTTTCATTGGGTTGGCAGGACCCTAGAGCAGCATCCACAGGTTCTGGTAACTGGAAGAATTTGTTACAAAAGATATGGCTTTTAATTCCCCCATCAGGTGCTATTCAGCTCTTAAATCCGCCGACTGTACATACACAATATTTCTGTGTCCCACTAAATGGAAACCTCTGACCACATTATGGAGAGTTGTGACTCCTGAGAAACGACGAGGCAAATTCTTTTTTCCACACAAGGATAGGTAGAGACAGCCTGATGGACCTAAAGGAGTGATCCTGCCATAGAAATTATATCTCTGATTGTTCCCTGAACTCTTGTTTCTTCGTCTGTTCACATGCATACTCTTTAGTAAAACAATTTAAAAACAAGAAAACCTTTATGGTTATGTTGAATGTCAGAAAACGGGAAACACAACAGCCCTTCACAACCATCTTTGAAAAAATACTCAAGCCTCCTGTCTTAGTCATCTAGTGCTACTATAAAAGAAATACCACAAACGGATGGCTTTAACAATCAGAAATTTATCTCTTCACAGAAAAGTAGGCTAAAAGTCCAAATTCAGGGTGTCAGCCCCAGGGGAAGGCTTTCTCTCTGTCTGTCAGCTTTCTTATCAATCATTCCCCAGACTAGGAGCTTCTATGTGCAGGGACCCCAGGTGCTCTGCTACCAGTACTTCTTTCTGTGTACTTCCCTTTCCTTTTTATCTCTTGAGAGATAAAAGGTGGTTCAGGCCACACCCCAGGGAAACTCCCTTTATATTGGATCAGGAATGTGACCTGGGTAAGGGTGTTACAATCCCACCCTAATCCTCTTTAACATAAAATTACAATCACAAAATGGAAGATAGCCATACATACTGGGAATCATGGCCCAGCCAAATTGATTCACACATTTTGTGGGGGACATAATTCAATCCGTGACACCTCCCAAATAACCCTGCATTTTCCTCCCAACAGATAACGTCTATATCATTCAAGACATCTCAGCCTATGCCCAAGATAAACAACTTTGCATTGTGTTTCAGCTTAGAAGCAGCCAGATGCTCCTTAATGAAGTCACTGTAGAAGGGTTCAGATAAGTAAACTGCATCACACATCAATAATTACAAGGATCATTTATAGTGTGTGAAATAAAAGACCTATTTCTAAGCAGAAAGAAACAGAAAAGAGATCCAGTAAGTTCACTGTAAGTTTATTTGTATTAATTAATTATAATAACAGATGCTATTGGGAATTATATTTCAAATCTTAGCCATGTTTTCTGAATCTAAAATACTTGTCTCAAATCTTAAAGTCTTTACACATAGGGTTAAGGGACTACATTTTGGATAAGTAAAGACATGCATGCTCTATAGTAAAACTATTTAAAAACAAGAGAAACTTTATGTTGACTGTCAAGAAACCAGAAACACAGCCGAGAGGATCCATTACTTATGATAAAAAAAAAATATTACATAGTTGTCACGGGTTGAATTGTGTTCCCCCAAAATATCTGTCAACTTGTCTAGGCCATGATCCCCAGTATTGTGTGATTGCCCTCCATTTTGTCGACTGATGTGATTTTCATATGTGTTGTAAATCCTATCTCTACGATGTTAATGAGAAGGGATTATTGGCAGTTATGTTGTTGAGGCAGGACTCAATCTACAAGGTTAGGTTGTGCCTTAAGCCAATTTCTTTTGAGATATAAAAAAGAGAAGCAAGCAGAGACCTGGGGACCTCATACCCGCAAGAAAGCAGCACCAGGAGCAGAGCACGTCCTTTGGACCTGAGATTCCTGCACTGAGAAGCTCCTAGACCAAGGGAAGATTGATGACAAGGACCTTCCCCCAGAACCAATAGAGAGAGAAAGCCTTCCCCTGGAACTGGCACCCTGAATTCAGACTTCCAGCCTCCTGAACTGTGAGAGAATAAATTTCTCTTTGTTAAAGCCATCCACTTGTGGTATTTTAGTTATAACAGCACTAGATAACTAAGACTGTAGTCAAATTTAATCTTGAGACCAGGATCCCAAATGCTCTGTATTTTTCAGCTTTCTTATCAGCACAGAGAGGTTAATTTATAAACTTGTAGTTGAGTAAACTAAGTATTTTTAGGTCTAAGAGTTTGGCTTCGTAGTTTACCTTTAATTAAAATTGAGTTCTTCTCTAAATGAAGACTTGGGTTTCTCATCTTATTTTCCCTTATCAAAGTGAGGGCTTGGATCATTTCTGCTCCTGTATCTTTTAGATCTCTACCCCTCACCTGGTTATTGTGAAGAAACTGCTCTGAAAATCCTGTTACCAGTTGTATCCCTTTATAATCCTCAGAATCTGTCTCTTATACACTCACAGAAACTTCTAGTTCTTTCCCCACACCTCTCTGGGAGTCTCACAGGAGCATTGATGAGCTTTGAAGCCTCCTTTAGTCTGATGGGCCCCAGCCCAGTGAAGTGAAAAGAATTGAGAAGATCTGAGGACTTGGAGTTTCTGAGAGCAACCAGGGTAAACTCAGGCAGATATAGTTCAGCTATGTCAATGTGACACTGACATCCAGTTGTTTCCAAGTACTTTGAATATTCTCTATCCATGAACTGGCTATGAATTTTTCACTCTTCAACTATTATCAAGAATATTAAGACTAAATAAAAGACATGTAGAAACTGAATTAGGCATATACTAAGGGAGCTTTTTTCAAAGAAGTTGGGCATTCGAGGCACCCCTCAGAAGGCACCTCATTAGTTGTATATCCCTCAAATCGCTGCAGGTTGCACTGGTTCCCACTGACTAACCACCTGAGTCAATGGGTCCAGCATGGTTGCATGGACTGAGGAGATTCTAAGAGAGTTCTAAATGGTCTCCCTTCTCCCACATAGACACCAGTGTTTACCAAACATTTGGACCAGGAACTGGCTCCCTTCTCAGTCACTCATCTGACCCTGAGGGTGGTTTTTAAACTTTGTTAGATAGATCTCAGATGCTTTGAAGATCTTATAAAACCTACAGACCTTCTCAGCAGGAAAATGCTCACATGTTCATACACAAAGATTTCAGGGTGCTCACAGCCCCCTAATATGAAGCAATTCTATCCATGGAGCTCTAATAAACTCATCCTCTGAACTCCTAAGAACCCTTGTCTTGGATCCCTCTTAAAGGGAAAATATGTATCTCAAATCTGAGAATAGTTTGCAGAACCCAGCTGGATAAGGACTCCCCTGGACACCCCAGGAGAGCAAGGTCTATTTTGTCAAAGCTGCATCCCCAGCACATAGAAGGGTGGTTGGTACATAGTCATCAATCAAGAAACATTGGTTGAATTAACTGAATGGAAGACAAAGGTCCCCAGGCTGTGGGAAATTCCACTGCCTCAAGCAGCTTGCTTGGCACACCCCATAACTTTACATTAAAATCCCGGCTCCTTTGCTTGACTCGCCCCATAGCTTTACACTGAAGTCCTGATTCCCTCCTCCTTAACTGCTGCCCCAAACTAGAGGAAACTGGCAGAAACCAGTTAAAGTGCCATTTTGACATTCCGTATAACCTTTCAGCTCATTAAATACCTCATACATAGAAACTTCTTTGCCTCTGGATAGAGTTTAGCTGCCATTTTCTGAACATGGGATGCATAAAGTTATATGTAAACCCCCTTGCACCTGTGTAGTATGATTAAGAATGTTGCTGATATAACTTGTATGAACTTGCTACTTGTAAACCCCTTAAAAGTAACCTTCCCCCTCACCCTTCCTGAGCAGTCTTGGTGGCAGTAGCCCCAACTGTTCCTTTCCTTGTGCAGTGAAATAAAGGTGGCTTTCTACTCTCACCACAGTCTCTCATTTATTAGCTAAGATGAGCCGCATCGAGCAGAACCTGAGGTTTCCACCTGGCAACATTTCAATAAACAAGGCTCCCAAATGACTCCAGGGAGCTCAGGCATGATTTAGGAAATAATACTGTAATCATTATTCCCTATCCTTGAGCATAGAGATGTGACCCACCTGGGCTCACAAGGACTCACGAGGACACATCAACTGGGCCCTGAGATAAAGACAATAGATAGAATAATCTTCGAAAATATCTTCTAGAGAAACTGTCACTTAAGCTAGAACACAGAAGACATCGCACTCTTATCTTTTTCTATTAGCGTTTAGTGAACAGAAAATCTGTTGGACCAATGAAGACACTCCTGACTATTGGTTACTGAAAACTGCACCAATGATTGTTAAGAAAGACAATTCAAAATGTAGGATTACAGTTTCTAGCCAATTTGTGAAAAGGTAAAGCTTTCAATGGTTTTGCCTGTTTGTAATGTTAATATATACTGATGACTCTGTAACCTTCCTTGGACTCGGGCAGACATGGCTGTGGCAGCATGCTTGTCCATTTTCCCATTCCTGCTTATTCTGTAATATTTCTTTAGACTCAGGCAGAAACAGCTCTAGTGACATGCTTGTCCACTTTCCACTTTTGCCTTTTTGAACATATGCCAAATAAAACTTTCTTTTTGCTTTACTAAACTTTGTGATTTCTTCCCCCTACAACAGGTATATGCAACGGGCTTATTTGCAGCCCAAAGAAAGGGGCACCAACTGTTAAAAGTGTTAAAATCAGCTTGCCAGGGAGATGTCCAACATGATTTGAAGGTGCTGCAATGGAGTTTTGGGAGAGGGTTTTACGGTCAGGCACTATCGATTTTGAGAAATCTTGGAGGTCTACAGTGTTCTGAACTGAGACACCTGGGTTCACATCCTATTTCTGTCAAGCTTTAGCTACGTGAGACCACATGAGCTACGTGATTTCTCCAGTCATAGCTTTTTCCTCTGTGGTACAGAGATCATTTATATCTATCTCACAGCATTGTTATCAGAATTCAATCATTTGCTAAATGCCAATGTGCTCTAGATTTGAGAGCCTCAGTGGAGCTGGGGTAGGGCTGGGAGAGTTCACAATAAGCCAAGACCCAGAATCAAATGAGAAATAGGACTGAATGTGTGCTTGGATTGAATGTTCCACTTGTGGCAGGTGCAGACATTCTTATACTTCTTTTGAGCCTTATAATATACTCCTGATGAAGTCGGAGAATAATATGATAGTAATCTATATACTTGCCTGGGAAAAGTTAAAGCCATGAAAGAACAAAGTCACCTTTGCTTTCCTTTTTCATTCAAAGGCTTCCTTGTTTTGCTTAGGAAAGTCATTAACATTTCCTGGTGCCAGAGAGCACTTAGTTCTTACCAGGCTCTCCACTGAAGCGGGGGAGGCTAATGTGGGGCTCTGGACCTCCCTGCAGAAAAAATTCACTCCAGGGTGCACTATTTCCTCTGCCCTCCCTAGTTTGATTGATTATTGGTGATACGTGGTGTGTTAGGCAAAGTCCTGGAGAAATAGTCACTGCAGGTTTAGACACCCATGCTGAAGAGCACTCACATGACAGCGGCCAGGTCACAATCCCCATCGGCCCTCTGAATGCGACACGTAGTCACTCTTTCCAGAAGCCTTCTGGAAATATGATGTGAAACTTCGGTGCAACAGCTGGAGGCAATGGGAAGTATGGCTGAAAGAAGAAAAGTAAGAAAATGTTAAACCTTACAGTTTATAGACCATTAACCTTGTTAAAATATGTGTTGGAATTCTAACCCCTATAACTGTGGAGGTAACCCTGTTTGGAAATAGGATTTCCTTTGTTACGTTAATGAAGACAAATCAGTGTAGGGTGTATCCTAAACCTAGTAACTCCTGAGTTATAAAAAAGATTAGACACAGAGATAAACAGACAGAGGAGAAGACAGATGTCCTATGAGGATAGTCCACACACCAAGGAACAAAGAAATGCACGGGGCTACTGACAAAGAGAAGATTTCAAAGGGCCTCTCGAGATGACAAAATAAAGTATTATAATGACATGTGCAAAGAGCTGGAGCTGGAAAACCAAAAGGGAAGAACACGCTCGGCGTTTCTCAAGCTGAAAGAACTGAATAAAAAAGTCAAGCCTCGAGTTGCAATAGTGAAGGATTCCATGGGGAAAATATTAAATGACGCAGGAAGCATCAAAAGAAGATAGAAGGAATACACAGAGTCATTATACCAAAAAGAATTAGTCGATATTCAACCATTTCAAGAGGTGGCATATGATCAGGAACCGATGGTACTGAAGGAAGAAGTCCACACTGCTCTGAAGGCATTGGTGAAAAACAAGGCTCCAGGAATTGATGGAATATCAATTGAGATGTTTCAACAAACAGATGCAGCGCTGGAGGTGCTCACTCGTCTATGCCAAGAAATATGGAAGACAGCTTCCTGGCCAACTGACTGGAAGAGATCCATATTTGTGCCTATTCCCAAGAAAGGTGATCCAACCGAATGTGGAAATTATAGAACAGTATCAATATCACACGCAAGCAAAATTTTGCTGAAGATCGTTCAAAAGTGGCTGCAGCAGTATATCAACAGGGAACTGCCAGAAATTCAGGTGGATTTCAGAAGAAGACGTGGAACCAGGGATATCATTGCTGATGTCAGATGGATCCTGGCTGAAAGCAGAGAATACCAGAAGGATGTTTACCTGTGCTTTATTGACTATGCAAAGGCATTCGACTGTGTGGATCATAACAAACTATGGATAACACCGCGAAGAAAGGGAGTTCCAGAACACTTAATTGTGCTCATGAGGAACCTTTACATAGATCAAGAGGCAGTTGTTCAGATAGAACAAGAGGATACTGATTGGTTTAAAGTCAGGAAAGTTGTGCATCAGGGTTGTATTCTTTCACCATACCTATTTAATCTGTATCCTGAACAAATAATACGAGAAGCTGGACTATATGAAGAAGAACTGGGCAACAGGATTGGAGGAAGACTCATTAACAACCTGCGTTATGCAGATGACACAATCTTGCTTGGTGAAAGTGAAGAGGACTTGAAGCACTTACTAATGAAGATCAAAGACCACAGCCTTTAGTACGGATTACGCCTCAACATAAAGAAAACAAAAATCCTCACAAATGGACCAATGAGCAACATCATGATAAATGGAGAAAAGATTGAAGTTGTCAAGGATTTCATTTTACTTGGATCCACAATCAACAGCCATGGGAGCACAGTCAAGAAATCCAAAGACGCATTGCATTGGGCAAATCTGCAGCAAAGGGCCTCTTCAAAGTTTTGAAGAGCAAAGATGTCACCCTGAAGACTAAGGTGCGCCTGACCCAAGCCATGGTATTTTCAATTGCATCATATGCATGTGAAAGCTGGACAATGAATAAGGAAGACCAAAGAAGAGTTGACGCCTTTGAATTGTGGTATTGGCAAAGAATATTGAATATACCTTGGACTGCCAAAAGAATGAACAAATCTGTCTTAGAAGAAGTACAACCAGAATGCTCCTTAAAAACAAGGATGGCGAGACTGCGTCTTACATACTTTGGACATGTTGTCAGGAGGGATCAGTCCCTGGAGAAGGACATCATGCTTGGCAGAGGACAGGGTCAGCAGAAAAGAGGAAGACCCTCAATGAGGTGGATTGACACAGTGGCTGCAACAATAAGCTCGAGCATAACAACGATTGTGAGGATGGCTCAGGACCAGGCAGTGTTTCGTTCTGTTGTGCATAGGGTCGCTATGAGTCGGAACCGACTCTACGGCACCTAACAACAACAACAACACTGACAAAGAAGGAATCGACTCAGCCTAGACTGATTTGGACTTTTAGTCTCGAGAACTGTGAGAAAATAAATTTCTTTTCTTTATAGCCACCCACCAAAAATAAGTAAATGATTAAAATATTTTTTAAAAAAGAAAAGCCACTCACTGTGGTTTTTCTATTACAGCAATACTAGGTAATGAAGACAGACCTAGATTTCACCATAAAGATTCCAGAGAAGCAGAATGTTAATCCACTCAAGCGAGTGGTAAACACTGGTCGATCTTGGACAGGACACATCCTCTACCTTTCCGGAATTTACACTGAATTTGGGAGAGATAAACCTTAAGATTGATACAGTAGCTGCAGCAATGGGCTCAAGCATAACAATTGTGAAGATGGCAAAGGACGCAGCAGTGTTTGTACTCAGGGTCTCTCTGAGTCGGAACCAACTCCAGGGCACCTAACAACAACAAGACTACAGACATAAAAAAGCTGAAGAGATTAAGAATAGCGCCAGGTCATGATGTCAGTAGGATTACAAAACTGACTTAACAAAGGCCAAAGGAGTGAAGTCAACAGAGTGTCCCACCCTGTTCTGAAGAGATAGGTAACAGGCCCCCGGAGCAGATTTGAAAGTTTTCCAGCTGGGAAGGCCCTGGCTGACTGAAAGATTTGGATGGGTGGAGAGAAATGGAGATATTTGTTCAGACTATGGAAATCCTGGTGGTGTAGTGGTTAAGTGCTATGGCTGCTAACCCAAGGGTCGGCAGTTTGAATCCGCCAGGTGCTCCTTGGAAACTCTATGGGGCACTTATACTCTGTCCTATAGAGTTGCTTTGAGTTGGAATCGACTCAATGGCATTGGGTTTGGTTTGGTTTGGTTAGAGTTCTGAGACAGGAAAGCCCAAGGCACATTTAGGTTCAGACTATTATCTGAATTGAGGATCTAGGAAGGTGAGTGATGGGAGATCTATTCATAAGATAGACTGAGGTCACACCGCTGAAGCCTTGAGTGTCAGCCTGAGGAGGTTTGCTTTGTTAGTTGCCCTTGAGTCAATTCTGACTCATGGTGACCTCCTGACTGCAGAGTAGAACTGCCCTGTAGAGTTTTCAAGGCTGTGACCTTTTGGAAGCAGATCACCAGTCACATTTGGATGGGTTTGACCAGCCAGACCAGGCAACCTTTTAGCTAGTACCTGAAGACTTATTGTGCCACCCAGGGACTCATTTTATGAAATGGGGACCAGTAAAAATTTGAGAAAGGAGAAGAGTTTTAGGAAAATTCACTTTGCAGTGATATAAAGTGTGGAGTGACTGGGGCAAGAGGTCAAATTAGGAGGAGCTTATGTTATCCAAGGAAACCCTGGTGGTGTAGTGGTTAAGTGCTACAGCTGCTGACCAAGAGATTGGCAGTTCAAATCCGCCAGGCGCTCCTTGGAAACTCCATGGGGCAGTTCTACTCTGTCCTATAGGGTCACTATGAGTTGGAATCGACTCGACTGCAGTGGGTTTGGTTTTTTTTGGTTTATGTTATCCAAATGTAAGGAGATGAGAACAACGCAAATAAGAAGGGACTGTTATTCCTATACTAACGTGTATACCACAAATTGCTACGTGCCATGTACACACAGTACTCTTCTATGCTTCCCATATCACCAAGTGGGTAAAAACCAAACTCATTGCTGTTGAGCCCCATAGTGTTTCCAAGGCTGTAATCTTCATGGAAGCAGATTGCCACATCTTTTTCCTGTGCAGGGACTGGTGGGTTTCAATAGCCAACCTTTTGGTTAGCAGCTGAACTCTTAACCACTGTGTTACTAGGGTGCCTTACAAAGGGCTCCTTACAAAGTGGGTAGTGAATAAAAATCTTTTTAGAAATTACAGCACAACAGTGGCTGCAGGTAGCAGCCTCATAACGCAGTTAGTCCGTGAATTAGGGGTCAAAAGAAATGGTTGGACTCTTCTGTAGTGTCAGCTCTAAGCAATAGAGCTATCCCTGACCTTGGGATAGGGAAAGCTCTCTGTACCCATGCCTTGACCTCATGGAATTGAGATAGAACCCCCACAGTGCTGTAATCTTTACCTGACTTCCTCCCCTACAGTGCTGTATTGCAAAATTGTTTTCTTTGCTGGGCTCCCCGCCCCGTCACCCTTCTATTTGAATCCTGCTTTTTCTACTCTGTCCTATAGGGTCGCTGTGAGTCGGAATTGACTTGATGGCACTGGGTTGTTTGGGTTTTGTTTGGAGAAACCAAAAAACCAAACCCACTGCCATCGGAGTTGATTCCTACTCACAGCGACTCTATAGTTTGCTTGGAGGTGACATGTAAACCCCATTGTACCTGCATAGTATGATTAAGAATGTTGCTGACCTTAACTTACATGAACTCCCTACTTGTAAACCCCTTTAAAAGTCACCTGCCTGCCTGCCCTTAGCAAGCAGGGTTGGCAGCAGTAACCACCGAGTCACTCCATTTCCTTGTACAATGAAATAAAGGTGCCTTTTTGTTCTCCCACCTCATTCTCTCGTTTATTGGCCGATAAAAGCCATACCAAATAAGAGCCTGGGGTTTCCACCCTGTTAAAGAGTCATCAAACCTCGTCACAACTTTGGAGCAGAAAAGGAGCTGAATATGAGATTAAGAATGTATATGTGATTCACTCTCTGGCATCAAAGTTTTTGTTTATTCACTTATTCAACAAGCATTTATTGAGCAATTACAATGTTGCAAAAATAAACAAAACAACGTCTCTGTCCCCAAGAGGCTGTAGTGGAGGAGACAGATTTAGAACCAAATGCTTAGGACACAACCCCATTGGCCCACTATAATTCTACTTCCAGAATTCTATGCTTCAGAATGACTCACAAGTGATGAGAAAATGTGCGTGGCTTTTCACAATAGTAAAACACTAGACACCACCTGTTATGGATTGAATTGTGTCCCCCTAAAATGTGTTTTTTTTTTAAAATGTGTGTCAACTTGGCTAGGCCGTGATTTCCAAAATTGCATAATTGTCCACCATTTTGTCATGTGATGTGATTTTCCTATGTGTTGTAAATCCTATCTCTATGATGTTAATGAGCCAGGATTAAAGGAGTTACGTTTATGAGGCAGGACTCAATCTACAAGATTAGGTTGTATCTTGAATCAATCTCTTTTGAGATATAAAAGAGAGAATCCAGCAGAGAGACAGCGAGACCTCATTACCACCAAGCAAGAAGAGCCAGGGGTGCACGCATCCTGTACTGAGAAGCTCCTACACTTAGAGAAAATTGATGACAAGGACTTTCCCCCAAAACCAACAGAAAGGGAAAGCCTTCCCTTGGAGCTCTGGCCCTGAATTCAGACTTCTAGCCTCCTAAACTGTAAGAGAATAAATTTCTATTTGCTAAAGCCATCCATTTGTGGATTGCCAGGCCTGTCTTCAGAGGTGCCTCTGGGTGTGTGGGGGTGGGGGCGGTTCAAACCACCAGCCTTTCAATTAATAGTCGAGTGCTTAACTGTTTGTAAGTAGTTAAATAATGGTACATCCAAATGGCATAAAGGATAAAGTAGCTCTGTATATGCTAACATATATGAATTTGTCCACAATTTATTAAGTGAAAAAAGCAAGTTGCTGTACAAGAACCATAAATGATTCTATTTTTCTAAGAATATACATGCATACGTAAAAAAAAAAAAAAGGAAAGTGTATGAAAATATAGATTCTCAAATTTATAAGCAACAATTACTTCTAGAGAGGGAAGGAAAATTTTCAACTAGCATGCCTTTATTTGTGATTTTTTTAAAACTTCAAAATTTCTTGGAAGGATATAGTGCTACAGAGATCTGAATCAATTCCTCTAGAGAACAGAAGATAGAGAAATTAACTCTATCTAGGGGAGCTAAGGTAGGCATCAGAGGACATAAAGTTTGGATTCAGTTTTAAAGAAGGAGTCAGAATTCACCTGTTTGAGAAATGCAGTGGCACATTCCAACCAGAAGGAAGGAACTGCATGCTCTGAGGACTGGGATAGAAGAACAGAATGCTTGTTTGGTAATGTATCTCACACAGTCTGAGGTCAAATCTGCAGAACCTGGTGTCTTAGACTGGGGCAAGTGTAACCTGGAACGATTTTTGTCAGTATTGGAACAGGAAGCTCAGGGTTGACCTCAGACCATTTCCAGTCCCAGGGCCTAGAGAGAATGCCTTGACTCTGGGGATCTACTTCATCAAGGGCCAGGTTGGTCTGGGACCCTAGTCCCAGCACTCTGAGTAGGATATTTGTTAAGTTAACTGGAGCTCATGGCTTCATCTACCATGAGACCGGAAGAATTAGATGGTGCCCAGCTACCAACTGTTCTGATCAGGACCACAATAGATGGATCCTGATATAATGGGAGATAAATGTGGAACAGAATTCAAATTCTTAAAAAGTCCGGTCTTACTGGGCTGGTTGAGGCTAGAGGACTTCCTGAGGCTATTGCCCTGTGATATACTTTAAACCTTAAACTGAAATTATCCTTTGAGGTCATCTTTTAGCTAAACATTTATTTTGCTTAATATTTATTTTTTGAGATTAAAAAACCCACCCAGTGCCATTGAGTTGATTCCGACTCATAGCGACCCTGTAGGACAGAGTAGAACTGCTGCACAGAGTTTCCAAGGAGCATCTGGCTGATTTGAACTGCCGACCCTTTGGTTAGCAGCCATAGCACTTAAGCACTACCCCACCAGGGTTTCCTTTTTGAGATTAGCTTATAAAATAATGTCATGAGTAAATAAGTTTCTTAGAAGATTAAATGGTCAAAAATTACTCTAAAGCAAAGATGAGAATGTAAGGGGACAGGGAAACTAGAGTGCCGGAAATGGTACAACCAGAATGGAAGGAATGAGAATAATGACACATTGTGAAAAATGTAACCAATCCAATTTGTGTAAAAATTGTTAGATGGGAACCTAATTTGCTGTGTAAACTTTCACCTTAAACTCAATAAAATATTAATAAAAAAAAAGTTAACTGGAGTGCTTTCCTTCCAGAAAGAAAGCCTTTCACCTTCCTCTCCTGCCCCAACTTGCACTGAATAGACCACACGGCTCCATTTGGAATAGAATCTCAGTTTCAGATACAGATCAATAAAAACCTAGCTTCAACCCTAGCTTAATTTTTTTTTTTTAATTCTCAGGAAATTAGATTATACATACAAATATCCCTAACATATATATTTTTTTAATATGTCTGAGTCATCTAGTGCTGCTATAACAGAAATATCACAAGTGGATGGCTTTAACGAACAGAAATTTATTTTCTCACAGTCTATTAGGCTAGAAGTCCAAATTCAGGGCATCAGCTCCAGGAGAAGGCTTTATCTTTTCTGTGGGCTCTGGAGGAAGGTCCTTCTCGTCAATATTCCCAAGGACTAGGAGCTTCTCCTGGAAGGAACCCCGGGTCCAAAGGACACACTCTGCTCCCGGTGCTTCTTTCTTGGTGGTATGAGGTCCCCAACTCTGCTTGCTTCCCTTTCATTTTATCCCTTGTAAGATAAAAGGTGGTACAGGCCACACCCCAGAAAAACTCCCTTTACACTGGATCAGGGATGCAACCTTAGTATAGCAAGGGTGCTACAATCCCACCTTAATCCTCTTTAACATAAAATTATAATCACAAAATGGAGGACAACCACACAATACTGGGAATCATGGCTCAGCCAAATAGATACACACATTTTTGGGGGGATGTAATTTAATTCATGACAATATATTAATTGTATATTTACATAAATCCAATTACAAAAATGTATGACTTCAATAAATTCTAAACCATGCATTTCTGAATTGTAGTAAAATATATACACCATGAAAGTTGAGTGTACTTCCAATTTTAAGTGTCTACTTCAGTGGCATTAATTATATTCACAATGTGCAACCATCACTACTATTTATATCCAAAGTATTGTCATTGGCCCACACAGAATCTCTGTATCCATTAAGAAATAAGTCCCCATTCTTCCTCCTCAGTCCCAATAACTAATCCACTTTCTGTCTGTGTGCATTTGTTTATTCTAGATATTTCATATCTGTGGGATCATACAATATTTGTCCTTTTGTGTCTGACTTACTTCACTTAGTGTAATATTTTCAAGGCTCATCCATTTTATAGTATGTATCAGAACTTCATTTCTTTTCGTGGCTGAATAATATCCCATTGTATGTGTCTATCACATTTTGTTTAGGTATTCATCTATTAATGGACTTTAGGTTGTTTGCACCTTTTGGCTATTGTGAACAGTGCTGCAATGAACATTGGTATCTATTTGAACCCCTGCTTTTAATTCTTCTGCGTATGCAGTGCAGTGAATTGTTATTATATGGGCCTTCTAGCCATGGTCTTGTAACTTCTACAAAATGATTGGGTGATGCTATGCAACTAAGGTGTTTGTGGCCCACTAAAGGGATTAGATAACCTACTAATAAAAATAAGGTGCATGGAACTCTTGTAGGGTATTGGTTGGTTTTGACATCTCACTAGGCTTAAAGGGAGCCTATCCCAGAGATTGACATCTGTAATAGAATATAGACATTGAAGCATAATGTTCAATTAGTTCTTTCAGCATTCTTTCTTTATACTACCACCAAGAAGACCCAGGAGTGGAGCTCAACCTTTGGATCCAGGGTCCCTGTGCTGAGAACCTCCTAGGCCAAGGAGACAGAGAGTTGTAACACTGAAGACAGTGTGAGACCACAGTGGCAGGGAACTGGCAGGCTAGACTTGCTGACTCATGGAGTGAGAGAACAGGATGCCTTCAGACAGGAGGCTTGCTGGCAGAATGGGGTGCCTCTGGGTACTTGTTGGTGGAGCTAGGCTTGCTGACGCATGGAGCAAGAGAGCTGAGTGCCTTCTGGCTGAAGTTTACTGGCAGAGTGGATTGCCTCCAGGCACTTATCGGTGGAGCTAAAGAGCTTTGGAACACTTGCTCCAGCAGGGCAAAAGCAGATAGTTAGTCTTAGGGGCTGAGAGGCCAAGGAACCAGGAAGCAGAAGCTCAAGAGATAAGGAACACAGGAAGCAGAGCTGCCTCAGCCTCAAAGAGTAGGGCCACAACCTCAAAGAGTAGGGCCACAACCTCTGGGGTCTCAAAAGGTGGACTCACCACTCAGATGGACTAGGAGAATGGGGCTGCCCAAATGTGAGGGAGCAGAACTGCCATTCTGGTGGGCCTGGAAGGTGGAACTGAAGCCCAGGGCTGAGAGACTTCCACTCAGAGTCTGAAGCATGTGGCCAACACCTAGAGCCTGAAGGACAGGGCCACTGTCTGAATAGTCTCAGAGAACAGAGGATTATTTTCAAAACTTAAGGGCTAATGTAATGTGTTCTGCTGACTCCCTTGGTGCCTGTTATCCCTTCTTTTCTTCCAGTTTCTCCCATTTGTAACAGAAATGTCTGTCTTGTGCCTGTTCCACCATTCTACTTTGGAAGCAGATAACTCGTATTCTAATTTCACAGATGAAGAAGAATTTTTGAATTTTGCACTTGGAACTGATTTAAGACTTTTGCTATGATATGATGGCCAAGGACATGAATTTTGGAGGTCCAAACGGTAGAATGTTATGGATTGAATTGTGTCCCCATCAAAACATGTGTCAACTTGGCTAGGCCATGATTCCCAGTACGGTGTGATTGTCCACCATTTTTTCACCTGATGTGATTTTCCTATGTGTTATAAATCCTACCTCTATGATGTTAATGAGGCAGCATTAGAGGCAGTTATGTTAATGAGGCAGTTTTCAGTCTACAAGATAAGGTTGTGGTAAGTCAATCTCTTTTGAGATATAAAAGAGAGAAGTGAGCAGAGAGACATGGGGACCTCATACCACCAAGGAACAAGAGCCAGGAGAATATTGCCTCCTTTAGACCCGGGATCCCTGTGCTGAGAAGCTCCTCAGTCCAGGAAGACTGATGACAAGGACCTTCTCCCAGAGCTGACAGAGGGAGAAAAGCCTTCCCCTGGAGCTGGCACCCTGAATTTGGACTTCTATCCTCCTAGACTGCGAGAATAAATTTCTCTTTGTTAAAGCCATCTACTTGTGGTGTTTCTGTTGTAGCAGCACTAGATAATTAAGACAATTAATTTCCTAAAATGAACTGTTTCTTCTTTTAGTTGTGTTGCCTATTCTCCAAGTTGAATGGTTTAATATCCCAAACAAGGTTTTGGGTTCATTCATCTTTTCTTCAATCCATTCGCTTATCTTACTGTATATGAATTACTACGCTACAACCAGTGCAAATGGTTTGCACTTGACTACTAACCTAAAGGTTGGCAGTTTGAACCCACCCTGTGGTCTGAAAAAGAAAGGCCTGGCAATCTGTTTATACAAAGATTACAACCAAGAAAATCCTATGGAGCAGTTCTACTCTTTAATACATGGAGTCGCCATGGGTCAGAATCGAACTGACAGCAATAGGTTTGGTTTTTTTAATGCTAGAACCTGGGGGTAAAATGATGAATGGTCACTAGCTTCAAGGAGCTAGTACTCAGATCACTGCTATCAGTTGTAACCTAAACAATTATAAAATACGAAATGGACTTTCAGAAGCATTGTGGGAATTAAGAATCATAGGCAAGCCTATGTGCTTAGGAATTTGAGTTATCTGGGTTTATTGATTTCCAATTCAACCAATAGTTTTAAACCAGAAAAACACCCAACAATTACTAGGCAAATGTTAACCAGTTGTTTGAGGATCCTACGTACTTAGCAAACTGGCTTCCATTTCTCAAATAGAAATTTAGGATGGGTTCATCTGTAAATCACCTGACCTAAATCAGATTACCTACCAAAAGGCAAGAGGCAGTTCACCCTTGAGCTAAAGATTAGAGAGGCTCATAAAACAAACAATAATACACCTAGCTCAACCATATAAGACTAAAATGGCACACCAGCCCAGGGACAAGGCCGAGAAGGCAGGAGGGGAAAGAAAAGCTGGAAGAATGAAAACGGGGAACCCAAGATTGATAAGGGGAGAGTGTTGACACATTGTGGGGTTGGCAAGCAATGTCACAAAACAATGTGTATTAATTGTCTAATGAGAAACTAATTTGCTCTGTAAACCTTCATCTAAAGCACAGTAAAAAAAAAAAAGAAAAGAAAGAAAGAAAACTGACATCTTGTAGGCAGGCCTCTGCAGTTGTACTAAGGAAAGAACCAAAAAACAAAAACAAAAACAAAAACCAAACCAGTTGCCGTCCAGTCTATTCTGACTTATAGTGACCCTATAGGATGGAGTAGAACTGCCCCATACGGTTTCCAAGGAGCACCTGCTGGATTTAAACTGCCAACCTTTTGGTTAACAGCCGTAGCTCTTAACCATTATGCCACTGGGGTTTCCACATAAAAAGAACAGAGAATGTTAAAAAAAAAGAAAAGAAAGAAAGACAAGAGGCTGGCTAGCATTTATTTCATGTTGGCAGATGCAGCTGGTGCCCTCCTGAGACAGTCAGAAATGTAAAAGACCAGGAAAGATGGAACCCTTTGAAGAAAAAGAGCACAAGGGGTTAGGCAATGAAAAAAGCAAACAGGTTATTTGGAACTAGAACCAGTACCAGTTGCCAGAGTTGATAGGGGCAATGGTAAAATTTTATTAGATAATATTGCCCTCTAGAGGTTCTCTGGTGAAAACGTCTGTAAGAATATTTTGGTTTTTAAAAAATAATCAGCCACATCCTCTGATTTCAATGATGACTCCAGAATTTCCACATAGGAGGGATTGTGGGGTGGCAACAAGGCTGAAAAAAAGTACATTTACATGTACTTACTATGTAAATGCTTTGCTTGTGCATTTTTATGTTTATTACGCATATAGTTGGGGGAAGACAAGTTCATAAGAGATTGTTGTTGTTGGTGTTAGCTGCTGTCGATTCAGTTCTGACTCATAGCGACCCCACGCACAACAGAACGAAACGCTGCCCGGTCCTGCGCCATCCTCACGATTGTTGCTATGCTTGTGCCCATCGTTGCAGTCACTGTGTCATTCCATCTCTTTGAGGGTCTTCCTCTTTTTCACTGACCCTCTGCTTTACCAAGCATGACGTCCTTCTCCAGGGACTGATCCCTCCTGACAACATGTCCACAGTATGTAAGGCTTATGTAGTATGTAGTCTTGCCAACCTTGCTTCTAAAGAGCATTCTGGTTGTACTTCTTCCAAGACAGACTTAGATTTGTTTGTTCTTTTGGTAGTCCATGATATACTCAATATTTTTCACCAACACCACAGTTCAAAGGCATCAATTCTTCTTCAGTCTTTCTTATTCGTTGTCCAGCTTTCCCGTGTAAATGATACGATTGAATATATCATGGCTTGGGTCAGGCACACCTTAGTCTTCAAGGTGACATCTTTGCTCTTCAACACTTTGAAGAGGCCCTTTGCAGCAGATTTGCCCAGTGCGATTCATCTTTTGATTTCTTGACTGCTGCTTCCGTGGCTGTTGATTGTGGATCCAAGTAAAATGAAATCCTTGACAACTTCAATCTTTTCTCTGTTTATCATGATGTTGCTCACTGGTCCAGTTGTGAGGATTTTGGTTTTCTTTATATTGAGGTGCAATCCATACTGAAGGCTGTGGTCTTTGATCGTCATCAGTAAGTGCTTCAAGTCCTCCTCACTTTCAGCGAGGAAGGGTGTGTCATCTGCATAACGCAGGTTGTTAATGAGTCTTCCTCTAATCCTGATGCCCTGTTCTTCTTCATATAGCCCAGCTTCTCGATTATTTGCTCAGCATACAGATTGAATAGGTATTATGAAAGGATACAACCCTGACGTACACCTTTCCTGACTTTAAACCATGCAGTATCCCCTCCTTCTGTTTGAATGACTGCCTCTTGATCCATGTACAGATTCCTCATGAACACACTTAAGTGTTCCGGAATTTCCATTCTTCACAATGCTGTCCATTATTTGTTCTGATCCACACAAATGCCTTTGCATAGTCAATAAAACACAGGTAAACATCCTTCTGGTATTCTCTGCTTTCAACCAGGATCCACCTGACACCGGCAATGATATTCCTGGTTCCACGTCCTCTTCTAAATCTGGCTTGAATTTCTGGCAGTTCTCTGTCAATATACTTCTGCAGCCACTTTCCAATGATCTTCAGCAAAATTTTGCTTGCATGTGGTATTAATGATATTGTTTGATAATTTCCACATTCAGCTGGATCACCTTTCTTGGGCATAGGCACAAATATGAATCTCTTCCAGTTGGTTGGACAGGTAGCTGTCTTCCAAATTTCTTGGTATAGATTATTGAGCACTTTGAGAACTGCATCTGATTGTTGAAACATCTCAATTGGTATTCCATAAGTTCCTGGAGCTTTGTTTATCCCCAATGCCTTCAATGCAGCTTGGACTTCTTCCTTCAGTACCACCGGTTCCTGATCATATGTTACCTCCTGAAATGGTTAAATGTCGACCAATTCTTTTTGGTATTGTGGCTCTGTGTATTCCTTTCATCTTCTTTTGATGCTTCCTGCGTCATTTAATATTTTCCCCGTAGAATCCTTCAATACCACAACTCGAGGCTTGAATTATTTCTCCAGTTCTTTCAGCTTGAGAAATGCTGAGCGTATTCTTCCCTTTTGGTTTTCTATCTCCAGGTCTTTGCACATGTCATCATAATACTCTACTTTGTCTTTTTGAGCCGCCCTTTGAAGTCTTCCATTCAGCTCTTTTACTTCATCATGTTTTCTTTTCGCTTTAGCTACTTGATGTTCAAGAGCAAGTTTCAGAGTCTCTTCTGACATCCATTTAGGTCTTTTCTTTCTCTACTGTCTTTTTAATGACCTCTTGCTTTCTTCATGTATGATGTCCTTGATGTTATTCTACAACTTGTCTGGTCTTCAGTCACTGGTGTTCAATATGTGAAATCTATTCTTGAGATGGTCTCTAAATTCAGGTGGGATATGCTCAAGGTCATACTTTGGCTCTAGTGGACTTATTCTAATTTTCTTCAGTTTCAACTTGAATATGAATAATTGATGGTCTGATCTTTAGTCAGCCTCTGGCCTTGTTCTAACTGATGATATTGAGCTTTTCCATCATCTCTTTCCACAGATGTAGTCCATTTGATTGCTGTGTATCCCATCTGGTGAGGCCCATGTGTATAGTTGCCATTTATGTTGGTGAAAAAATGTATTTGCAATGAAGTCGTTGGTCTTGCAAAATTCAGTCGTGTGATCTCCGGCATACTGATCCTTCTCTGTTTCCAACTTTCACATTCCAATCACCAGTAATTATCAGTGCATCCTGATTGCATGTTCGATCAATTTCAGACTGCAGAAGTTGGTAAAAATCTTTGAAATTCTTCATCTTTGGCCTTATTGGTTGGTGCATAAATTTGAATAAGAGTCGTATTAACTGGTCTTCCTTGTAGGCGTATGGATATTATCCTATCACTAACAGCTTTGTACTTCAGGATAGATCGTGAAATATTCTTTTTGATGGACTCCAACCACGTCATTAAGGTTAGCTCTACTTTGAGGAGGCAGCTCTTCCCCAGTCGCATTTTGAGTGCCTTCCAACCTGAGGGGCTCATCTTCCAGCACCATATCAGACAATGTTCCTCTGCTATTCATAAGGTTTTCACTGTATAATTCTTTCCAGAAGTAGACCACCGAGTCCTTCCTCCTAGTCTGTCTTAGTCTGAAAGCTCAGCTGAAAACTGTCCTCCATGGGTGACCCTGCTGGTATGTGAATACTGGTGGCATAGCTTCCAGTATCACAGCAACACACAAGCCCCCACAGTAGGACAAAGTGACAGATGCGTGGGCGTCATAAGAGATGAGGAAGTCTAAAGCCTTCCCACAAAGATCACCCTTGCTGCCACCATTGTGTTAAGTCAGAAATTCCAAGGAAAATAACCTGTTTTTGTTCCAAAATTGGAGCTCACATAAACACAGACCTGTTTGGTGGAGTAGGGGATCCCCACAGGGAGGAAATACATGAAATTTATTGCAAATAAGAAAGAAGTCTGACAGAGCAGGTCTGATAAAGCAGGAGCTACCAGCAGCATAAAAGAGCAGGGATTTGAGGTTCATTACAGAGTCGCTATGAGTCAGAGTTGACTCGATGGCAACGGGTTTGGATTTTTTGGTTTTTATGAAGCTTTACTTGATCCCCCCTAGTGCCTTCTCTAGTTCCCTCCTAGACATACCTGCCTACTTTTAGAAGGACAACTAGAATGTGTCAGTTGCATCCCAACAGCTCTACTAGGGGAATTCTCTCTGAAAGGTGATTTTTGAGAGTAGCAGATACATTTCCCTGCTGGCCTGAGAAGCAGCCACTAAGTAAGATTAGTACTCTGGAAGATGTCCATAACTACCAGTGGCTAGTGAGTGGATCGACAGCAGCTGCTCAGCACAGGCACCATACCAGATGCAGGTAGGGACTCTTATGGCATGAGAGACCACCTTCCCTACCCTACCCTACCCTACCCTACCCTACCCTACCCTACCCTACCCTACCCTACCCTACCCTACCCTACCCTACCCTACCCTACCCTACCCTACCCTACCCTACCCTACCACCCACCCTACCCCTACTCTTAGTGAAAAAAATGTCCTTCTATAGGATTCAATTTGAGAATTATCAAAAATATTTGGTTTGGGAAATCCTGGGAAAAACCTATAATTCCTACTAGGTATGAAGGTGGGGACTCAGAAATTCTTTATTTCCATTTACTGGCTAGTGAAGTTCAGGCCATACTGGTTCCATGGGTGGCATCTGATGTGTATATTCGGTGCACTGATGTCAACACATATTTCAATCAGTTTGCTTTGACATTTTTGGAATGGTATCAAACTTTGCTCCATTATATACGGTGATTTCTTTCTATAATAAGAGTAAAATATAGTAGGGGGAAAAACATCTCTAACATAAGACGGAATGTGTCAAGGACTATATGAGAAATAGGATGAGTGTCTGGAACACTGAGAGGCAGAAGAGATAAATCATAACATAGAGACCCAGCACATCTTTATCAGAGAGTTGGTTTTTGAGCTGGGGACTTGAAAAATGGATAGAATTTGAATAGCACAGTAAACAGAGGAAACAGTAGATATAAAGGCACAATGGTGGAAAAAGATAGAACTTATACAAATTTGGAGCCCTGGTTGCACAGTGATTACGGGCTCAGCTGCTAACTAAAAGGTTGGCAGTTTGAATCCACCAGCAGCTCCTTGGAAACTCTATGTGGCAGTTCTACTCTGTCCTGTAGGGCCGCTATGAGATGGAATTGACTTGATGGCAACAGGCTTGGTTTGGTTTTGGTATACAAATTTGATTGAAAGATAGAATTTATTAACACAAATTGTACAAGGAAAAGTATGTTGGGACCAGATAACCTTATATTTTCAGTAACCTCTTTCTATAAAAACATTTTTAATTGAGACATGATCAGGACATGACAACACCGTTACGGATTGAATTGTGTCCCCCTAAAATGTTTTTGTGTGTCAACTTGGCTAGTCCATGATTCCCAGTATTGTGTGATTGTCCACCATTTTGTCTTCTGATGTGATTTTCCTATGTGTTGTAAATCCTGCCTCTGCGATGTTAATGAGGTGGGACTAGAGACAGTTATGTTAATGAGGCAGGACTCAATCTACAACATTAGGATGGGTCTTAAGTCCATCTCTTTTGAGATAAAAAAGACAGAAGTGAGCAGAGAGACATGGGGACCTCATACCATCAAGAAATAAGAGCCAGGAGAATAGTGCATCCTTTGGACCCAGGGTCCCTTGGCTGAGAAGCTCCTTGAACAGAGAAGATTGATGACAAGGACCTTCCCCCAAAGCTGACAGAGACAGTAAGCCTTCCCCTGAAGCTGGCACCCTGAATTCGGACTTCTAGTGTCTTAGACTTCGACAGAATAAATTCTTTTTGTTAAAAGCATCCACTTGTGGTATTTCTGTTATAGCAGCATTAGATAACTAAGACATACATTTACACACATCTGTAGGAATCTCAGTGTGAATAGATAATTGATAAATTTTCTAATATTGTCCTTTTCTTGTGAAATAATCTCAAACACAAAAAAGTACTCAGAATAATACATACACACATATCTCTACCACCCAAAATTTACTAAATTTAATCCTTTTCCATATTTGCTTTTAGTCTTATTTTTAAGAAATTTGTTGCTGATATTTGTTGTTACAAGTAATACTGCAGTGAACATCCTAATGATAATAAGAAGTAACATTTATTGAGTGCTTACTCTGTGCCAGACATTTTTGTAATGGCTATATGTGAATTGGAGCCCTGGTGGTGCAGTGGTTAAGGTTACCTCTGCTGACCAAAGGGTCGGCAGTTTGAATCCACCAGCTGCTCTTTGGAAACCCTATGGAGCAGTTCTACTTTGTCCTATAGGGTCGCTATGAATTGGAACCAACTCACAGCAACGAATTTGGGGTTTGTTTTTGGTTTTGCGTGTGAATTAATTCATTTAATTCTCACTGCAACTATATGCAGAAGATACTATGTTCATCCCCAATTTTACAGATGAGTAACTAACGTACAGAAAAGTTACATAACCTTCCTGAGACCAAAGGGCCAGGAATTTGAATACAGGCAGTGTGATACTTTTTTAAACCACTGGGCTGTGTTTTGCTGAAGCCAACTCGGTAACTAACAATGCTTTGATTACTCTTCTATACATATCCTTGGGGCTTGTGTGAGAATTTCTCCAGGGCAGTGGTTCTCAAACTTTAAGGACCACCAGATTCATTTGGAGTTTTTGTTAAACTACAGATTGCTGTCAATTCCCTCCCCCACCTCAGGTTTCCGATTCAATATGTCTAAGGTTATTCCAGAAAATTTGCATATCTAACAACTTCCCTGGTTATGCTGATACTACTGGTCTTGGAACACACTTGGAGAACCGCTGCTCTAGTATAGATGTATGTATGGAATTGCTAGATGTAGGATTTTCAACTATATTTGATACTGGCAAATTGCTCTCCAAAGCGACTATACCAATTTACACTCATATCTGCAGTAAATGAGAGCTCCATTTCTGCACATCCTCAACATTTCACGATGTCAATTAAAACCCTTTGCCAGTCTGATGAGGTTGAAATGTTATCTCAACGTGGCTTAATTTGTGTTCCCCTAAAAAAAAAAAAAAAATTTTTTTTTTTATTAGTAAGTTATGGAGCCCTGGTGCCACAGTGGTTAAGAGGTACGGTTGCTAACCGAAAGGTCAGAAATTCATATCCACCAGCCACTCCTTGGAAACTCTATGGGGCGGTTCTGCTCTGCCTATTGGGAAATTGACTCGATGGCAATGAGTATTAGTGACTTACTGACCATTCAAATTTCGTCTTTGAATTCCTCTTCCAATTCCTATTTTTGTCAATTTTTTACAGGTTTTTTTCTCATTTACTTATAGAAACTCATACAATATTTCGGATACAAATCATTTGTCAGTTATTAGAAAAATATTTCTCCCCCTTGGTTGCTTATCTATTTAACTTTGTTTAAATTTTTTTTTGTAGTTTCCCTTTTATGTCTTATTTAGTAAATGCTTCCCTAGCTAGAAGCCATAAAAATAATATTTTATGTTAAAAGTTTAGTTTTTTACTTCTGCAATTTATTTTATGTATGGTGTAAGTCAGAAATTTAACTTTTCCCCATAGGATAACTAACTACAGCCTCAGGACTGCAAAGGTAAATGAAAATAGTCTCCTCCATTTACAAAGGGCAACGAAACCATTTTCCATTTCCACCCTTTCTTAGAGAGTTTCTTCAGAGACATAGTGAACCCGAATCCTTACTCTAACCTTTGGAATATAAATTAATCCCTCTAGGGATTAAGCCTAGGCTACAGTTGTTATCATGTAATGATATACCCAAAGTCACAAACCAAACAACCTCTAGATATATTAAAACACACCTCCAGAGTTAGCTCAGGATCTCTCATGAGATGTATAGGGCTGTCATAAGGTGCAGCCCTTTTGTCTCTTGAGGACATAAGAAAAGTTACTGTTCTTTACTGCTTTGCTGTATAAAATGTGTGAGGTTTTGTCCTAACTTCATAGCCACTTTTGTGCTGCTTTACATGCTTGTAATGTGTTAATGCTTGTTGGCAGGATTGTTCTGTTTCCCTGCAAAAGAACCTCCCTGCCTCACTGATGGGTTAAAAAAAAAAAAAAAAGGTGCCATCAAGTTGATTCTGAGTCATGGTGTCATGGATCGAATTATGTCTCCCCAAAAACGTGTGCATCGATTGGGCTGGGGCATGATTCCCGTTACTGTGTGATTTTCCTATATGTTGTAAATCCTCCCTCTATAATGTTAATTAGGGAGGATGGGCAGCTGTTGTATTAGGAGGCAGGACTCAACCTACAAGATTGGCTTCTGTCTTGAGGCAATCTCTTGAGATATAAAAGAGAAAAGCGAGCAGAGAGATGCGGGGGGGCCTCATACCATCAAGAAAGCAGTGCCAGGAGCAAAGGCATCCCCTCCACCAGGGAAGATTGAGGACAGAGACCTTCCTCCAGAGCCAACAGAGAAAGTCTTCCCCTGCAGTTGACACCCTAAATTTGGACTTTTAGCCTACTTTACTGTCAAAGAACAAACTTCTCTTTGTTAAAGCCATCTACTTGTATTTCCGTTATAGCAGCACTAGCTAACTAAGGCACATGGTGACCCCATGTATTAGAGTACGACTGGGCACAATCACCAGGCTTTTACTCCGCGGAGTCACTGGGTGGGTTTGAATAGCTAACCTTTAAGTTAGGAGTAGAATGCAAACCATTTACACGACCCAGGGACCTCTCACTGATGTGTGTTGATGTTGTTAGTTACCCTGGAGTTGATTCTGATTCATGGCAACTCTATGTGTTACGGAGTAGACCTGTTGCATAGGGTTTTCTTGGCTGTAATCTTAATGGGGAGTCCTGGGTGGTGCAGATGGTTAAGCACTTGACTACTAGCCAAAAGGTTGGCAGTTCAAACCCACCCAGAGACACCTTGAAGACAGCTTGGTGATCTGCTTCTGAAAGGTCACAGCCTTGAAAACCCTATGGAATGCAGTTCTACTCTGCACATACGGGGTCTCCATGAATCAGAATCTACTCAACAGGAACCAACAACAATCTTAATGAAAGCAAATTGCTGGACCTATCTTCTGTGGCACCCTTAGATGGGTTCGAAATGTCAACCTTTAGGTTAGCAGTTGAGTGCAAAATATTTGCTTTAGGGACCTCACTGTAAACACAAAAACCAAACCAAGTTGACCCTGTAGGACATAGAACTGCCCCCATAGAGTTTCCAAGGCTGTAATCTTTACAAAAGCAGACTGCTACATCTTTCTCCTCCAGCTGGTGGATTTAAACCACCAACCTTTCCATTAGCAGCGGTACCAGAAGGGCTCCTTAGGGGACCTCACTGTAATACCCTCCAAGTTTCTGATACACATAGGTTTGTTTCTAGGCTATCTCTTCTATTCCATTGCTCTTTTGATCTATCCCTGTATCAATTCCACACTGTCTCAATTAAGGTTACTTTTAAATAAATCTTTATACCTGGTACGACAAGTCACCCCACCCAACTAATTCTTCAAACTTGTCTTGGCTGTCTGTTCTTCACCCTTCACCCTTTATATGATTTATACAATCAGTTTGAAAAGTTCTGCAAAAATCTTTGACGATTACACCAAATTTATTACTAAATTTTGGAAAATTGGACTTCCGAAAAATATTACGCTTTCCCATTCATACATATGGAATATCTTTGCAGCTATTCAGGTCTTCTATTTTTTTTTTTTTTTTAAATTTTTATTGAGCTTCAAGTGAATGTTTACAAATCAAGTCAGTCTGTCACATATAAGTTTATATACACCTTACTCCATACTCCCACTTGCTCTCCCCCTAATGAGTCAGCACTTCCAGTCTCTCCTTTCGTGACAATTTTGCCAGCTTCCAACCCTCTCTACCTTCCCATCCCCCCTCCAGACAGGAGATGCCAACACAGTCTCAAGTGTCCACCTGATACAAATAGCTCACTCTTCATCAGCATCTGTCTCCTACCCACTGTCCAGTCCCTTCCATGTCTGATGAGTTGTCTTCGGGAATGGTTCCTGTCCTGGGCCAACAGAAGGTTTGGGGACCATGACCGCTGGGATTCCTCTAGTCTCAGTCAGACCATCAAGTATGGTCTTTTTGTGAGAATTTGGGTCTGCATCCCACTGATCTCCTGCTCCCTCAGGGGTTCTCTGTTGTGCTCCCTGTCAGGGCAGTCATCAGTTGTGGCCGGGCACCAACTAGTTCTTCTGGTCTCAGGATGATGTAAGTCTCTGGTTCATGTGGCCCTTTCTGTCTCCTGGGCTCATAGTTATCGTGTGATCTTGGTGTTCTTCGTTCTCCTTTGATCCAGGTGGGTTGAGACCAATTGATGCATCTTAGATGGCTGCTTGTTAGCATTTAAGACCCCAGACGCCACATTTCAAAGTGGGATGCAGAATGTTTTCATAATAGAATTATTTTGCCAATTGACTTAGAAGTCCCCTTAATCCATGGTCCCCAAACCCCCGCCCTTGCTCTGCTGACCTTTGAAGCATTCAGTTTATCCCGGAAACATCTTTGCTTTTGGTCCAGTCCAGTTGAGCTGACCTTCCATGTATTGAGTATTGTCCTTCCCTTCACCTAAAGCGTTCTTATCTACTAACTAATCTGTAAAAAACCCTCTCCCACCCTCCCTCCCTCCCCCCCTCTTAACCACAAAAGTATATGTTCTTCTCAGTTTATACTATTTCTCAAGATCTTATAATAGTGGTCTTATACAATATTTGTCCTTTTGCCTCTGACTCATTTCGCTCAGCATAATGCCTTCCAGATTCCTCCATGTTATGAAATGTTTCACAGATTCGTCACTGTTCTTTATCGATGCGTAGTATTCCATTGTGTGAATATACCACAATTTATTTAACCATTCATCCGTTGATGGACACTTTGGTTGCTTCCAGCTTTTTGCTATTGTAAACAGAGCTGTAGGTCTCTTTTAAAAATTATAAAATTATTGTTGTATATCTTACCTTAGATCTATTCTAGGAAGCATAGGTTTTGTGCCACTGTGAATAGTATCTTTTTTGAAAATATTTTTCTATTAGTTATTTTTTTTTATGAAAATACACACAACCAAACGTTGTTGCTGTTAGGTGCCATCGAGTCGGTTCCGACTTATAGTGACCCTATGCTCAACGGAACAAAACACTGCCCGGTCCTGCACCATCCTTACAATGGTTGTTATGTTTCAACCCATCCTTGCAGCCACTGTGTCAGTCCACCTCATTGAGGGTCTTCCTCTTTTCCGCTGATTCTGTCCTCTGCCAAGCATGATGTCCTTCTCCTGACAACATGACCAAAGTATGTAAGACACAGTCTGGCCATCCTTGCTTCTAAGGAGCATTCTGGTTGTACTTCTTCCAAGATGGATTTATTTGTCCTTCTGGCAGTCCGTGGTATATTCAATATTCTTGGCAAGACCACAATTCAAAGGCATCAATTCTTCTTCCGTCTTCCTTATTCATTGTCCAGCTTTCACACGCAGGTCCTCTAGCAATGGTTTAGCACCAGGCTCCCCACGAACTGCAGTGCGTGACGGGCGAGGGGGCGGCCCCCTTTCCGGCAGCTCCCCCTTCTCCCCGGACGAAGAGCTCTCCTAGTCGGACCCAGGTCCCGGTGCGCGGCGGTACTGCACCGTGCACCAGCCAAACATACACGCATACAATTTTTACATGTGCAGTTCAGTAACATTGGATAACGACTTCGCGTTGTGTCACCATTCTCACTATCTCGGCCCATATTGTTTCCCCACCATTTACTTAGACTCTCTACCCCTAATGTTCTCATTCGTGCTTTAGAGTTACTGTTGTCAATTTGGAAACCCTGGTGGTGGTGTGGTTAAGTGCGATAGCTGCTAACCAGAAGGTCGGCAGATTGAATCCACCAGGTGCTCCTTGGAAACCCTATGGGGCAGTTCTACCCTGTCCTATGGGGCAGTTCTACTCTGTCCTATGGGGTTGCTATGAGTTGGAATCGACTCAGTGGCAAAGGGTTTGGTTTTGGCTTTTTGGTTGTCAATTTGATCTCATATAGATAATTCTTTAAAAGAGTACAGCGCTTAAGGCAAATATTCTTTATTGGTTGAGCTAAATTGTTGTTTAGTTTAAAGATGACTCGTGGGATAGTTTCAGTTCAAAGTTTAAAGATTATTTCCGGGCAATAGATTCGGGGCTTCCCCCAGTCTCAGTGGATCCGGTAAGTCTACTTACCGTAAGAATTTGAAGTTCTGTTCCATGTTTTCCTCTTTTTGATCAGGATTCAGCTGTATGATTCTTGATCAAAAAGTTCAGTAATGGTAGCCAGGCACCATCCATTTCTTCTGGTCTCATGGCAAAGGAGGTAGTGGTTCAATGGAGGCAATTAGACCAGCAGCCTGGTCCCTCCGCCTATTCCTTAGTCTCCTTCTTCCTCTGCTGCACCAGGAGAATCTGTTGCCATTGAGTTGATTCCGACTCCTAGTGACCCTATAGGACAAAGGAGGACTTCTCTATAGGGTTTCCAAGGCTGTAATCTTTACAGAAGCAAATTGCCACAACCTTCTCCCTTGGCACGGCTGGTGGGTTCCAACCACCTGCCTTTCAGTTAGCAGCAGAGCTCTTAATCGCTGTGCCACCCAGGCCCCTCTGCACCAAATGAATAGAGACCAATTGCTTTATCTTGGGTGGCCTCTTGCAAGTTTGTAAGACCTGGGTACTACTCAGTGAACTAGGAGGTAGGATAGAAACTCGAAAGACCAGTTGATTAGGCCGTTTGATTGGAATGACTCATGAAACCATGACCCTAAACCTTGGAACCATGAGAACGGATCCCATGAGGTGTTTAGTTGTACCTGACTGCTGTTGTTGTAAAGTTATATATAATACTCTATTTGCCATTTTTTCCAGTGCACAGCTTAATGATATCAGTTACATTAGTCAAGTTGTGTAACCATTACCCTTAGTCAATGCCAAGTTTCCCATCACCACAGACAAACATTCCCTGAGAATAATCCCCCTCTTTCTCTCCCCTCTCCTGCCCCTCTTAACCACTGGTCTTTATATATTCGCCTATTCTTGTCATTTTATGTAGGTGAGACCATACAATATTTGTCCTTTTGTGATTGACTTATTTCATTCAGCATAATGTCTCCAAGGTTCATCTGTGTTGTAGTATGTATCAGGACTTCATCTTTCTTTAAGGCTGAGTAGCATTCCATTGTATGGATATGCCACATTTTGTTTGTCCACTTATCTGTTGATGGGTACTTGGGTTGTTTCCACCTTTTTGCTATTGTGAATAGTGCTGCAATGAACATCAATGTACATATGCCTGTTAATGTCACTACTTTTAGGTCCCTAGGGTATATACCTAGGAGTGGAATTGCTGGGTCATACAGTAGTGTTTTTTTTTCTAATTTTTGAGAATGTCCATACTGTTTTCCACAACAGTTGTACCATTTTACATTTCCACCATCAGCGGATAAGGGTTTTGACCTCCCCACATTCTGGTCAACATGTTATTTTCTTTTTTTTCTGTCCCTTTTTTTTTTTTTAATTGCCATTCTAGTAGGTGAATCTTATTATAGTTTTGATTTGCATGTCTCTAATGGCTAATGGGAAACCCTGGTGGCCTACTGGTTAAGCGCTATGGCTGCTAACCAAACGGTCGGCAGTTCGAATCCACAAAGTGCTCCTTGGAAACTCTATGGGGCAGTTCTACTCTGTCCTATAGGGTTGCTATGAGTCAGAGTAGGCTCAACAGCAACAGATTAATGGCTAATGAGACTCATAGGGTCGCTATAAGTTGGAATTGACTCGACGGCACAGGTTTGGTTTTTTTTTTTCTTCAGTAATGATTAATGACAATAAGCATCTTCTCATGTGCTTTTTGTCTACTTGAATATCCATTTGGTGAAGATTCTGCTTTTGTCCTTTGCCCATTTTTGACTGGGTTGTCTTTTTGTAGTTAAGTTGTAGAAGTTTTCTCTTAGTTATTTTTGATATATAAAAATGATATTGGTTGTTTTGTGCTGAGCTCTTTTAGTTTGGGGTAAATATTCATTGGTTTTCTAGGTAAATAGCTATTTTCATCTCTTCCTTCTCAATTCTTGTACAGCACTTCTTTTCCTAATCCTATCATATTGGCTAGAGGCTCCAACATGCTGTTGAATAGTAGGGATGATAGCTGTTTTTCTTGCCCTATTCTATGCTTCATTTTTTATATACGTATTTCTTAAATGAGAGTTGAATTTACTTTTTAAAAATCCTGCAAATAGCAACTAATAATAAGACTTTTTCCCTTTAATCTGTTACTTTCTTCAATGCCTAGAACACTGCCTAACTCAATAAATACTTTTAAATTTAATGTGGTAGATTAATATTCTTTTTTTTCTTGATTCCTATGAAAAACCATACTTGGTCATAATGTATTAATATTTTATATGCTGCTGAATATTTTATATACTGCTGGATTTTTGCATCTCTTTTTATAAATGAGATATTAATATATTAATCTATATATTCCCCCTCAATATCACCCTTGCATGTTTTGAGTAGTGAGATTATATTAATTTCAGCAACGCACTGGGTGGCCTTTTCTGTTCTTTGAGATAGTTAGTATAAGATAAGGATTATCAGCTCTTCCAATGTTTGGTAAAACCTCTAAGACCACTTAGGACTTGTGTTTGTTTGAAAGAAAGATGTTTAACTCATTTAATTTCTTTAATGGTTGTTGGCTTATTTAGATTTTCTCTATCTTTTTAAGTCAACTTTGAGAAAGTAGCTTTTAAAGAAATTGCCTCTTTTATCTGTGATATCTAAACTATTTTCACAGTTGCACAACATTCTTTTACTGTCTATAGTTACCACTCTCTTTTTTATTCTTACATAGTTGTGTTTGAAGAGGGATTCTCGTGCAAAGGAACAGTTTAAAAGTTTAGATCTCAATAATAATAAAAAGTGTATTTATATAAGACCAGACTTAATGGTCTGACTGAGACTGGAAGGACCCTCGTGGTCATGGACCCCAGACCTTCTGTTGCCCCAGGACAGGAACCATTTCTGAAGCCAACTCTTCAGACATGGATTGGACTGGACAGTGGGTTGGAGAGGGATGCTGGTGAGGAGTGAGCTTCTTGGATCAGGTGGACACTTGAGACTATGTTGGCATCTCCTGCCTGGAGGGGAGATGAGAGGGTGGAGGGGGTTAGAAGCTGGCGAAAAGGACACGAAAAGAGAGAGTGGAGGGAGAAAGCAGGCTGTCTCATTAGGGGGAGAGTAATTGGGAGTGTGTAGCAAGGTGTATATGGGTTTTTGTGTGAGAGACTGACTTGATTCGTAAACTTTCACTTAAAGCACAATAAAAATTATTTTTTAAAAAAGTGTATTTATAAATGTAAAAACATTATTTGTTTA